>NC_051180.1:24116368-24437135 GCF_013339695.2 Rhipicephalus sanguineus
GCTGCTCTGCGCATCTCAGAAAAGAGTCACCCATAAGTGCCTTGATTCGGCAGTGGACACGACTCTCCATGCTACAGAATAAGCGGAGAGACGATGTACAGCGATCCGTGTGGGAATAAGGACGGTTATGTTCAATAGGAGATTTTCCTAATTCAGTCTGGCCACACTGTTTTTTTTTTTGCCGTCCGCCATTAGTAGGGCGTCATTTCAGGCAGTTGCATGGGAAGTGTCGGGGAGCCCACACTACAGCGTCTCGCATACTGTTTTGGTGGTGATGTCGTGGTCCAAAGTCTCGCAGTTATTCCGGAGACTCTTACGGAAGAAAAAGTGGAAGCCTACAGCGCCTCAAAAAGGTTAGCGAAGCACAACGATGAACGAAGTCACAAGTTTGCTGTGGAAAGCTACGTCCAAACCGCCTCGATCGAAACGTCTTCGTACACAGGGCTATGCCGAAAGCACTCAACGGAAAACTTTCGGCTCACGCACTTCTCCAGCTGGCTACGCTCTTGTGCTGCAATGTCGAGCGCTCGCTCTGCTTTGTACAACGAACTATTAGTGAGCTCCACTTCTTCGGCTTTTTTCTTTACTTCCGACTCTAACGCACGGACACGCGCCGTCATTACGTCGAGTTGTTCGGTGAGGTCGGAAATCTTTAGCGAGCACGCACAGCCACACACCATGACGCCATCGATGCTGCTCGTCACCGATGTAGGAGAGCAGATGTCTACGTCGCTCACATCCGCGGTAGTCGATCGCCCGCCTTCGGAAGGCACTGTAGCGCTGACGAGGTTAAGTGGTTCTCGATTTCTTGGCTTTTTTCTTGGTGGAGGCCTCGGAGCACTAAACGCGAAGATGCTGGGCACGGCGTCTTGCTTCAAGAAACGACGGTTTCCGGCGACGTTTGGCAAGTAGTTTGCTTCAGTAAAATGCCTTGAACAAACTTTTGTGAACTTCGTCACGGTGAAGAAAGGGCCTTCGTCACGCTTAATAGCTATAATCCAACTTTTCCTCCAGTCCGTATCCTTCGGAAAAGAAAAAAAACGAGACCTGCAAGAAAAGGTAGGCATCAGCCGCGCACCGATTGTAAACAAAGCCGCGGGCAAGCGCGCTTCTGCTTACCTTCGACCCATCCTCGTCTCGAAATCCTCTTTGCGTGCACTGCGGTACACAGCAATGGGCTGGCATTGCGTGATCCCGTTCTATCGGAAACGGCAATTATTTGCGCAAACAGGATCACACGCGAGCGTTCAATCTGAAGCGCGCGCGCGTGTACTCTTGACTGCTCTGACGGCGCGCGACCTACTAATGGCGGCTGAGAAATGCTTCTCGTTGCTGCCGACAGGTGGCGCTGAATTAGGAAAATCTCCTATTGTTCTCGCCTATGTGGCATTATAAACTCTTTTTTTTTTTGTTTTCCTGTTGTAGATACAGGTCGCGCACGTCTTCGTTTTGAAATTATTTGCGTTTATGTAAAAATTTATTGTACCTAAGTATACGATGTTGGATGCCTAAACGTTTTGCCTGCCTATTTTTGACGCCTAAAACACGCCTTTTTAATGCTTGAAAATCCGGCCTCTGTGATCTTTTATCCAGGTCACTTGTCATTTCACGTTGCCACAGTTCATTGTTGCCTGGATGTGAACGCATCACCTCACGTTCCGGTGCCGGAACGTGAGCCAGGCACGATGCCAACTGCGTAGGCGCGCCCTCGTGTCACGCCCGCAACCAAAGAGAGCCATTTCGGTTCTGCCGGGGATAGAAAGAAACACTTTGGTAAAAAGAATAGTAGTAGGTCAGGCACGCACACGCCAGTCTTCGCTTGCCCCCGTTTTCCCGTTAGGGGAGGGGCTCCCGTATTTTTTTATATCGCTTATTGGAAATAACAGTACGCCAAATTTACAGCCATATTACACTACCGGGCAGGCATTACATTGAACTTTGAGCGTAGCAATCGGTCATTTTTCGCTATCCGTGGTTGTTCGACCACGGCATGCGGCGTTTAGCCAATAGAGGCGTTAGCGGCGTTTGGAAAACAGCCGCGCAACTCTGCTACTGCCGGTGGCATGTACAGTAGCTCCTACAAGTATGGCCATGTTCTTTAGAGTTACCGTACATGCTACCTGTATATATGGCTCCTAAGAGAGCCATGTGGAGTAGCTCTACTCTCGGTTAGAGTTACTGTATATGCTACATTTAGGTAGCAGAGTTGCGCATCTGTCTTCCAAACGCCGCTAGCAACCATGCATTGCGGAGAAGCTGACGCTTGGGCCAATTTTTGTATTTCTCGACGCCGCCGCTGCAGCGAACTGAATTAACACTTGTCATCGACAGCCAGTGTTTATCGCCGCCCTTCGACATGCCAGACATGTTTATCGGTGGCACGGTAGGCATGTCGACTGCAAAAACGGAGTGCGACTTCACCGCATAGATGTGGTTGCTAGCCGGACCTATGCGCAACTCTGCTACCTAAAGGTAGTATATACAGTGACTCTACTCCTGGTCTTAGCTTGGCGCCATCTCGCAGCGGGGCGCCGCCGCCGTGCGGAGTCATTCCGCGTTACTCCTCGTTCGTCATCCTCTTCTCCACCGCTCCTCCTTCTGTTGAAATCCTCCTAGCACTCCCTTCACTATCGCCGTTTTTAGGAGCGAAGCCTCAGGCTCTCACGATGTCCGTTGTCGCCGTCGTCGTCGTAGCTCCCCTGCCTCCCCGTCGCGCACGCAGTGCGCATACCGTCCGTGCACAGGTGTTGCGCTGCGCCGGCGCCGCTGGTATCTAGAGCGCGCATACAAGCCGTGAACAGCGCGCAGCGTTGCTCGCAAGCATTGCCCGGCAACTAATTCCGGTTAGGAAAAAAAGAGAGCGGTGTGTAAGGAATGGAAGGAGAAAGAAGTTCGAGCCATTCCACTCTGTGAAGGTTGGTGACCAGCGGAGCTGATGGGCGCATTCCCGTCTGTGCTCTCGGCGTTCTTATAAGCGTGCTGCTCCTCGGGCGTTCTCACAATGCGCGGTCGGCCCATGCTTGCCACGTACGACCGCGCCAACGCAGCGCGTAGACTCGACTATGGTGTCTCTGGTGCGAAACGCGTACCGCTCCACTTAAAGGGGCCTTGCAACACTTTTCCAAGTAACCATCGAATGGCTTCATCAAAGGAGTTTATTGCCTCACGAATCGATCGCCGCTAAAGTTTTAATAATCCGTCAAGTACGAGCGGAGTTACAGAGATCTGTCGCATGCTCTAATTGCTTTCTTCTCTCGTCCCGACGAGCGCATTGGAAGCTAAGCAGGGAGGAATGGCACGGGAGATAGAAGTTACGTTACGCGCGCGTCATGACCTTGAGAACTTTCGAACACGCGGCTTACTTTCAGTGTGATCTCGCGCGTGGGCACGTGGCGGCCTACCGCGGCGGTCGCAGTAACTGTGCAGCTCACGGTGCTCAAATGAGCCAATGGCCGTGAACTTGGTTATATGGCGCGGTAATTTGGGTATATGACATCATTTGTCGAGAGAAAATGGAATGATTTCTAGATGACTTCGAGAATTAATTCTAAATTCCAGACCGCGTGCTGCGCTATAACGTTTGGCTCACGTGTTCTCAGGAGCCTCGACTACCGATCGGCAGCGTTTTCTATGTTGAAAAGTGTTGCAGGGCCCCTCTAAGATTTCTGCACCTCACGTGTGTTATGCTGCCTCCGGTATCGGCTCGCTTTGCTGATCGGACGATGCCATTTGATGAGGCCACTATGTGACGTCATGTAGCGACGTGACACCACAAATTTAGTGATTTGCAACGTCATTACGTGACGTCCATCGCTCGCTCAGAGAAGGTCACGTGGTTCTTTTTTTTTTTTTGTACGCGGCTGGACGCCGCAAAATCAAGCAGGGGTACCATAAAAGGGAAGTAACGATGAATGACTCCTAAAGGATATATTTCAATAAAAAATATATGCAAAGCGAAAGAACAAGCATTGAGAACACCAATATATAAGCAGAAATACTGCTCGACAAACGCCACCTATAAGGCCCAGAGTATACGTGCTACGCACAGATAATCGGGAAGGCAGGCCTGACGCATCGAAAGCGATATCTCGTGTGATATGTCTCCTCATAAAATGAAGCTTATCCTAATGCCGCGCTTGCTTTCGTCGCTTTATAGAGTGGTGCACGCAACTGAGCTGCGACGATGATACACATCCTTGCAGCTCGACTGACGCGCTAAAATTTCCGATCCTCTTTGCGAGGGCGGCGTCTTACTAGTTGACCGTAGACGCTCTTCGAGCGTCTCAGGGTGCGTCGTCGGCCGTCGTCGCCACCCATATCTTAACAGGGCGAGCGCGGGCTTCAACGGCTCTGCCGGGCTGGCACTCTTGTTCTCCGCCGCTTCGCCTCCACTTTTGGGCCTTCCGGCTGTCGCCGCCGAGGCGAGTAGCGCGCGATAAGACCCAGGAGAAGCGTAACGCTCGGGTTTCGCATGCACAACGACGTAAATGAGAGCGCGCAGACTCCGCAGTTCCTGGATTTGACCATCATACTCGCGAAACCAAGACCTTGGCGTCGCTTCGGTGAGGTGAGACCGATCAAAACCTTTGTCAGTGTCGTATTGAAAGTGCTGCTGTGATTGGTCAGGTGGCTTCTGGGAGCAGCTTCGACTCTGCGAAGCGGTTTCCGGATGCCCCTATAGGCCTATGTATTTTTACTAAGGTGCCGAACCTGCCGTGCCCCCCCCCCCCCCTCACTCTCCGCCCCATTAACCCGATCTTCACGGTGTAAGGTAGCAAATCAGAAATGTTTTTATTGGCTACAGTTAATTTCCTCCTCCTATTACTCAGTCCTCCATATCACAGAGTAACAGATCAATGGATAGCTTTGTGTGCATGAAGTACAGCGACCACCACGCGACCAACAGGTTGATAGCGTGGCGCTGATGCTTTTACGAAAAAGGCGAAACATTTCTATATCCAAGCTACAGGTTTCCCATTAGGGTAATCAGTTAATGCGACCTGATTCGCTTGATTTATTCCCAATAGAAACAATGAATACCTGTCTTTGTAATGGGCTAATTTAGTATTTTGATTGTGAGCCCGTTTTCCTCACTCCGAGCTGGCTAAATTTGAAGTGGATGAAATGTAACGGTCATAGTTGTTTTTTAGCTACGGTGCCCGGTGTCCGCTGGAGGGCGGACTATCTAGAAACGTTGAATGGAGAGATATTCACTCAGGTGTGTGGTTTGGGCACGAGCCTACATAAAGCCCTGGGTTTTAGAGACAACAATGGAAAGGTTAACACGTCCGCTACAGAAATAAGTAAGAGACGGTTAGCGGATTGGTGAGGAAACGTAGAGAGAAGGGACAAAATAAATAGTATGAAAAATAAGGTCATTCTGCCTTAAGGGGCAAAGAAATGTGCTGTAAATTTAGTCCTTTTTTTGTACAGTAAGATCGATTTAATCGAAGTAGACAAGACATTAGGCCAACTTAAAGGAGAAAAAAAAAGTGTTTTTTTTCTTTCGTTGTTTTTGACGAGCCTGGGTGGCGCACATGTCACCGCCCCGTTATAAAGGGGACGCTCGAAGCATCCATCCATCCATCCATCCATCCCATCCATCCATCCATCCATCCATCCATCCATCCATCCATCCATCTATGGCCTGAGGGAAAAATAGAAAGGGATAAGAGATTGAAAGGGCAGAAAAAATTGGCCGCGTATCTGCGTGCTTCGCTGCAAATGTCGTGTAAAGACGATAGAAGAGGCGCTATGTGAGATATGGGACGCCATCTGGTAATACGTCGGGAACATGAGTTCTGTGTTGCGTGCTGGTAGTCCCGGCGCAGCAGCAGGCGAAGACCGGCGGTGACCAACGCGACCGGCGGGGACGCCAGCCAGCCCGAAAACGCGGTTTGGCGCGAAGCGCTGAAGCAGAGAAACGTCCGCACTCAACGAGTACTCTCCACACACTCTTTTATTTACACGTCGCCTGGGTAAAACAGGAACGCCAGAGCGGCGCCCACAACCGGCAGCCTGAAGGCCGCCCACAACGCTGCTTTTTCATTTTTAAATATTTTTTTTCACCTTCTTGGCCTTCTCAAAACTAAAGTTTTTCAACACCAACCCATGGCATTCGTACAGTGCAATACAGAACCGAAACCGAAACCAACAATGAGCTCGTGCGAAGGGCACGGAGGAAGGCAAATTTCAGCGCAGTTCGCATTTTCAGCTTTGTTGAAACAGCGCTCACTGACGACGACGAAGTAAAAGAAGGCACACGACAGGCAGCGCCTGTCCTTTTGGCCTTCTTTACTTCGTCGTCGTCTAGTGAGCGCTGTTTCAACAAAGATGAACGCATACCAACTCGCTCAAGCTTCCATTCTTATGCATTTTCAGCGCCACTTAAGAAACTAGGGTCCTTAAAATTAGTATGTATGCATTTTCTATTAAAGGAACACGCCACCTAATACTTACCTAGTGATGTTGCACCTCAGATATGCATGATATTTACTTTTTGATCGACAACGTTCACAAGTATGAACAGCCGTACCAGTTCAAGACGGCTGGCCCTTGGGCAAGTGGTTCAACTTTGGCCGAGTGGCTGAATCGAGGGACGTGCCGACAAACAGAAAGACAGAAAGACAGACCAAAATTATTCTGCGTTTAAGGTTCCCAAGAAAGACTATCGTCTTTAAAACACAAACGTGCACGCACAGGGCTACCTATAGTATCTATACTCATGATGTAAGGCATGCAAAGACTAAAAAAAAAAAAAACCTACATTGAATGAGGAACATTGCGACACATGCGGCGTCCGTGAGGTTTTGAACGCCTATTGAACCTTCGACTAACCTATGCGGTAGCGAGTATTAGAGAATCGAATTGCGATAGTTGGTGCGTATTAACTACAGACATAACTAATTAGCGTAAAAAACAACGGACAAGGTTAAGGCAACAGACAGGACTCGGCGCTGTCTGTTGCCTTCACCTTATCCGTTGTTTTTTGCGCTAATTAGTTATGTCGGTAGCGAGTGTCTAGCATTTCAGCATGATTGACACTGATTAAAAACCCTTATTAGCAACTACCATCTGCCGCTGGGCTGCCTGGTTAGTAGTAGCGACAGCTCTGCCATTGACAGGAACGAGTTTCCCATTTTCTTTTCTTTTTAATCTCGAGAATTACATCACTGTTATGAAAACCAGATCATGTACTATCCTAGTCGCAAGTGCCCGGGACTCGATGGCTTGCAAAAAAAAAACCAAATTATCGTTTAGCGGACTCCCAATTAAAAGTTTCAGCCTGTAGTTTGGTTTCGCTGCCTACAGAGTTATTCGCAGTTAGTCCATTCCCCCTGGAGATTTTGTCCTTGGGAGTACATTTAGTATTTAGATAGCGTTTATACAGGGTGTTTCAGATAACTAGCACCAGTATACATTATAAAAACATTTGGCAGATCCCATGCCTTGTGGGAATCGGTGTCATGCGAAGCAATTTTTGGCTTTGAGCCAAGCTTTACGAGGTGGATCGACGTGTTTTTGTAAGTGTAGTAGCTGTTTGCACATCGTGGGCTTACCAGGCATGTCGACAACACTGGCATTTAAAGGGTAACTTATGGTGCGACGTAATGTCAGCCCTCACGTTAGAGTATAAACGTTAGTATTATCGAAACTAAGTGCACTTTATGGTGCAATCATGTGAATATACGTACGTAACTTTCGTTAATGTATTCCCGGGGTCGAGCAATGCGTCAGTGTAGCTTGCTCAATCATAGGAGTACAAATGTAATGTTACAGACGTTATTCTGATATGACGCTTGTATCATAGAAGTACATTTGTAGCGTTTATTGCTTTCTTGTAAAAATAGATAGCCAGCACCACAACCACAATTGACGTTGAACCGACATTACGCCTGCATAGGCTGTTTTTCCAAACCAGTTTATAGACCTGGCGTGGCTTTGTGGTAGAATACCTGATTGCCACGCAGAATGCTTCAGTTCGATTTATGCTGATATCCTAATTTTAGGGGTGTAGCTCTCTTAGTCTAACCTTGTCACGTCTCCGTTGTCCGGCGTATCTCCCGGCAGCCGGCAGTAAACGGCAGTATTTGTCCGGTGGTGGTGGTGTGCGGCGTGACCACCCTTACTGCGCATGCGCATACCCTCTCCACACACCTCCTCTCCACTCCCCTCACCATTCCCCATGTCCTCTACACCTCTCCCCTTCCCTCTCCACTCACCCTCTCCCTTCCCTCTCCACCTAGCCTCTCCACTTCCCCTCTCCCCTCTCCCATAACCAGTCTTAAAAACGGAGGGGGCGTGCAAATATGAAGGCTCCCTAAGGACAATGCGCTGCGACAGTACGTGATATGCATCGCCCTCTCCTCTCCTACGCTTCCCCCTCTTTCTCCTCTCCTACGCCCCTCCTATCTTGCCTCGCGGCGCAGCGGCGCCGACGCAGGCAGCGTCGCGAGGCAGCGTCGCGGCAGCGTCTTGACTGAAAAAACCGACCGCTCGCGCTACACAACCGTTCACTGACCCCGTATATATAGGCACTGGATTTTGACCTCCAAGGTAGTGCGTGTGTGCGATTTCTCCTGTGCGTGATTAAACAATGAAAATTCACAGCGTACATGTAAAATTAAAGTGAGCTGCAAGTCGTCATGACTCTCATCGAACCTTTAGTATAAACGCGCCCGATCTCACGTCGGTGATGATGTACTGGGCAGAATTCACGGAAGATTCACGGTTTACCGATGAACCTCCGCGGCTTCGCCCACTCATCATCATTCACTCCGTGGATATGATGTGATTTTTACAGCGAAAGCTGTTATGAGATCATTTCACCGGCCGTTTTTGGCGCCGTAGTTGTCCGCCGCCGCCGCCGCCGCCGCCGGTGTCCGTAACCAGTATCGCTCGAAATAAGAAAAAAAACTAAATAAGAAAAAATTCCAGGATGGAACGAGGTTCGAACCTGGGTCCTCTGCGTGGGAGCCCAGTATTCAACCTCTGAGCCATACCGGTGCTTGTAACTGCTTTGCTAAAAGGTCCTATACAGGCTTCATGTCGGGAAGGAACCACATTAGCATATGCATATAGCGTGGTAGAAGAGTAAATAAGCACCAAGCGTAGCACAACGCGAATTCTGTAACCAGGCGTCACACAATGCGAATTGCGCAACGAGCAGGTTGTTGAATGCTTCCAACCCATTACAAAGGACCCTGCCATAATTCTTCATCATCAGGCACAGCATCAACAAAGTGCGCATAATGCCTTACATGGGTTTAGCAGGTACCAACGCTCTCCGTAGAATGACAAAAAATGGTAGAGTGCCTGCTGGCCTACATCTCAAAAATTACAATTATTTATAGCGTAGTGGGTTCCTCGCAAGTGCACTTGGATTGGTTGCCAAGGAAGCCCATAACGCATGATACACTTCCTCTGGGTCTCAGTAAAATTACAATGATTTATAGCGTAGTGGGTTCCTCGCAAGGGCACTGTATTGGTTGCCAAGGAAGCCCATAAGCGTATGATCCATTTCCTCGGGGTCTCAGTAAAGTTCTTCGCTCCCCCCCCCCCCGTCTCTTTCCCACGTCAACGTATGTTATACAGCATGACGGGAGAGGGAATAGCGACCGGGTGTCACCAATGCAAATTACATAACTGGTGGGCAGTTAAAGATTCCAAACCCATTACAAAGGGCTGAGCCATAATTCTTCATCGTCATCAGTCGTCGTGTGAACAAAGTGCACATAATACCTTACAGACGTGTAGCTGGTGCATCGCTCTCCGCAGAATGACGAATAATGGCTTAGTAGGTGTTCCAAACTTCACAAAAATTGTGATTTATGGCGTAGTGGGTACCTTTCTAGTGTACTTGTATTGTAGCCCCAAGAGAGCTTAACGGGCTCTAGAAACGCCGCTCTTCCAGCTTTCGCTGTGACTGTGCTGCGGTTTTAGCGCAGGCCTGGCGTTTTTTTATTCTTTCCATTCGTCGGGTGAACGTTGCCGATATCGGTTTTTCTTACCGCTCTCGCATTTAAATTACTGATGTCTGTTCTCGCCGTTCCTGGGTAGATTAAACTGTCAATCACCTGTGGCGCATACCCGTTCACCGCGGCCATTGGTAAACGGGTATGTGCCACACGTGTCTAGAGAAAAGGGTTTGACGACGTACGCGACAGGATTTTCACGTTATTCATGTCATGACCAGACCGTCATATTCGTCAAATCTTCTACCCTCCCATGCGAATTTTGGTTACACCAAGTTAAGGAGGTGATCACGAGAGCACCCGACGTAGATAGATAGATAGATAGAGATAGATAGATAGATAGATAGATAGATAGATAGATAGATAGATATAGATAGATAGATAGATAGATAGATAGATAGATGATAGTAGATAGATAGATAGATAGATAGATAATAGATAGATAAAAACGCTCAAAGTGCGAAAGGTTCGCTAAGAAATGCTTCGCATTAAAGAAAAAAAGAAAACATGCGCGTTTCGAATTGGCACAGTATTGTTCTGAGCCATATAGAGGACGTCAAAACATTTTAAAATGCGAAGCGTTTCTTAGCGAACCTTTGGCACTTTGAGCGTATCTATCTATATATATCTATCTATCTATCTTCTATCTATATCTATCTATCTATCATCTATCTATCTATCTATCTATCTATCTATCTATCTATCTATCTATATCTATCTATCTATATATCCGCCTACGTCTGGGTGCTCTCATGATCGCCTCCTAAACTTGGTGTAGGCCAAAATTGACATGGGAGGGTAAGAGCATTTGACGAATAGACTGTCGGGTCATGACGTAAATACCATTAAAATCCTGTCGCGTACGTCGTCAAATCCTTTTCTTCAGACACGTGTGGCATATACCCGTTTACCAAGAGCCGCGGGTACGGGTATGCGCCACAGGTGATTGGCAGTTTATATTTACCCAGGAACGGCGAGAACAGACATCAGTCATTTAAATGCGAGAGCGGCAAGAAAAACCAATATCGGCAGCATTCACCCGACGAATGGAAAGAATAAAAATTAGGATACCAGCAGAAATCGAACTGAAGCATTCTGCGTGGCAATCAGGTATTCTGCCACAAAGCCACGCCAGGTCTATAAACTGGTTTGGAAAAACAGCCTATGCAGGCGTAATGTCGGTGCAACGTCAATTGTGGTTGTGGTGCTGGTTATCTAATTTTACAAGAAAGCAATAAACATTACAACTGTACTCGTACGATACAAGCGTCATATCAGAATAACGTCTGTAACATTACATTTGTACTCCTATGATTGAGCAAGCTACACTGAAGCATTGCTCGACCCCGGAGGAATACATTAACGAAAGTTACGTATGATATTCACGTGATTGCACCATAAAGTGCACTTAGTTTCGACAATACTAACGTTTATACTCTAACGTGAGGGCTGACATTACGTCGCATCATGTTACCATTTAAATGCCAGTGTTGTCGACGTGCCTGGTAAGTCCACGATGTGCAAACAGCTACTACACTTACAAAAACACGTCGATCCACCTCGTAAGGTTTGGCTCAAAGCCATAAAATACAGCATAGAAGTAGTCGCTGACGCTTCGCATGCAACCGATTCCCTTAACGCGTGGGATCTGCCGATTTTTTCCAATCCGCCAAGCTCGGTAGATAACGAAGACTGTTTAATGAACTTTTTAAATATAGTAACTCTAGCGAAAGATCTTCAATACAAAAGTTGCAGCGCTTGCTCGGAAACGTCAGATTTTTAAAATCTATTCTAAGGTAACTCCCCTGATTATTTTTTTCCAGCCTTTCTTTAAATCGCGCGAATTAAAAAAAATATATACCACGTGACTGCCACCTAACGCGTGACGCTTTCAGTACCCTCAGATGTAAGTTGAACGAATTATCAAAGACTGCTCCGCGCGCAGAGGTCGATTCAACGGGCTATCGGTGACTGTGGTATGGACGTTAAGCAACAAAAGGGACCCTCGCCCCCTCCATCCTGTTCCTTCATTGGTGCGAAAAGAAAAAAAAATTGCCTACGCTTCATCAAATGATGCTTAATGCTTAGGTCTCGTATGACATTTGCCCGTGGCTGCAGATTTTTCGTTGAAGAGCGTTCTGCACCTCACCTAGATTTGCACTGCCTCCGTGATCGACCCACTTTGACTAAGCGAAGACGTCATGTGAAGACGTCATCACGTGACGCCATGCTATGTGACGTCACCATGAAATCATGACGATGGCACAAATTTTGGCGATCTGTGACGTCATATGGTGTCGTCATCGCGTGATGATTTTTTGCGTCACTCGTGTTGACGCCGCTGACGCGGGACGCCCGGTCAATTTTCGCGTCTGATGAGGCATCGAAGGCTTTCGCCTTAAAAATGAGCATACATACTGAGCTACGGAAAGGTGAATAACTGTGCAATGACTTCAGCGCGAAAAAAAATAGCGCTGGAAATAGTGTGAACTGTGACTCACTTAAAACTGCGGTGTCTGCACATGCGTGATAAGCACCTGTATAACAGGCTTCCCCACATTGAAAAGCTTTATGCAGGAAAGTCCGCTTGAAGTTACGACTGTGTTGACATGGGGTGACGTTTGTCCAGCACAATTTTCTTGGGTCCGCTTTGGTAGCTTAGCGGCTGCGGTATAGCGCTCCTGAGCTCGAGGACGCGGGTTCGGTTGCCCGCCACTACAGCCGCCTGTCAAAGGAGGTGAAATGCAAAAAAAAAAAAAAGAATCGCGTGTACGTAGATTTAGGTTCATTTTAAAGGACCTTAGGTTGTCAAAATTAATCTGAGGTCATCTATTTCGGCATGCATCATATCATATAACGTAAAACTATAACGTAATCATATAACGTAAAACTATAACCTCGGAATTTATTTTTTCAAGAAACTCTAACACAGTTTAATGGTAGAGTTTCCAGTGACAAAGCACGACGAAACGTGCGTCGCTACGCTGCTGTCCGAAAAGCTAATTAATAATTTTCTGCAGGAAATTCAGTAAAACTAAAAAAAAAGCCTCAGAACTTCCTAGAACTATCAAACACGGGAGAACATCTTCAATTTCATGGAGTGAGTTTGTCAAATACTTTTAAGACGCTGATCAACTGGGCCGTATTCAGGGGGGCCATCAATGAGCAGCCGACATGAAATGTGCGCAGGGGCTTCTAATGTTAAATCACTTGAGACCATGGATCCGACGAAGGTACAAGGTCACAAAATTAGGAAGTAACCGTTATCTATTTCTGCAGCATGTTCGAGAATCGAGACAACTTCAGAAATTTGAGACAACTTCAGTAGATAATATGCTAATGATGTTGTAGGGTCAGCGATATTCTGGTACATAAAACTCTCGAGCTACCACACGAAAATGTGCCAGGAAGAAGGCACTCATTGACCAAAGCATTATATGAAGACGAGCTGGCTTTGTCTGCGGAGGTAAATTATGTGTAATCAATTCACTCGTGGTATGTCAAAGGGGCCCTGCAAAACTTTTTCAGCATGGTCAGAAAACGCTGCCGATCGGTAGTCGAGGCTACCGAAAACACGCGAGCCAAACATTATAGCGCAGCACGCGGCCTGGGATTTACAATAAATTCGCAAAGTCACCTAAAAAACGCTTCCTCTTCTCTCGACAAAGAATGATGCTAACGGCGTCACAGGCAGTTTCCACGCCATCGGCTGATTTGACCCTTGCGCGCTCGATAGTTAATACGGCCGCCCGTGAAAGGCCGCCACTCGACCGCGCGCGCGTGCGCGCGCGATCGCATTGAAATACGCCGTACGTTCGAAAAAAAAAAAAGAAAATGTGCTCAAGGTCAGGAGGCGCGCGTGACGTACCTTCTTCCCCCCTGCTTAGCTTCCCGCGCTTTCGTCGGGGCGAGAGAAGAGAGAAGGCAATTACAGCGTGCGACAAATCTTTGTAACTCCACTCGTACTGGACGTATTCTAAAAATTTTTGCGGCGTTCGATTCGTGAGGCCATACGTTTCTTAGTGAAGCCATTCCGTGGTTATTCGGAAAAGTGTTGCAGGGCCCCTTTAATGACGCATTCGCCTGTCATTAAATGGGCGATAAAGATAACCAAGCGTGCTTGATGGGCCTATCGCTTAATTTTTTAGCGCGATAGCGTGAAAGAGCTCGTTCCGCAGAAACTCCGTTGTCGGTGTCGTCGTCGTTGTTGTGATCGAAAAATCGGCGTTGTCCATGAGCGAAAATTCTATAGAGGCAAATAAAAAATGGTACAAATCTTCGGTTCAAATGGGAATCGAGCCCAGAACTTCCGCGTGGCAAGCAGGTGTTCTACCACGTAGCCACACCTATGCTTGAAACTGTATCGAAAGAAAAGAAAACCTATAAGAATGCCGTGTATAGTGCGAGGAGTGTCCTTAGTGCATGTAATATTGCATGACAGAATCGCAGTATCCAACCAGGCATCAACAAATGTGAATTGTGCAACCAGCGGTTCGTTTAAAGACCTACAAATTAAAGCGCACATGCATATTTAACCATAATTATCAGTAATAACATCGCCAAAGTGTGCAGCTGCGCAGGTGCCCATGTTGCCTTTCGGACGCCTAGTGGGTGCTTCGACAATTCGCCAAAATAAGACTTATGGCGTTAGCGGTACGGTTGAGGCATCCACCGAGCGAAGCCAGGCGAGAGATTGAGAAGGCGATGCGAACGGGGCTCGATTGCGCTATCGCGTTCTACTCTTGAAGGCGAAGCTCAAGTGCGCTCCAAGTTGTCGTTGTTTTTTTTTTTTTCTACACGAAGCTCAATTTTTCTCTTTCTTTGTTATAACGCTGTCGCTATCGCTAGGGCTTCAGTTCTTTTATTCAAGATCTTTTATTCAAGAAACATTGCGCGCATTGGCGCAAGTGCGTGTTGTGAGGTGTGTCGTGGTCTTAATTTTTCTTGCACAAATGCTGGGGGATGAGTGAGTGCACGCTACACGTTGGCATCGTTTTTCTATTGCTTCTTCACCTGAAAAAGCTGAAATGGGACTTCCCGTGAAGATTAGGTTGATTCGACTAAGAAGAGAAAGAGAGAGAGAGAGAAAAAAAAAGAACTATACCGAAGTAAGGCAGTCTGGAGTGAAAGCGACGATCGTGATGAGTGGACTTAGCCTTGGACAAAAAGAAGCATCCAGACACTAGGAGAGAACACTTGAAAAAAAAAATAAAGAAAGAAAATAAAGGTGGAGAAAAGAAGGGAATTCCGTGTTTCCGAAACAGGAAACGGCGGAAGGGGGGTTGGCAGGAAAAGCGCCGACGCGTTCCGCTCCCCTGGCGTGAAAAGGGGCGGTCCCAGACACTTGCCCCTCTTCACCATCTCTCGGCACCACACACGCACTCTCGCAAGGAAAGAAGCAAACCAAAACAAGTGGCTGCTAACTAAAACAACAGCAGCACGTGGGAACACCTCGCAGCTGTATGCACGCTGCACTCCAAAAAAAAAACTGGTCTGCTCCATACGCTGCCCGCCGGTACGCGAAGGCATGAATGTGCCCGCAGTGTTTAAAGTGGCTGGACGCTAGGAGAAGGAAGCGATGGATAGACGAGGGGCAGATGGGGAGCAGCAGGAATTCTTGCGTCGCCGCCGTGTCCGCCGCTATATATTAACTCCCTCACTCTTTTTCGCCCGTCTACTACGGCTGAGGTTCTCTCCGTTTGAGCTGCCGTGGCGGCCTGCCCCTGTCTGGCTGTTCCCTCCTTCTCTAGTGTTATCTTCGAGCCGAGAGAGCGCATTGCCGCTCTGTACGCTCACGCACACTTTCGCCGAGAATGAGCCGTCAACGATGCCGGCTCGCCGGGCAGTCGAGGCGTCAGGTCCCGCTTGACTCCCCTCTCGAGTGCTCTCCTCCTTCGTCTGTTCTGTCAACGCGCGGGTGTCATCGCGGGTCCGGCCGCCGTCATCTCCGCGTGTCGTCACACCTGCGTCTCGCGTGCCGGCTGCGATGTTCTTGGGAGGTGTGCGCGGTGAATCTCGTTACCTACGTCGGGTCGTCGGTTGCCGCACGCCTCGTGGGAATCTCGCTGTTCGTCGGTGGTAGAGAGACGACGCGGATGAAAAGCACATTCCTGCACCCGGCGGCACAGCTGGAGGCATTGCTCGAGGCCAGGTGATGCCCGACTCCGTGAGGCGGAGATCACAGGTAGGCGATGAAACCGGTGTAATGATTGACTACAGGGACACTAAAGTGAAACAATAAATTGCTTTAGACCGATGAATTGTGCTCTGAAAACTCGTGTCCTTAAGTTCGCCACCATAGGTTTATTAATAAATGAGAAAATCAGTGTCCAAAGTTTCACCTTTGAATTTCGCGCCGAAATCCCCGGTGACGTCACAGATTTCAAAGTTTTTTTTTTCGTATTTTGGCTGCCTTGACTCAACGAAATTTCCTGACACTTGGTATTTTAAGTCCCTGGCTCCCTCAGAAGACAATGTACTTCATTTTTGCCGATTAGGAACTACCTAGGCCTTAGTACACTTCGTCAAAATTTATGACGTCACTGCGACTGGTGCGGGAACTTCAAAGTGGCGTCACCACCCGCATTTTCTGTTAGTGCGTTTTATCGCTAAAGAGAAAAATCGTTTTTCTCTTTCGAGTCCCTTTAAGTGAGTGGACGAAGGAGTATTCTGTAGTGAATTAGGGTGTGGATAAGGATAAGTATGGGTGAGGGATGCGAGTGCAGTGGCTTGGCGAGAGCTGGAGAAATGATCAGAGGGAGAGAGGTATTGAGAGCGAGATTCATTTTTATTGATATGCTGGGGATGTTTGCCCGATCGGTCGCCTGGCCTGCCACGTTGCAGGTGCCATGAGATAAATGTGGTATATACGGTGATTACAGCGACGCACGAAGAACACGTATGCAGTCACGCACACACACAAACATAAAATAGCTGTGCACAAGGTTTCATTTAAGCCTGTTGATTTCAGGACGGGATTAAAATTCTTTACCGATATCGGGACTTCTCCGTGCTTCGTATACAGGGATTGCGAATAAGTCGCGGATATCGTGAGCTTACGTTATGTGTAAATATGCAGGAAATCTTTAATACGGTTGCGAATCAAAGAAGAAGAAAGAAAGAAAGAAAGAAAGAAAGAAAAAAGAAAGAAAGAAGAAAGAAAAAAGAAAGAAAGAAAGAAAAAAAACAAAGAAACAAACAATTGAATGAAGGCGCGTCGTGGCTGTATCTTTTCTTGAAAAGCGGCAGGTCATCTCACTTTCGCCAGCAGATCGCCTTACCTGTACGTGTGATGTTTGGTCCTTATCTGTTTCTTTCGAGCTGTGCGCAAGAAAAGCGCAATATCAACGTTTTCTTTGTCGTGAAACATAAAACTCAGGAGCAGCCACTGCATGCAGCGCATCTTCTTGCAGACATACGAAATAGTTTTTCGCGCCTGTTTGTAGTTTACGAAAGAAATAGATAAGTATAACAGATTGCACCCATAGAATAAGCTGTCTACTTGTGTATTTCAGAATGATTGCCGCTTTTCGTACCGGGTTCTGCTTTGGCGCGCCTTCATTCAAATTTCGTCACTTCCTTGTCACGTGCAGTTCCGGCCTTACGTAACCAAAAGGCCACGTTTCCTGCTCGCCAGGCGCCGTCAGTTTCGGTGTCGCCCTTAAAATTCGGTGACGAATATCTCGAATCGCGTGCAACGTTTTTGATTTCTAAAAAAAATGGGTATGCCATAAATTGGCACGCGCTACAACTTTCTAATATACACGACCACCCTCAAGTCAATAATTAAAAACGAGTTTTTGTTAATCAGTCATAACAGTGTCATTTCAGCTGGGGCAAAGTATTTCCGCTTCGACGTAAAGTTCATGTGCGAAAACGACAGGAGTCATGTAATTTTTTATTAAAAAATCTGTATCAATGTCTAAAAAAACTGTATAGTATACTGCAGACGCCGATGTAGAAGAGAAAACATCTTGCATCGCAAGAAAATAAATGAAAACAGAGTCAGAAAGTCACACCTACAAAATGCAGAAAACAGTATTGTAAATTTGCGAATAATACAGAAGCAAAAGCGTGGTAGAATTTTGGATAAATTAAAAGGAGGTAAATAATAAATCCTTCATATCAACCTTATCTGCGCTTCTGTATGTTATTATCATTGGCTGAACAGAGCTTTTTCCGTTTATGAATGCTGCCGGTCATTACAGATTTAATTATTGCCAGTAGCAGAAGCAACAGGAATTTTTCCTTGCGAACACTTATAGTGAGAGATCAATTTTTGATATATCGGACCCGTTTGGTCTAACGCGCGGAGCTTACCATTCATACATGCATTTGTCCATTACTGCCTTCGCAAATATACGGGGCCAGCATCACGTTGACAGGCGTTTTCTCTTGCGGACTGTGATAGCTTAACACCACCACCAACAACAAGAACAAGAACTACAAAACGACTATGACGACAGCAGCGGCAGCGAATCATAACAAAAATAGTAGCCGTATCGTCTATAGGCCATTTTCCCAGGCTTTCGCCGCCTAACAAACAACGTCAACAGCACGTTGGACGTGGGGGCGTCGCATCTCACCGGTGCAGCGTGGGCTGCGGGGCGGATTACACAGCGCATAGCGGCGCCGTACGCGGGGCATCGACCCGGCTGTTGAGGAGGACATCGATATGCGTGGAAGCCATGGCTGGATGTTTTCCTTGTATTTCTTTTTCTTCGCCTCGCCTCACAAACGACACGATATAAGAGAACGGCCTTCTACTCACTCCGTACTTGCACTTCATTTTGCGTTAGAACTTAGAAGTAAGAGTGAATGAAATTGGTATAGGCAACCAGGGGCGTAGCCAGAAATTTTTTGCGGGGGGGGGGGGTTCAACCGTACTTTATGTATGTTCGTGCGTGCGTTTGTATGTGCGCGTGTATATATGCGCAAGCAAAACTGAAAAATTTCGGGGGGGGGGGTTGAACCCCCCAAACCCCCCCTCTGGCTACGCCTCTGTAGGCAACTCAACGACTGCATTGAAATTGAATAAGGACAACGTTGCCTATAAGACGGAATGGTCAACGCACGACCTCCTCTAAAACTTCCGACCTGCCTCATGGCCGCCGCTCCCCGTGTCGCCAGTTTTTTTTAGTTCCCCAAACTGCCACCGCACGCCCGCGGCGCCACAACTGACCCCCATCTATGCCCTCATGGCATCGCCAGCTTGCGACTTTGCGGGCTTCGCTTCGGTTGCTGCCTCCGCAGGGTCTGCTTGTTCGGCGCGTATAGTAGGCGCTCGGCTTTGCGACATTAGGAAGTTATTGCATGACATCAGTGACACGCGATAACCTCGCAGTGACCTGCGCAATCAGAAGCACGTTATAGGCAACGGTAGCAGTACATTCCCCTAATGGTGCGCTAATGCGTTTTCAAAGGTCTATGGATTTTGTTTTTTTTTAACTCGTACCAGCTATGTACGCAGAGTTCCCGGTGCATCATTAGGCGACATCCTGATTTCCCTATGTATACATTTGTACGAGATACTACGAAAGCCGTCATTTCTGAAGAACGGGTGTTCGAGCGCTCTTTCAGCAATGATAGCGACGAATTGCAAAACAAATATATCGCAGACCTAAACTGAGAACACGTTAAAGTAGCGTCGAAGATGAATATGCAGAAGACAAATTAATACTACATGTTCAGCGAAAGAGTGTTCACGACAGACAACTCGATACGAGAATCTGTAGAAGAGTACTCTAGGTCAAAATATGCCGGAGAGCCTACTCATGTCTAGCAGATTTACTGAAGAATGAGAATGGATGCATTCCTAACCCATGGATGACATAACACTGTCACAGAATGGTAAAGTGTACATTAGCTATTCCAGTTTTGCTAGTTCTAACATACATTGAAGAAACTTGGAGAGTGACAATGAAACTACAGAGGTTAAGAATCATATCTCAGTAGTGAAATATACTTGTACAATGTACGTATCGATCATATCGCGATACAGTGCAGGACACGGGTATCAACATATCGTTACTTTTTTTTTTTTTGTCGGAACTGAGCTCAATGTGTTCAAAAGGGGAAAGGAAGACTTTTTTGTCCTAATCCAAGCAAAGGCACGCCGCCGGTCTGTGACACAGTGCGGGCGGTGAAGGGTTCCCACGCGTGCAGAATGGCCCATCTCATAAAGCGTCCGACGCCGCTGACAGGCAAAATTGCGGAAGCAGCTAATGCCATCCAGTGCCGATTAAAGCTCTGTCTCTCGCGGCGGTGTCGCACCGCAAAATTTGTTTTTCGGGCTCAAGCCATTTCGCGAGTTTTGTGTTGAGGTTTAACCGATGCTGTCTAAATTACAGCCTATTTGAGTATAGCTGCTGTTCTAAAAGTGCAACATTTTCGCAAAAACAGATCTGATGTCTAGAATAAATGTATACTCTAGTATTTGCATTCTTGTATCTGTATTCCTGTAAACTGTAACCCTGGATACTTTCTTTTCGTCTATTTGCGAAAGCGTTCGGAAATATCCTGTTACGTCAAAAACACATATGTGTCTCAGAACCTGTGCTTGAGGCTCCCAGCACATGTATTTCGATATCTCTATTTAGGAATAATTTTCTGTGTATCTCTGCCAAGACCTGAGTAAACTAAAATATAGGAAGACAGGAGAGCAGATAAAAAATATGCATAACTGATATACTAGTTAATTGATATTCGGGCGACCGCTTGCGTCGAATACAGTGTCTCGTAGTACTGCAGAAACTCGGCTTTAAGATGAACCCACCATCAGCCCTTGGACGAATTATTTTTCAACATACAGCTATAGAGAACTATAGGGTAGGGCACCATTGCACGAAATAACGCAAGGAATATAAGGACTGCATTCTGGCAGGCCATTCTTTGTATATTATGTTTGATTTTTTTTTTTGCCCTACACGTTCCCGCTGCTCGCACGTTGACGGATACATAATGCAAAGGCCTTCGCGCGCTTAGATTTTGGGTCAGGTGGTCAACATTATTCAGGAGCCCTCCACGTACTGTGCTTCGCATAGCCAGAGTGTTGCTTTTGAGACGGTAAAACTCTGTGAATCAGTCAGTCTAGACGCTAGAAACTCGAAAAAAGACGACGATTACGCGCTCACTAGTGCGCCAGGAAACCAAGACCAGCGTGCGCTCAATGTAAACGAAGCCGCCGCATCGTCTGCTATGGGGGTAAGTGCTGGCGGCACCTGGCGGCACTTCCGTCCCTATCCGCAAGCTTTCAGCAGTGGCTTTCAGGACCGCGCGCCGCCGTAGGGGGAGCGCCGATGAGCAGAGTCGTAAGTTTATAGAGGAGGTCGTGGGTCAACGCTTGCAGACATTAGCCAATGACAGCCAACATTAGTCATTATATAGCCAGCACTAGCGAGCTCTTAGTCAAATTGGTACAGGCAACTCACGATTGCATGGAAATTGAATAAGGACAACGTTGCTTTTATAAGAGCTGATGGTCAACGCTTGCAGACATTAGCCAATGACAGCCAACATTAGTCATTATATAGCCAGTACTAGCGAGCTCTTAGTCAATATTATCTAGTGCTAATAAAATGCGAGTAGGTACGATAGTTCAATTTGGTCACTAGTAATTATCGGATAATAAGTGGGTGAAAGAGGCGGAACACATTGTATTCAATATGTGTACAATAAATAAAATAATAAAATAAATAAATAAATAAATAAACGGACTGTATGTACTTTGGAAGAGGGTAAGGGACCAGTGTTTGTGCGACTCACAACAGCATTATAGGCGGAGATCTACTGTTAGGCGTCTCGTTGGCCGTAGTCCGGGGCAGGACCCAATTTTCAAGCGACGTCATTAGGTTTCTCGGGAGTCTTTTCGCATTCACTGGAGGCGTTGAAAGTTTGGACTTGTCCACCCGTAAACGTGAGAGTAATTTTTTGTTCACTTGTGTAAATGACTGCGCGAGTGGTTGGGATCACTGCTTTACCGTCGCCCACTGTCATAAGGCGGTGATATAATCTGCCATAGCGCATCCCGCTCTTGTGTTATAGATAGAGATGTGTTTCCATCGAGCACTACTTGATAGGCTTAAATATTGTACACTATTAGAACAAAAACTTATAAACAAGCGCTTCCCAAAAGGAATTCGCCGCACAAAGTTATACCATTTGCTGCTGATATTCCTTAGGTTTGTGGGCCTGCATAACAAACATTGAAAAGACCGGCAACACAACCAAGGACGTGTCAAGAGAAGGGACGTGCCAACAGATTTCGCGGTAATAAAAAAACCTTAATTTATAATGAGCAAATCGAGCAAGCTGTTTCCAATTAAGTACAAACTATAACTTTAAGTTGGCACAGAAGGTCGCATAGATCGACACGTCACGCCAATTGAGGGATACTACCTTCGTGCTACATTGCGCGCTGTATCCTCCGCGGAAACGTCTGGAGTGTTACAGTCTAAGTGAAATTGGAGGGTGTCTTCGTGTTCACTCGGTGCAAATTATTTTTATCTTAAGTACATCAGTACACTCTAAATATTTTCACGCGTAGCAAGCGTGAGAGGGGGCGTGTTTTTGCACGCTTGTTCTATGCGTGGTGTGCTTTCACGCTGAAAAAATCACGCTTCCTGAGCGTGACTTGCGGGATGCATAACGCTTGCGAAGCGTGAGTGGGGGCGATTTTTTGCATGCTTGTACTAAGCGTGGTGCGCTTTCACGCTAAGCGCACCACGCTTGCCAACCGTGACTGCCAACCTTTTTAACGCTTAGAGAAGGTGTTAGAGAGGAGTTTTACTTACTTAATGCGGCGTTCTCCCGCTCCTTGAAATGCCTTTCTGACCGTCAGAAATCATCCAAAAAGAAAGCTGAAAGAAGATAATATTTGTTGTGCTGTATGGGCTTGGCGGCTTCTTGAAGAGTATACATACTTATGCCCGGCATTAATTAATGCATTACAAAAATTAATTTTTCCTTTTCATCTTGCACATGTGCAAGCTGTAGAACGCGGCACTGCGAGAGGGTAAAATGAGCTTGCTGGCTGAAACATAAATATGGATTTCGGTTTATAGTACAGAGAGTAGGCTAGAAATAAGAGACAAGCTTTCATTATTTCACTGGCTACTCTTTCCATGTTGTACCCAACGGTACATATATACGCACAGCTCAACATCGGCAGTGCGGTTTGTATTTACGGTGCAGCTAGCAAGCTCGTGTTATGCAGAACCAATAGAATGTTCCCGTGCCCAATATGAAAATTGAAACTTGATTTTTGTAATTAGCCATTTAATGCCGGGCAACCAGCATATATACCCGCCAAAGAGCCGCCAAGCATCAACAAATACAGCACAACAAATATTATCTTCTCTCAAATTTATTTTTAAACACTTTCTGACAGTCAGAAACACATTTTATAGAGCAGGAGAACCCCGCATCAAGTAAAAAATCCTCTCTTACACCTTAACTAAGCATTAGGAAGGCCTCCTGTCACGGATCGACAAGCCTCACACCGCGATTGCGGCGTTAGATCTTCGTTATACACCGTTCAGAATTTAGTAGTGTTAGCAGAATGAAGGCGTTCTGGATTGTCTCAAAACTTTCATAAAGCATCTTCCGCAGGTGCATCTGGCGAATCCTACAATTAAGCCTCTGATGTGCATGCATTCTTTTGGAGGCGATTACTTATATATACGGTAGCCCAGAAATTTGAGTGAGGAATTTTGCGCGGAGTGCTCTGACACTTTACATTTTGAATCAAAGATAAGGGGTTAAGTAGAACGAAATATTTACAACAATTTAAATTTGAGTAAAACTTTTATTGACCATAACTTACAAAAACGCTTCTTCTTATGGAAGAGCAATCCAAGAAAAAAACACACAGGAACTCTAAAATAGGCGCTAGATGAATTTTGAATGTCTCTTTAAGCAACACATAAACTTTGATGTGTACTTAACTCAAACGAAGTGTAGTTTCGTGAACAAATACCGTAGCCTTTTCTGCGCTCATGGAATTTCGTCGATGCCGACACGTTTAACGACTGCTTGAACGAAGCCAAGCAACTGGCCAAAAGCAGCCGGATACGCAAGGTCCTTGACGTAGTACACTCACAAACAAAGCACCAGCGCTTTTTCCAGCGACGTGTTCGGCTGTAGCTTCATGGTTTCGCTGGGCTCTTTGCCGCATACAAGCTCCTTCACGTCGCCCCACACAATGCACGGGCCAATAATGTCTACGGGTGAAACCTGGCAAAGATAAAAAGCAGAAATTAAATTGGTACCCGATGGAATGAACCGTTGTCCAATTTCACTTGGTACAGAACTACAAATTCATGAAAATGATTTTGTCGACAAAGCTCACATTGCGACTGCGGCGTTAAATCTTCTGATACACTGCTGAAAACTGAGTATAGTGTCAGAAGAATGATGACGTTATGAATTGCTTCTGAAACTTTGGCTCTTAAAAAACTATTTTACTCACCTCTGAAATTAGGGCCATTTTCGCGAGCCTTGGCCTCAGGTACGCATCCACCTCTGTGTACGATGGGTCCGCTAAGGATGACACTGTCCCACTGCAGGAAGAATTTTGCTGAGGCTTTTGACATTCTCCTCCATAGTGCTTAAAAATATCAGTTCACTTTCAAAGGCAAGCTGAAAGAGAAAACGTGGAGTTAAACTTCATGAACACAGAATACAGCGCACAATCAGCAAAACTTCGTGGCTCTTTGTTCATTTAATTATAGTGGCATTGGGGGTCAGCAAGAACAGTACAAAGGGGTTTTGATGTCGTAAAGTCAAGTATAGTTCGTACACCGGCAATCTGTTTGAGCACGAATGAAAAAAAAAAACGTGAGTGCTCCAGATTACACTGGGCGCCAATAAAATCTTCTGAAATATGGCAATCTGAAGAAATAAAGAGGGACATAAGAAGGTACAGGACTGTCTTACGAGTTCTTCGTTTAGGAGATAAGCCGGTAATACCGCCACTGGTGACGTGGTCCTGAGGATAAAGGATGCTTTTAAAAGTGCCTTCACGCGGGGTGCATCTATTCCGCTTTCAGAATGTCCTTCTTCATCTATTGTCTGCACAGATCAACAAATATAAATTCCACAGCAATAAATTTAATTGCGGAAGTAAGACGAGTGCCTCTTTCTGAACCCCGTACACTCCAAAAGATCTTGCGAGCTTTTCAATCAAAAGTTGTTCCCTTGACAAACGAACTGCGTTGGCAGAACCGTTAGTCCTTCTCGAGACTAAATGCAGAGAGGTTAACCGTATGTTTGACATCCCGTATGACGCAACTGTAAGCCCCAAAGAAGGAACATTGTGGTGCAACCGTTCGTCCATAGAGAGGAACAGCTGCAGGAAAAAAAAGATTTGTGCCCGCGGTGGGAATCGAACCGCTGTCTTGTCGGTTGGCAGCCGGGTGAGCTAAGCACTCTTCCGCAATTATAGTGTTTGTGGAAGTAGAACTCAACTCGACTGTGAACACGTGCACTCAGCGTGGTATCTCAGACATATTCATACATTAGAAAGAAAACCGTTAACCTGGGGATCGTATACTGACCACATTTCACTGCGAATTTCAGAAACGGCATTCAAAATATCAGCTATTAGTTACACCACTGAGTACCATACGAAGCACTTCATTTTTTGTACTCGCGACAATTTTGGGCTTTTACAGTAAAAGGTACAAGCTCCAATTGACTGTTTTGACACGTATGCTCTACCTGAGGCGCTTACAAAAACAGCTTTTCTGTAATTCCGTGTAATTTTGCTATAAGATCACAACATGACTGCAACAGAGCTCCATTCTTGCTGCCGCGACAGCTAGCATTACCGACCGCCGAGGCACTGGCTCCACGTAGTGGACCGTAAGGTAAACTGTTTATGCTACCTTACGGTAACGCAAATATTAGGGAATTTTCGAATAGGGGCCCCAAAGAAATAATGCCAAGGCCGCTGCGCATGCGCGAGACCGAAACAGCTTCGGGTTTTGCGTTGGGCACGCTATTTCGCCAATTTAGCGGGAGCCCCAAAGCCTGCCCCAAAAGCTTTGCGTCAAACAAACATGACGGCACTCACTTCGAAGCGACGGCTCTCGGCCAAGACCACAGTGACCTAGAATAGGGGGAGTGCCCAAATCGCCGCGGACCCTATTCGAAAACTCTATAACTCCTGCTTGACCCAAAGCGAGCCCACGCAAGAGGCCTTGGGGCCCCGAACGTTTGGGGCCACTATTCGAAAACTCCCTATTAATTGCACTCAAGTGCGACTTCACCCAGTAGCCTCAAATTCCTGAAGGTGACGCAATCGTATCTTACTATAAAAGGCTAGGTTGCGGCATAAATAGTTCGCCTGTAACCAGAGCGCTCTCTTGGTAATAACGGCTTCAAATAATACTTATGGACTCATGCGTTGCGCACTCACATAAAAAAGCGAACTTCAGCCTCGATGTGCAGCAAAAACACACACTTTTACTGTGGCCTTAACGCGCTTGTTTTGCAGCATATGGCACAATTTTAACGCTTCGTAATGTACGCATCGACTACATGAATTTACGGCATACAATATATTTTTGGTCATTTTCGAGGCGCTCTGCGGAGGAAGGAGGAAGCAGGCGCTGTTTATTCACCGCACGAGGCGCCAGGCGGCCCCTTTACCGGCGTTCCGCCACCTGGCCCGAAAATGGCCACCGCCGCGAACCACGACGCGGCCACGAAATTTGGCGCCGACAAGCCAAAGCTATGGCCAAAGCTAACGAGCGCTAGACGCGGGGACCGGTGGATACCTGACGGCGAAGGAGAAACGGCTCACAGCCACGGCACCGAGAGCAACACTCCTTCCTTCTTTCTTGTCATCCTTCCCGGTCGATCGCACGACCCGAGTGAAACAGAAACTCTCGGACTGAATGCGACATCACTTTCTTTACTACAAATACTTTCATGAGCAATTACTCAAGATAATCACGTCACGTCGCTTCGAATCCGGCATCTAAAGTTAATGTTGGCTCTGATGTAAGTGTTCGAGGCAAAACTACGCCGCTATGACACGAAATGGAGATGTTCAAAATGAAAGTACGTGAATTACATAGCCCTAAATTTTCGCGTTTCTGTCCGTCATACTGTACACAGAGAACTTGGCCTGATACTAATTTCAAGTTCAGAGGTCAATAGGAAGAAACGTCACTGTTGCGAAAATAGTTGTAAAACATATAATGAGCAAACACATTTCAAAATATTTGCTTACCCAGGTATTCCAAGCGGCCGTGAATGGCAGGCGAGTGCCCGCAGTATGCACACCATCCGGCCGGAATAGCAGAGTTCGCAGTGAGTGGCACCGTGTCGCGCGAGAACTCCGGGCAGTCGCATTCCGTGTTTTTGCATCTACCGCGCGGCACACCACGCAGGTCAATCGATGTCAAGTTATGCATGACTTCACCACTTTCCAACACCACAAAGCGAACCCTCCGCACAGTACACGCTCGAAGGGCAGGCAGAGACGATGCACAAAGAGCTTGCTAAGTCAATGACTCCAACGACTCTAACCCCGTTTTCCCGCCAAAAGCATATATCGAAGCAAGCGCCACCTTTCAAGGCATTCGCGTGAAAAACAAAAATAAATGAAAGCAGGCGCAAATCGCAGCAGCAAATCAGAGGCGAGTAACGGCGACGTCGCACGGCTGTCTTGGCGATTGTATCAGGATATATATACGCGTGATGAGGAGAAGCGCGATCGGCGTCGCAAACTTTTCCTCAGCGTGAGTTTTCCGGTTCTCACGCGTAGAATCCCGCATCACGCGTAAAATACAGCGAATGTGCGTGTCCTCGACCGGCGTCACGCTTGGGTGGAGGAAAACAACGCGTATTTTGAGTCACATGGTACATAAAACGAATTTTAGGAGGCCGAGGGGCACGTTTCACGCTTATTACGCGTGAAAATATTTAGAGTGTAGCGTAAAAAATATATGCGTTAAATCGCGTTAAGTATGCGTCTCAAAAAGTGATGCCTGAGACAGTGGCATACCGCAGTGTGTATCGAATTACAGCCAACGTGTTAGAGACTGGCTGAGCTTACAGAAACCCGTGCCTTCGTCATTTAATCACAATTACTTGGCTATCACGTGTAATTTCATGATCATTTTCTTTTTTCAGAAAAAAATGTTTTTTTTTTTTTTGAACAGCGAAGCTGTTTAGCAAAGCAATCCTTGTGAGTCGATCGCGGAAAACTATCATCATCTTAACGGGTATGTGCCACAGAAATTGGCTAAATCCCACTACTCACCACTGGTCCACTAAAAATGAAGAAGGCAACAGTTAGCCCAACAAATGGCTGCGAAGCGACGGCGGCGAGCCGAAGACCCCGAGTACGTACAACGAGAGAATACTAGATAACGGGAAAGGCAACGGCCGCTGCGAGAAGACTCCAACGACGGGCCTGTAGATCTATGAGAGGTGCGCTTGGTTTCAGCGCGAGTTTCCGTCTCTGGAGTTTAGACAACCGTGTCGTGTCTGTGGCTGTCTGTGGTTTAACTCGAACCTCACTGCGCTGAGAATCAACGTAGAAACAACCTAGCATCACCTAGCTAAAGCCTAGCAACCACCTAGAAACAACCAGATTAGTCTTCCGAATCGTGACGTTTCACTGTTTCAAGCCCTGCGCGGCTTAGAGCAAGCTTCGCCAATTTTTTAGGCATAATTTGACTGTGGTATCTTTTTTTTGTGATGATCGTTATGTGTAATTTCTTTCTTCTTAGCAAGCGTGAACAAATTAACATATGCTTAACTTGCGGATCGTTATGTGCGGTATGTGTAAATTATCGACATTGTAGTGGATTATGTTTAGCATACACGCAGTCTTAATTATCAGTTAGTTTTAGTCCAGCGATAGTGTATGTACACAAAGAGAGCGTAGTTCCTTTAATTAATCTGTCAACGCCGCTTGAGAATCGGAGATTTAAAATGGATAGAGGAAGTTAAACAATGGGAAGAGTTCATTGCCTTCGAATCGGTTACATGGGAGTCGGAAATGAATGGATGCTATTTACCATCGAGAGTTTGTCCAAGAAGCAATCAATCAAACTTCAGAATGCGAGCTATCCATCTGTATAGTGCGGGGGAGCATTTTCAGTTAGTGATCTCAACCTTTCTTTCTTTCTTTCTTTCTTTCTTTCTTTCTTTCTTTCTTTCTTTCTTTCTTTCTTTCTTTCTTTCTTTCTTTCTTTCTTTCTTTCTTCGTTTCTTTCTTTCTTTCTTCTTTCTTTCTTTCTTTAGGTTGCAGCAGCTGCTTTGACTTCTACACGAGGGCTTCGAATTGACGTCCAACTGCCCGTCCTGCCTTCTTCTCCCCGCGTGTGGTAGGTTCCCGTATCCTCAGTCTATTATAAGAGCAAAACCCGTCTAGCAAATCATTCAGTTCATTCTAAGAATGCCATGGGTAGACCACGGAAATTAAAGACACCAGAAGCACAGCGTGAATACAATGCTGCACGAAAGTAACAAATTCGTCTTGCTGAAAATGGCCGCGGAATCAATCAGGGTCTACCACAGTGACCACATAGCGATTATCACTACCACTACACTAAAGTAATAATAAAACATACCCTCCCTCAAATAAATATGAAAAGTGATACAATGACTCGTATTAAAACAAAGTAATGTTTTCGCGTGTGCGTGTGTGTGTTCTTTGTGTCTGTCCAAACAGTTATTCGAAGTATAATAAAGCTTCTACGCACGCCTTTGTATGAAAACAAACTTTAACTTCAATCTTTAAGTGAAAAAAAAAGCGACAGAAATAGGAGAAAAGAGGAGGTTATAGCAAAAGAGGAGGACATAGGAAAAGAGGAGGTTAGACCCACTGGCAAAAGCCAGTGGGTCCTAACCAGCTACTAAATGCTGAAGTGAGAGCGAAGGGGAGAAGAAGGAGAAAAATAAAGTCACGATGGTAGTAAAATGGAGATGAAATAGCGCAGGAAGAAAAAAGAAAGAAAAAAAAACTCAAATGGGAATCGCCTATTACAATTTTCTATTCTGTTCACCTTCTCCCTAAAAAAGAAGATAAAGAAAGACACTGTGATCTTCATGACCGCATCCAAAGAGTCTTTAGGTCATGAACCCAAAAACTGGCATGATGTCGATTCATGCCAAAGATGTAGTCATCACTCATCTGTCTTGATAGTACATCGTCGAATTGGGAGGAGAAAGAGAGCCCTTCTGTAACACAGCCTCAAATTCTAGGTCATACTAGCAATCTTCGTGACGGTCGGCACTATCGCGATGAACTCGGTCTCACCACATTGGAGAGGAGATACGGAGCTGGGCTCCTTGACCTAATGACGATGTTCCGATATCAAAACCCTCGAGCGAGCACATTCAACTGTCTTATCAATCCCCACTTTAGATAGCTGCGTTAGAAAGCTTCGCATCGCGCTTGCCTAAGGTCTATTCATATTCAAAGTGACAGTCACTTCAGGTCTCCGAGAGCTCTGTAGTGAATACGGGTGGTTGGACTGTGCAGACACTGCGTACATGTAACGCCGATGCAGATTCGTGGAAACAACTTGCATAACGGTGTACATGTACCGAGAAATATCACGTGGTCATTCGCATTGCACGTGCAGGTGATGGAGACGGGCGGGAACGAAGCTGTGTCGGCAAAGTGACAGCGTTCGTTGCATTCTTGACGTTTGCCAGGTGACATGTATCTGCCGATGCGACCATCCGTAACTGTCAGAGCACATCTTTCCCTTCTTTTCTTTTCTTTATTCAATGAAAAAATATTTAGGAGGCTTTTTGTAACGATGCCGATCTAACGCTATTCGCTTTCGATCTTCTTCTTGAGTACTCTGAACACGCTATTAACGTTATGAGCAGTTCTGGTACACGTTGAATAGTATTTGCAATGAGAAAAGAATGAAATCGGAGCGAAATTAATATTCACATCGCACCGGCCTTAATTAGAGTGACAGCTCTTTTTTTTTGACGTAATAGTCAAAACGTAACAAAGAAAGTGTTGCAAGAAGCTACGTCATGGGCTCTATATTAATGAGAACTAACAGACAGGTAATGCCAAGGAAAGTATAGGAGATGTTATGTGTAATAATTGGGATATAAATGTGAAGAAGGTAAAGTGGACGAAAAGATAACTTGCCGCCGGCAGGGATTGAACCTGCGACCTTCGAATTCGAAGCGATTCGAAGCTCGAAAACGAGCTACATTGATACCTCGTTGTAAAGGTCACGCATGATAACGCTCACAGTATAGCAGGGGCGTTAGTAATCATTCGTTATGCAGGTAACTTCGATGAAGAAGCTTTCCTTGCAGAAGCTTCAGTATTAGAACACATTATTTTAGCAAATACTCATTGTTTCACCGAAAGCTGTAAGTGCAGATTCACAGAAGACCACTGTCGTTACCAACACGCTATTTCCAATAGGCTTGATACATGTGCTCGCCGCATCTTTATCACAACTGAAAAAAAAGGGAAGAAAACTAATGGGGAAATTGAAAATGCAAAAGAAAAATAAAAACAACCGAATACGATTTCGAGCACTTGGGTTGGAGATGAAGAGAAGGGGTGCTGCGATGCGCAGGTGTCGCTCCCTTAATATGTGTAGAACTTACAGGGGTAAATTAATAAAATTTCTCGCATGGGCAGTAGAGATAATGAGTGCGAACAACATAGCTTCCGCCCTCCCTTCTTCCTCCTCCTTAACACGAGCATAACAAATTGAAAGGCCTATATAACGAGATCAGCGCAATATTCCATCTCAGGAAGTTTCATTAAAAGCCGGAATACATGTATGTCAATATATGCTTTACACAGTATATATGCGTAAGCTTCGAATTTTGATTGCATCTATAAAAAGCAAGAAACGAAGGAAAAGTAAATGACGAGTAAAAATAAAGAAGCAAATGAGCGAAAAGCTGCTTACGCAGGTTATTGCAAACGACTCAGTAGTAACTACAAGTCCAATATATCGTCATCTAAGCAGTACTGATCACCCTGGCTATCCGGTTCTCACCTACCGCGCAAATTTAATTAACCCATCGTGATAGTATTCACGCATAACGACACTCCGTCATCGCCGGATATTCACAGCCTTACAGAGCGAAGCGATCAGTGCAGCAAGCTTCAGACATTGAGCGATGTTGAGTTTGTGCAGTGCAGCGGCATTGATATTGCCGCACGAGATTGCGCCCATCGTGTGGCCATTCGCAGCGATGAAGGCTTTCACAGCAGGCGCACATCTTCGAGAACGCCACCGCTATACCACGACAAAAAAAAAAAAGTTTGCTCCGTCTATCAGGAGATTGATGAGTGAGAGCTGGCTACAGAGCCCCTCGACTCTGAGCCGTTGAACTTCGCCGTGGTGCTGATGAGGCCGGACCCGCGAAAAGATCACGAATGGTGCAGCGGCCCATTGGAAGGAGAGGGGTGGAAAGGGAAAGGAACGTTACGACTTCGCCATCAGTTCGCGCAGGCCGATTTGCTCCCCAGCATGACGCCGCGATGCAATTACGATGGCATGCGGGTTCCGCCTGTTCCCTTCCGTGCCCTTTCACGTTGTTTTCCTTTCTCTCGCAGATGTTTGCCCCTCGAACGATTATTATTAGGACCGGAGAGTTCTTTCGCCCCCATCAGGACCGGCGCGTCGAGAATACGTGACGACTAGGAGCGCTGCTGTTTTTCTCCATTGGAATGCCGCGGCGACTCCGGGAGAGGGTTCGCTTCCAGATGGCGTTACGACGTGCGATAGGCTAACGACGATTCTTCAATGCCAACGCGGGCCGTGGTCGGCGGTATCAAGGCACCATAAAGTAATCTCAACGGTTCTTGGGCGATTTGGCCCGCGGAGCACGGTACGGCGGTAGTGGGCACAATGCGGGCAACATTAAGCTAGATTTTATGGAAATTGGTGGTTTAAGTTCTTCACGCGATGAATTAAAATGTGTTTGGGCTCATACGAAGTGCACTGTCAAGCACTGGTAGTTCACCAGTATCTTAGGGGTAAGATATAGGAGGGGTAAGATATAGGCAGCGCATTCTGCGAATGCTAGTCTATGGAATCAATTGTTTGATGATAATCCCAGCGAACAGAGTAGCATGCCAGCGGTATACTGACGCCGGGAAAATTCTGTTTTTCTAATAAAGAGTCTCTCTCTCTCTCTAATCACAGCGAAGCGGGAAAAGGAGCTAAACGCAGTAAAATGAGTGATGTGCAGAGCTTCAGCATGCTTCTCTAGAACGCCGTAGAGTGCGCTCTGGGTTGCACGGGTGACCTCTACCGACAACACTTTGTTTGAGATAGCTCATAGCCCATATTTGAGCATGCGTGGACACAAGTAACGCATGGTGCACTTAGATTTAAGGCCCCTAAACCACCCAGAGGTCAAAATTTACTTGTGGTGTTGCATTTGCGCACGAGTCCACAACGAACACGCAGCCGTGAGAATTTTTCGAAACGGTGCGGTAATAGCAAAGTTACACGTGTTAGAGCCCATGAAATGTCAAAAAAAAATTATCGGAGGTGGTTAAGGGCCTTTAACTCCAGGTTAAGGAACGACATGCGGTAAAAACTACTCAGAAGTCCACAGTATGATGTGCCTCGCAATCAAGCCGCGGTTCCGGCACATAAAACTCAGCGATAAGATACAGCCGACTTCAGGAAAAAGCATAAATATTAACGAATAACACCTCAGCAGCTTACACTTCGCAGATGACATTGTGTTCTTCAGTGATGTTGGCCACTAATTTCCAAAAAATGAAGACCTAAATCGAGAAAATATAAAAGTGGGGCAAAAAATGAATATGTTGATGACAAAGACAATCCTAAATAGCCTGGCGAAAGAACAAGAGTTGAAAATTAGCAAATATCTTTTAAAATCTGTGAATACCTCGTTCAACCACTAACAGGGAGGCCTACTTACGAAAAGAAAATTCATCGCAGAGTAAGGATGGGCTGGAGTTCATACGGCAGGCATTCTCATTTCATGACAGGAAACTCGGTCCACAAAGCAACAAGTGTGCAATTCTGTATTGCCGATATTTACACATGAGGCTGAATCTTGGAGGATAACAATGAAATTCGAGAAAAAGTCAAGAACCGCGCAGCGTATGATGGAATGGAAAATGATAGACGTAACATTAAATAGGAAGACAGCAGATTGAGTCACAGAGCCAACAGGGGTAGCCGATATTCTAGAGAGCGAAAAAAAAAAAAGAACCTGCGATGGCCACATAATGCGTACATATAACCAGTGGACATATAACCTGTGGTAACGGAATTGTTAGTTACCAAAGTATGTGAAACGCAACGGAGGACGGCATTTACAATTGAAAGGGGGAATGGAGGATATGTGAATATGTGATTACGTGAAGCTAACCGCAAGCTACAGAACCAACCGAGAGCCAAGCGGCAGGAAGAAACTGCAGCGTGATGAAACTGTCGTAGTATTAATAATAGCGGTAGTCATATCGACTGTTGCAGCGCACTTACAAATCAACAAATCAAGAACAACGTTCGATAAGTTATGGAACAATGTTGAGCACGTATTTTAAGAATCGGTAGCAGCGCCATTGTCACAATCGCGCGCCCCTTCGGAAGGGCGCCGTGTTGTCGGGAGAGAAACTTCCCAGGTAGAGTTGGTAGAGTGCCCCGACCCTTTGGGGGAACGGCGCATCCGGTGCTTTCCCAAACGTGCAGCAAAAACACGTGTTGGGAGAACTCACCTGCGGTGGAGGTGAAGAATTTTGGCTGCTACGACAGTTGACGTTGAATCAGCGAAGAGCGCGGTCATCGGTGTCGCGAGTCTCGCGTAGGCGGCATGCGCGGAGTGTCCCGCGCAACGAACGGAACTTTTTATTGTGAATTTTTTGTTACCGTTTTTTTATTATACCCGTCTTTACATATCACTGTAATAGTGCGCGCTGCGTCGCACAAGAAGCTCCGAAGTGGGAGCAGGGTCTTTCTCATATTTTTTCTTTGTTTCTTTTAGTGTCCATTTTGTCGAGTTATTTTATCAACATACCACGTTGTCTGTATTTGTACTTTTAATGTTCATTCAGTGCATAGCTTGTTTTGTTGTTGCTCTTTTTATCGCGCATATGTTTGTTTCCTCATAGTTCACCGTGTATCTCTTGCCATTGCCCTTGGTTGTTCCTCGTGTTAAATGAGTCCGTCGGTCATCCTGAACATCACTACACGTGCAACCCTGCACAGGTCGACCGGCCAACAAAAATTTGAAATGTACCACTTCGAGGCCTTTCAGGAGTCGCAGGCCGAAGCGTAAAGTGGAAGCCTGCGAGTCTGCCGAGGCACCGTTGCTAGATCGGCGGAGCCTCACCGAAATGTGTGGCAGCTACATAGCTATGTTACTCTATGGCGAAGCTGCACAAACCGAAATGTAAATTATGGCTTACGTGTATTGCAGGCTACTCCACAATAGCGAACAGGCAAAAATTTCGCATTTTTAATAGAACGGAAGCCGAAGGGCTCGACTATCTTTCTTAGTCACAGTGGTGACTCGAAGCCAACATTCAGTGAAGCCAAGGAGAACACATATTATATATATCGCACAAGTGGGGCCTTGGCTGCTGATCATTCGTCTGTTGTTTCTCGCTGTAATTAGTCATTAACATGTTCATTAACATGTTCATTATCTGTTCAGGTTTCTCAAGTTATCTTCTTAATCATATTAAAGCAGCAGATATGTTTACATAGCCGCCAGAAATATTCTTGGCAGCCTACATAGCTGAGCACTATACTTTGTAATCCAGTCGGCATGCCCGTAACATGCTGAGTGGATCGGCACACCGTAACGTTACACTTCATGGGGTGTTTTCTGTTCCCTTCTTTCGTCGCCGTCTAGCATTGCGCTTGTCAATGCATACACGTACGCGTTACTTCGTAGCCCTGCAGGGGCAATGTCTCCGTTCAGCTACTGCTGGTCCTTCTCGTTTCGAATTCATGCCGTCAGCACTGAAACCATCAGGCCAGTGGCCCCGAGTAGAGCGTGATACCACTTAGCCGTGTCGCTCGCAGCGTCGGGCACTTGTACACGACCAAACAAATAAAATGCCTGCTATCCAGTCGCTTGCACGCTAGGCTGGCAACTGCGGCACGCCATGTATAGCCTCGGGGGGTCAGCTCTTGACGCACTTCGTCGTCGCTACCAAAGTCGTGCACACAGCGCACGTCTTTCTTTTGGGCCTTCGTTGGTTAAACTCAATGAGTGGAGACGTCGTCGGCTGCGGAGTCGTCGTACTGTGTTTCCTTCTCTGCGGATGTAGCTCGTGCTGTCGCGTCCGGTTGCCCCCAGGCGCTGCAAGACCGTATTGGGCATGCACGCAGCAGCTTGATTCGCTTAGGCTCGCGATCACCGCTAACTCTATGCCGGCGGCGAAGATCCGGCATAAGCTATACATTCAGTCTTCGTCACAGAGCCGCGCGACGTTGTGCAAGCTGTTGCGCGCTCTTGCGAGCCAATCAGGCGTTGAGTTTCCACGAAGTCGTTTTTTTATTTATTTATTGGTATACCCTCAGGACCCAGAGGGTGTTACAAAGGGGTGGGTACAATATGAACACGGAAAATAACAACAGTGAAGCATATACAATAGTTAGCACATACTAGTTATAAAAACGAGGAGAAAGATAGTTTGTAGTTGCACCACAAAACGTTCCAAAACTGCAGACTTGAACAACGCTTGGTCCTTTGCGGCAGCGAAGGAGGGGGGGAGGCGATTCCAGTCTCTGCTTGTCTTCGGAAGGAAAGAATGCAAAAAGAGGTTAGTGCGACAGAAGTGAATGACTACTTTATTCGGGTGGTCAACACGCGATGAAAAGTAAGCAGATTCTGAGATTAATTCCTCTCGAAGTACTTGATTATGGAAGAAAATTTTACAAAAGAGCGACCGATAGAAAATTGTTGTCCTAGTTAGCAGATATGAGCGTTGCTATATAGTGAACGATGATGTACTGTCAGTCATATAACCCCAGTGGGACAGCTCGTGCGAGCCTGCCGATTGTGTACGAAAAGCTTTCACGTACTACGCAGAGCTCCGGAAACTTGGCTGCCGATTGGCTGACGCTAGCAACACAGCTTACGCCGCACTGCACAGTTTTAGCGTCGCGCAGCTTTACACTTTCGAATGAATAGTCCTTCTCCACTCACTGTGGCTGTTCGTGATGAAAATAGGCTGGGTAGCCGTGTCTAGTGAATTCACGCGATTTGTTTTCCGCTCCCTGCTCACTACACTTTTTGCATCTCTAATACGACCACGTATATACAGCTGTGCGTGCAACTAAATGAAACCAGGCACCCGCGGGGTCTTAGTTTAAACAGTGTATCGCAGCGAAGCCGCACGCAGACGTCGTAAATTTTTTTTTTTTTTCGCCGCCAATTTCGCGCGTGCTGTCTGCCGCGCGAGCGGTGCTTTCGAGCAACGCCGTATCAGTTTTTCACGTGCACTAAAGAAACAAGAAAAGCGTGCATCTACGCCGTAATCTGCGCGAACTCCTACAGTGCACGCTCCGCTTCACGTTGCGCTGCACGAATTTAACGATACATCACCGCCGGTCTCGCGCTGTTTCTGTCGAGACGCGAGCTCAAGGCGAGCGTATACATCGCAACATCCCTTACATACTATCACACTTCCATCGCAACTCACAGACACACAGACTCATGCACGCACGCGCATTTTATGACCGGACGTCACTCGGCGCCCCCTTCCGTTCTCGCCGCGCAGACAGTGTATAGAATACACAAGTGGCTGCCCCATCACGTGACTGACCGCGAGACGCAACCCCTCGCTGCGCAATGTATTCTTTTTTTTTTCTCGCACGTGGAAGAAGAAAGGACGGAAGCGTATTACGCGAGGGGCTGGCATGAAGCGCGAGGCTCGGTCGGTTGCGTCCCTAGCCATAATCTGCCAGCACGCGGAGCGTGAAAGTGCTCGTTCATGCGGCTAAGTGGCGAGCGCACTTTTAGGCGAGAAAAAGCGGGCGCGAAAAAAAAATTCGGGAAGAGGCTGTGTGCGCGTTGTTGCTTCGCTGTCCGTATATTCCCGAGGGAAGCGAAGCGTTAATGCACCTGTTTCTGTTGCGGCTTTGTGCCGTGCGGATTACGTCCAGCGCCCGAGAGGCCGGTGGTGGGGAGGGGGGCGGACGGTCCCCCACGGCTCCCGCTTCCTGTCTTGCGAGCCGCGCGTTTGGTTTATACTTCGTCCCTGAGTACGCAATGTCGTAATAGGAAAGAGAATAAACGACAGTCAACACAAGTTGGAACACGTGTATTGCGGACGCCGTGCGTGTTGTCGATTTGGAATGGCTCCGAAGTTGACACCCTTGTCGTGGTGTATACATCTGTGGAAATGTGCAGAACTTCATGACTTCGTGCATCTGTGAAGCAGTAATTGTAAGCGTCAGAAGTCAGACTGGGCATTAGTTGAAAGGCCGTAGATCAAAGCCATCGCTCGGGGTAGCTTTTATTGATGAGTTGCCGCGCAATAACGCAAAAATTGTGCGTCTTCATGATGCTATATAATATTGATATGAACACAACAAACGAACATAAGGGCTTTTATGTACCCTTCTCACAACAAAAAGGGTGCTGACTAATCAGTTAATTAATTAAATGTAATTGATTAAATCGACTGATTATAAATACAAATTATTTCATTGAAAGAAACGGTTCTCGTGTTCCATACGTCGCATACCTTGGCGCGCTAGAAAAAAGAATCACGGCGAAACAGTGCGACATCAAAGGTCTGCTCTCCCGGCCAATGTTTCTTCATTACGGATTATTACACTTCCATGAAGAGATTTTTTCCGTTAAGCGTAAATAAAGAAACGGTCCTCATGCATGAGGTGCAGTCATGACAACGATTTCAGACATGCAAAAAAGAAAAAAAAGAAGACGTATCTAGTATTTTAGCTGTGAGGGGAGAGCCAAACACCACTTCAATCAAATCGACTGTAAATAGTATGCGGCATATAGAAGTAATAGTTACTGGTTTTTTGTTTTAATAAATAAAGTAAGCAATAAAAAATGAACGGAAGGAAATTACTGCTGATGGTACTGTAATTGGGAAGTGCGGCGCATAATGAGATCTGAATGGCAGACAGCAGCGGTAGGGCGGGAGTTGGGGAGTAAAATGGTTAAGGGAAATTATAGCACAGAAGATAGACTAAAGAAGGCTATTTACATACGCATAACAGAGCAGGGCTTGTCAGCCGGCCCCGCAATCCCGCACTGTTAGCATACGTGTAGACAGACCTTTACGGGCGGCGAAACCCATTTGTTCGAGAAATTCCGTCGGTCGCATTTCGATGGGGGCTAAATACTAGAGGCCCATGTACTGTGCGATTTCAGTGCACGTTAAAGAACACCAGATGGCCGAAATTTCCAGAGACCTCCACTACGGCGTGCCTCCTAATCATATCGTCATTTTGGCACGTAAAACCCCGGAAGCGCTGCACGCTTTCTGCGGAAGCCTCGACGAAGCTCCACTACTGCTCGCCTCCTGCAAATACTTTGTGTTTACATCGGTAGTGAAGGAACAGTTAATGTACACGTGGAGGGTTCTCTTACTGTTCGTAGCATTATACCACGCAGTGTTTCTTATGCGGAGCTCAACGTTTAGGAATCGCAAATTAAGAACTTGAATACATTAATAATAATAATAAAAGCGTGGCCATAACGAGCCTTGTCAGTTCTATGAAGGATGAGTCGCCTGTCTAACTTCAATACATGCAAGAGATAATTAAGGGAGGCTGGTGAGCAGACACGCAGATTACCCAGTGACGGAATGTTGGGTGCTGTACGCAGATGGTCGCTTACTCCTAACAAGCGAGTTATGCGGGCGAGGTGGAGTCGTTTTCTATTATTTCTATTTTGTCCCGTTTACTTCACCTCTTAGTCTGACGCTCTTAATCTCATTCGATATGGTAGCGAGTCTATTTCATAAGCTTTCAACATGTCACAGATAAAAAAGTAGCGAAAGAGAGAGAGAGAGAGAGGATCGCGGAAGTCGAGGCAGACAGAGATGAGGAAATAAATGCGCGTGCACCGTGACGAGGAAAGTGATTACTTCAAAACGTGAAGGACGCACGCCACGGGCAGACCACCAGGCTTCGCTGGATGGACGTTACGGTGCACCATTACCGCTGGTCTCGCCACAACACAGCAGGTATAGACGCAAGGGAGACACAGAAAGCCGTATACCTAACGCCATACGTCGTGACTCGAGGAGGCCTTGGCGACTTCTATAGGGCGAGAGGACAACGTGCGAACGAATACAAAGAAACGCGAGGGCGTTACGCAGGGAAAGGGAGAGAGAGAGAGGGGGGTGAAAGATGGAGGGCGCCTAGAGAACGAGAGGATCGCGCAATTCAGCCACTCTTTCGTAGGAAGATGCACGACGTTGAAATCAGCGTCGGCAGTCGACGGCGGCTGCCGCCGGCAGTGAGCCGCGCTTGTTCCAGACAGCGAGTGGGTTTCCTCGGGGTCGCCTTTCCTTGGCCCGTTGTGGTAGAGACCGTTGTGAGACGCGTCGTGCCATGCGGAAGAAGAACGGCGTAGTTGGAGTCGGAAGCGGCTGTGGAGGCACGGGGAGACCGGAAGCGACGGTGGTCAGCGCCGCAGCTCGCGAAGTGACCCGACCACGTGCTGCGTCCGGCACCGGTCCGCATCTGAGACTCGCCGACGGTGGCGTTGTTCCACTCCTCCGGTGGCGGTGTCGCGATGCCTCGAGCGCGACGTCGGCGTCACAGCGCTAGAAGTGCGGTCGGCGTAGAAGGTGGTGACGAAGACGACGACGACTTGCAAAGAACGCAGTAAGAAACTGGCTCGCCTCTTTGGTGACTAGGTTTGCGACATGGTTCCATCTTGCGCTTGATATTTTCGTTGATGTCTCGACGACTTGACGGATATTAATTGTCATTTGGACCTTATCCAAGTAGTTGAGCGCCTTCGCGGCCGCCGACTCAACACTTACGCGCGTTAAGAAAAAAACAAAAGTACAAATGCTGTGCTCTTGAAGGAAGCTCCATCGAGAATTCTGGGGTTTCACGTGCCAAAACCATGATATAATTGGGGCAGTAAGGATATAATTGGGGGACTACATACAGTTGGGAACTACGGATTCATTTTGATCACCTGGGGTTCCTTAACGTGCACTTAAATCTAATCACAAGGGTTTTCTTGCATTTCGCCTCCGTCTAAATGAGTCCTCGAACTTAGGCAGCATGCACAACTCGTCTGCCTCTAAGCTTCCACGGCGAGTACGAAGGTACAAAAGCTCCTCGATACCGTAAGTCAGAGGCCTGGAATCTGGCGCATTGTGTCAGTTTTTAGTGATTTATAATGCGCAGGCATTTTCTTCTGTCCTCGCATTCTTTGTCCTTCGGCTGGCAGTTGTTACTATCAAGGAATAGCGCCAGCTATATATAGTGGAGGGAGACATTAATTTTCTGTGAAGCTTTTTGCGCCAAAGTGCCGTGACAATTCCTGCGTTTCTTGCGTTACGTTTCGCTATGCGTCCTAGCCAAGGTACAACTTCTTCTCTTGGAGAATGGGAAAAAGAAAAAAGAGGGTGTATCGAAAGGGTGCTAACACAGAGGAAGCGCTGGACAGTAAGCCACATATGTGCAGATGGAGTTGTAGCACTTCAGACGGAACTCACGTGATTCGCCTAACACGACTCGAAGGCGAAAGCCACCTTTTACTTTTTCTTCGCAGTCGATGTATTGATCCTCCCTCGCCGCTCTCTGAAAGCTTTCTGCGCCTAACGTGGTTTTACATTGCCTCCAAGATCGGAGGTATCGCAATCTTTCTGCACCTGACCGGGTTTTGCACTGCCTCCGTGATCGGCGCACCTTCGACCAAGCGATGATATCACGTGATGACGTCATCACATGACATCGTCGATGGCCATTTTCGCGTTTGATAATGCATATAAGCATATAAGGGTTTAGCCTTAACTCCGCAACAGCTCTATGAGCCCTACGAGGTCGCACTCTTGCACGATTAACATGAAACAAGAGGCTGGATTGAAACGAAACTTTTATAGAGTGTCGAAGCGACCTGTCCGGTCGAAGCTTGCCCGAACGGAGGAGTCTGACAAGAACCGATAAATTTTTCTCCCATGATAACTAAAATTTATTGTTGCGGGCAATGCATCCCATGACAGGCTTGTACGAAAGGCGATAATTCGGGAGTCATAATTATGTTTATGACAAGAAAGAAGGAGAGAGAGAGAGAAATAGAAAATATAGGGGTGTCAACAAGACGAGAGTTTCTGATTACCCAGTACAGTGGTAAAGAAGCGGGGGTTTGAAAGAAGAGAGTTAAAAGCTTGGAGGAAGGTTTATGTTGTCCATTAGCGCTTTATAAAGGTGCTTATCAAGTCATATTTTAATCTGGACATACGGTTTCCGAAATGACCCTTTTGTCACCTCGTAGCAGGCTCTGGAAAGGTAAGAAACTGAATGTTGAATAAACCTGGGGCAGAATTCACAGAACTTCTCTTTCGTAAGTGCTTTTCGGTTTGGCCAGCCGGCCGCTCTAAACATGTGTCCAATGTCAGGATTTTCTGAAATATTCTCTTACGAACATTTTTAGCGTTAGATGTTCTTGTGAATACGTGGCCTGAACTGTAAAATAAGATGGATTCATAGAAAACCCCGCCTGTGGCTTCCTCGCCGCGTAAGGTCATACGTGAGGCAAATGCGCGCTTCTACAGAATGAGGAAGTGCATTGTGTCACAAAGAAAAGCGGCGCGGATCTCCCTTTGTGCGGTAAGGGCACGGGCCCATAAAACACAGTGGCGCGGCGGTTCCTTTTGAAGGTGGTGGTGAGCATCTGCGGTTGTCGCTTCTTTTTTTTTTTGTCTCGTTATTGCTGCTCTTGTACTGGTTGTGTTTGCTGCTGGGGCATTTCGTCTGGCTCGAGGTTGGATGTGCCTCTGACGCAAGGACGTGGGTGTCAAGCGCTTACACAGCGTCTCCAGCGACGTTTGAGCAAAGAGCCTCGTTTGCTTAGCATGGCGCACTCGGATTCAAGCTTAATTTTCTTGCGCATAAAGAGGCGCTCCGTAAATCGTGATACAAAACTGGAGAAACGTTGTGCACAGAAAACGATACGCGTTACCCGTTAAAAATTCAAGCAAATAAAGAAGAGTTACAATGAAATCAATGAAATCAAATAAAAATAAAAAAAAGAAAGTCACCGCCCGAGCACTCCGTGCAGATGGTTAACCAGCGAATCTGAAATGTGCGGTTCCCGTGTTTATCGCTGGGTTAATCCCGATGATTCATTAAAATCTTTCTGGAATATTGGTTACGTTTGTCCAGAAATTTTAATTGTTGTTTGCCGCCCGTGTGTTCCCTTCATTTTTAGTGGGCCAGTGTTGAGTATAGTGGGGCTTGCCCAATCTTTGTGGAACATATGCGCTTGGAGCTTTCTGCGTGCATAGGACGGACGAATTTCGGTTTCGCCAGCCGTCTACAGCTTCTCGGTAAAAGTGGTTCACATTCCAGGAGGGCATACGAAAGTGCTGAACAAAACTAGCCTTGACTGGGCCTGCATCCCCTACCGTAAATGTACATTGTCAAAAGGAGAATTCCTGACGGTATTGACAGCAGTGTTATAAATGCGGGGCAAAATAGGGAAGGGATAACAGAAAATCAAACGTGACAGATCTACAGGCAATGAATACGAAAGCAGAAGTGGAAGCATGTCTTCAGCGCCGCGACGGTGTAAATTGTAATCGTAATACAAACATTGCTTTACGTTATATATATATATATATATATATATATATATATATATATATATATACATATATATATATATGCTATAATCAAACGTAAGGTAAGCTGTTAACTTAATACTGAAGTGCATGATGTTAACAGACGAACAGGAACAAATAAATTTCAGATGACCTGCTGCGTCATAATTGGCGATAATTGTTTTTTTGTGCACTGCTCCCGCCACCTATCGACCGTTAGTGCAGCCGTCTTACAGCTGATATTTAGCTGCGCTGATGCGACAGCTACTACATGCCAGGGCGGTGTTCTCACGCTGCGATCGTTTCCTGTTAGACGGGTGGAAAAGGCGCCTAACACGATAATTATGCCGTTCGCGGTGGTTCACGCTACTTTGCTTTTCGAACCACCCTCGGTGCGCGTTTGTCTCGATAGAAGGTGCAGGAAACGGATGACGCGTTTACTTGCCGTGAGAAAGCGATAAGCAAGCGATGGAAACTTTTTTTTAATGGTATGCAAGCTTGGTTTAGGTGACCGGGTGTTTGTTTGGACAGTAGCCTACACAAAGCCGTGGGTTTCACGGATGGCACGAAATACGGAAACATGTCCACGATAGAAATCATTGAATGGTAATTGAAGGATTGGTGGATAAGAAGTAGGAAAATAGAACAGAAACAAAGAAGCATGCAAATCAAAGTGAATATACCTTAAAATGCAGAAAGCTAAGCTATGTATATATAGTTTTTTTTTTTAAAGGAAAAAGATATTTATTCGGGTAGTCAAGGCCGAATTAAAAATCAACCTTGGTGGCTCTTAGGTCTCCACCAGCCCGTTACAGATGAGACGCGGATACCATCCACTCATCCATGCAAGGCCAAGCGAAGCAGACCTTGATGTTTGCGGTTGTCTGGGGAGTATTTGCTCTATAGTTACATCAGAAATAATACTGTCTTGAGAGTTGATTACAGACAAAGGGTGCGGAAGATAAAGCGTGAGATGAGCGCCTGACTTTGCATTTCCATGAACTGGTGTCTGCATCTCGCCTGAGACTGTAAACATTGTAGCGTGTGAAGGTAAACGTTGCATCCCATTAATATTGCTACTTGTACAGTGCATAATGTGTTGGGGTTTCGCGTCCCAAAACCACGATACGATTATGAGAGACGCCGTAGTGGGGGCGCTCCGGAAATGTCGACCACCTTTGGGTTCTTTGACGTGCACCTAAATCTTTAGTACACGGGCCTCAAGCATTTTCGCCTCCATCGGAAATGCGGGCGCCGCGGCCGGGATTCGATCCCGCGACCGGCGAGTCAGCAGTCGAGCACCATAATCACTAGACCATCGTGGCGGGTGAAGTACAGTGCATAAAGTATTCGGTAAGATTATGCATTGCAAGCATAGATGATAACAGAGACAAAATATGTGCATCGCATTTAGTATTGAAACATTTAAGTAATCGCTTCCCGAAACTTCGTTCCACAGAGATTCCAGCATGGGCGTTGGATCTGAATAGTTGCCGTACCTTTCACTGTGAAATTCATAAGCTGAATTGGTCCCGGTGCAGGGAATACAACCTGCCCAAGGAAGGTAGTAATTATCTCTGCCTAGATGAGAACAAAGTATACGTTTGCATGACATATGAAATAAATAGTGGTTCGGGGCCTACCTGTTTCTCGCACAGCCACCCGGACCTTTGCATACGTCAACAGAGTGTAAGATTTAAAGCTCAACAGGCGCATAAATGTGTCAGGAAAAGCTACGCTGGTGCAGCACGGGGCAAAGTGTTTCTAGTCTTGAAAGTTGAAGCTTTCCATTTCTTTTCTCTGTATAGTGCAGCTAAAAATAGAACAGAACTAAACGCGTGAACCTGCCTACTGGTTACAGGTATATTCGTGGGCGGCTTTTTATTCGCTGCAGTGATAGAGTGAAAAACAGGGTAACATTGTTGGGCCCCGAGGTTTGTGTTTACAGTCCTTTTCCAGAACGCTGTGCTCCACGAAGTGATATTGAGCATCGAAGTGATGTTGGTGCAGCCGCCGTGATAGCGGAAGGTATATTAGACCTGCGCTAACATCCTCGACGTCGTGATCTTCAAAGCATCCGATTACATATCATATATACAACTTCAAACTTCGCTCTCGGGAAAGAAAAAAAAATTGCTTCTTCCCTAGGGTGAAGTTAATTTTCGGAAAACAGGTGCTGGCTCCGTGCAAAAGAAGCACAGAGCGGCTTATTTTTAAAAGACAGGAGCGGCTTTTCTTTGTTTTCATTTGTGCGGCTTACAGATACAAAGCACGCGTGCATAACTTACTGCCCGAAACTTAGCCGGAGTGCGGGCTCCTAGATTCTGAGCCCTTCGCTACGGCGCGTGTAGCTCGGCGTGGCCCAAGAAAGGCGGCTGGTGTTGATAGCGACTGCGCAGGAATCCAGCGTGCTCGCTCTTCCAAGACGAAATCCAGTTGCCGATAAGCCCAGCGTGGGAAGCGAACCGTTTCGATACGCTCGCCCACTACGTGCCCCCCCCCCTTTTTTTTTTCTCCTCGCGTATTTCTTTTCTTTTATACTTGATTCAGAAACTTTTCTACGGGGAATGTGCAAAAGTGCAGCGATCCCAGAGAAAGAGCTTGAACTGTACAAAGAAATGATGTTGCTGCCACAGGGTCAGAGGAGATAAGGCCATGGAGCGGAGTGTGTTCTCTTGTTGAACTGCTGTACCGATGTTTGGAGATTTCTTTAGCTTTTCATATAGTTATATTGTAACTACACTTACGCTACCCTGGTATGAAAAATCATCTGAAGGAGTGAAACAAAGAAACGCATTGAGTGTTAGGTGTTTAGTATAACAGGTATGAAATTCATGCCTCTGCGCCAACGTGTATTTGCAAGTTTGTTCAAATGGCATTTGCGGGTGGTGTGCTGTAGTTCACAAATAATCGCTGTTCGTGTTTTTCTTACAAATGAAGTAGCATTCTTTGTAAGAGAAAATTTCCGCCGATCCAGATGCTGGACGTGTTAGCGATGCCGACCACTCAAACACTCACGAATGAAAACCTCTGTAAATCTTGCCCCGCTTGTTCGCTTGGTCTATCTGATTGAATCAGGAAAAAAAATAACACCAACTGTCAACACGGCACGTTATTTTGCTTTATGCATAGAACAAATGTTTTGGCTAACGTTAACTTTTTATAGCTCATACAAGAGACTGGCGTGGCTTTTATTGACTAATTTTTGGGCTAATTGAACTAGTTTGCATGCTAGTATGTAACTACTATTGTGCCTCAGGAAAGAAGATGACCTTTAAGGGCTTGTTTTTCTTTGTTAAACACAATAATAATGAGAACTAACAGATAATAATGCCAAGGACAGTATAGGGGATGTTATTTGTAGTAATTATGACGTAGATATGAATAAAGTAAAGTCGACGAAAAGATAACTTGCCGTCCCGCCCTGTCGCTCTCTGCCGGCGGCAAGTTACCTTGTCGTCTAGTCACGCTACCCAAGTCGCAAGGCTATCAGCTCATGTAGTAAGGCTTGAGGTGTCCACAAGGCACATGAATAGCGGTTCGTATTCTGCCAAGGCTATACCAGTTCGAGTGTACATGCGTGAAAGTCTATTCGATATATAATGTTTTATGAGGTGGTAAAGTAGTGATGACGAGGGCTGCTCCCGAGGATTCGGGTTGAGATTTCACATACCTGAAATATAGATTTCTACCTATCTTGATGGCTTGCTAACGTATACTGCTTTGACTCCATTTTCGCAGGACTATGTCCTCGCTACGGCTACCACGATGGCTCGGCAAGTTGCACACTTACGCTATCCTCGCCGGCTGCCTGGCACTTCTCATCCTGTTCAGGTCATTCCACACGGAAGTACAGGAGGGTGAAAAAGATATCTTTGACGATGATTTGTTCATTGCGCCTCAACAGTTTGACGACCACGCCCAGAACGAGGTAGTCGTGCGCGAAGAACTTGACGCGCTTCCCGAAGAAAGCGTTAGCAACGACAATCCCTACGTTCACCGGTACGTAATCGACGCGTCGCACGTCTGTCGGGGCTTCGAAGTCGCTCCGAGGCGCCTCATATTCGTGGCGAGCGCTCCGAGCCACCGGGAGGCGAGGAATGCCATACGCGACACTTGGGGACTGCCTTCGTACGTTGCGCATCGTGACAGCAAGGTACTGTTCCTGCTGGGACGCTCCGCGCACGACATGGAGATCAAGGCAGAGTCCCAGGTCAACGGGGACATCGTGCAGGGCAGCTTTACGGACAGCTACGACAACTTGACGCTCAAGAGCGTCATGATGCTCCACTGGACGCGCTCCTTCTGCCCCAACGTGGAGCACGTGATGAAGACGGATGATGACGTGTACGTGAACCTCGACAACCTGGTTCACCACCTGGAGCACGAGATGGCCGACCAGAGACGCTGGATCCAGGGATGTATCAAGAGGCACGCCGGCACGCCGCTGCGCTCTGCCGGTGCCGGTCTGCCTGTGAGCCCGGTAGACGTGCGGACATTGCCCAAGGCGCACCCGGACTTTGTGGCGGGCGCGGGTTACGTCATATCCGGTGACCTGGTGAAGGACTTGCTGGTGGTCTCGGCGAGAGTCAAGTGGGTGCCTTTAGAAGACGTGTTTGTAACGGGACGGTGTGCTGCCGCGGTGGGCGTCAAGCCCGAGACTGACGACAGGTTCAGCTGTGGCCGGCAAGTGAAGGATCCGTGCGAAATGGCCCACGCGTTCACGGGACATGGAATGACGCCAGATCTGATGAGAAGGACGTGGGATGCGATGCTCAGTGGCTGTTCGTGAGACAAATACGTGTTGCGAAGCTTCTTATAGAATGTTTCCTTTTTTCGCGGTGTGGGACATGTGGTACTTAAAGGCAGTAAATGAGAATGCTCACGAGACTGAGATACGTAATGCTTGAATCACTCGTGCACAGGTCGGGACGTTCAAGTGACGTGTAATATCCAAAGGAGTCGCCGAAATTTCAAGGTTGGACTGCGATGGCCTATGCGTGCTTGTTTGAAGTGCAACGTAGTTTTTCATAGCGAGTACTGTGAACGCTGTTCCCGTCATCGTTAAATGACAGAATTTTCGTATTTTATGCTGCGTCATTTCGTCTGTAGACCACTGTCGGTCAAGAATGTTGTACGTTACGGGGTTAATTCATGTTCAGCACCAAGTAATGTCGGGAAGTTCTAACTTGCCGCTGATTCTGGTGAACACGAGTGAATAGTGTGTGGTGATTAAACAGTTCGTGTATTGTTGGTAGACTTCGATGGTGAATCATTGAAGGGACGATCTGAACCGGCAGAGTACAAAGACTATGCCTGTTGGCGTCAAGTTTTCCTCATTGAAGAACGCAGTAAGCACTTAAAGGCTAAACGGCATATGGGCTGACCAACCTCCCTGCTTTTCCCTCTCTCGTTCCTGCTTCTACTCTGGTGGGCATAAGTAGGCTGATAATTTCTGAACGGAAACAAATTTATTGCTCTGTATTGAGTCAAAACCATTCACTAAGCCACTGCAAGAACAAGTGGGGGAATAAGCTAAATTGCTATAATAAATCCGGCTGTTTAAATTATGCTTCAGTGAACTGACGATGCTTTTCACATATTGACTTTGTGACAAACATAGCCTGTATATATGAATGTTGAGGCGCACAGAATCTTTATTTTATGTGACCCTTAAGAACCCCAAGAAACTACAATGCGTCCTGTTGAGCTTTTCTTGCTGTATTTGGAGGCAGGCTAAAGGAACGTTCTCCACATAAAAAAAAAAAACGAATCTGATTCCATGTTGATAACAGTAATTTACTACCGAATCCATTTTATATACACAAGTGACAATAAACTACGGCGTCTTTTGTGACTTTCCAAAACAGTGGTAGACGTAGCTTTCTTGACGCCGCCTATCAACAGATCGAGTGTGATATAGAGTGGTTCGAGTAATGCCGCAAGCAATACTGGCGACCACCGCTGGCTGTCGAAGGTAAACCGCATGTCGGCATGATGGCCGCTAACCATTCTTGTCTCTGCACGTAACGGATGTCTCTATGCTTTTTGAAGAGGAACTGCGGCTAATGGCTTGTCTGGTTGGCCTCCCTGCCTTTTCCTTCCTTGCTGCGCGCCTCTGTCTGATAATAATGTAGCATTAGGTAGTCATGACAGCCTAGACGGAACAACCACGTGTGCTTCATGCGTAGTATGCAAAAAAGTAGTAACAAGCAAACCATGAATTGCCGATGATAGCTGTGCGGTATGCGGCAGGCAAAAAGAAAAAAAAAAGGCGAGTACGCTCTATTCGCGTTGCTTGCACCCATTCAGACTGGTATGTTAATGCATGGGCTAATTAGACACGCATTTCTGCCAAGAATATAAAAATGAGAGATAGAGAGAGGGAAATGCAGAAAGGGTTAATCACGTTGCATTTAATTATCTGAATACGCATACTTTTGCTAAGATACGTTATACTACAACGGAAGTCACAATGAGCAACACTTGGTACATTGCTATACTGACCCATGAAACGACGCTGATGAGTAGTTGGTCAAAGACGCATTAGGCATTACCACTCTCTGCGAACCATGAGTCGTAGCGTTTGACCATACGTTCAGTCAAGTTAAGCACTATAGAAGCTATTGCTGGTTGGTCACCGTCAGATAATACATTTTATGCAAGGCAGGATCGTACGATCCAGCAGAGTGGTGCAACTACTGGAGGTGCTCCACTCACAACGAAACAATGCCGATATTCGCCGAGCACGTGTTTGATAACATAATTTAATCGATGAACGCTAACGTGTTCTCAGTCGCCGCGCTGATGGCCAATGGCGGATGGCAAAGAACTTCTGTAAATGTGATCCCATAACGGTTACAACTATGGCTTTCGGTGACGCTGCACCGAATTCACGAGGCGTCTCAATGGAAGGTCTGCGTTGTCTCCCTTGGCGGCTCGTGTTTATTCTATTCGTGTCGCGAGTGCTGATGAGCTTGGCTTCCTCAAATAGACGCTTGGGGCCTCCTTTCTCTGTCGCCGCCGGCGCATGTATGGGCAACAGCGGAAGAAGAGAACTGCATGAAGATTTTGCTGACGCATAAAACAAAGGAGAAAGAGGCAGGGAAGGCGCGGTGCTAAAGAAGGAAACGAAGTGGAAGCGCTTCGTGGAATGCTGTGAGTGCCCACTAAGTACGAGCGATTCATGAATGAAATAATAGTGTTTTATAAAATGTATCAGGTGTGTTTGCGCTGAACAGTTCTTTGTAGTTCTCTTGTCTTTTTTTTTTCGTCGTCATAATTATGTGATAAGGACTGATGCACCACTAGCTCGTGATAGGCTTGCAGCATGGTGTAGTTTTCGAAGCTGTTCAAACAACGCAGACCAGCTGAAACGACTCGTGCTTCATTACAAACGTAAGCAGCATTGAAGACATCGAAACCAGAAACTTCTAAGTTCGTTGCTGCAAACGAAAACGATGCATTGACGGTTTCGAAGCTAAGCTATGGATTCATTTGCGACCTTCATATAAGGACATAAATATACTACCCCGGCATACAGGGGCGTAGCCAAAATTTTGTTTGGGGGGGGGGGGGGGGGTCAACTATACTTTATGTATGTTCATGCGTGCGTTTGTATTATTGTATTATATATACGCAACAAAACTGAAAAATTTCGGGGGGGGGGGGGGGAGGGTTGAACCCCCCTTGGCTACGCCCTTGCCTGCATACTGTTCAAGTGAAGGATCTGCGTGCTAGTTCCCTGTCGAGTGTTCGCGTTTTCTGTTTTCTTCACTAGGCCTTTCTACTTCCCAAAGTCTTGAAATACGCATTTTTTTTAAAAGTGTGCCATGAACATCGACTAAGAGTTAAGAGATGAGCCTGTTCTGTTTCTTTGCAACATTTTGTTCTGTTTTCTCTGAAATATAAAGCTGATAGTACGGACTGCATGGAGAGCCTAAGGAAGAAAATACTTGAACTGTTCCGTTTCTCCTTGCCACCACGCTCTGTATCAAGATCTGAGGCATACCATTTCTATCTCCATCTTATGCTTGTTCTTTCAGGATAACCTAAACATAAATCTTACGACTTATTGAAGCTCAAGGAGCAAATACATTACATTACATTATATTAAGCGGATAAATAATTTTTTTAGAGCCCACGGAGCAACGATCACTATACCGGAGGTCGTCTGGCGCATACGAAAGCGTGCGAAGCTTGTCTTTAAGTACTCACAGAGTCCCTTATGCTCACACCTAAGACGACTGGAAGGCGAAGGCCATCTCAGTCTTTTTCTTTTCAGTCGATGTATTGCTCCTGCGCCGCCGCCCTCCGAAAGCTTTCTGCACCTAACGTGGTTTTGCATTGCCTCCAGGATCGGTGGCACCTCGCCTGGTTTTTCATTGCCTCCTTGATGGACCCACCGTTGACCAAGCTAAGATGCATGTGATGACGTCACAAAATTTGGCGACCTGTGACGTCATCATGTGATGATGATTTTTTGCATCAATCGTGTGGACGTCGACGGGCAGACGCCGACGCGGGACGCCGGTCAATTTTCGCGTTTGATGAGGCATCTAAGGCTTGCGCCTTAATAATTGTGTGGAACACTCGGCTTTTCTCTAACCTCCAACCGGAACACTAACTGACCATGTCTTTGTCTTGCTTTTCTATTTTGGACTTATTTTATAGGCCTATTGCAAACCTATTTTAGACCTATTAATGAAGCACGCAATTCCTGAGATACTCAAGGTACGCGGCAATTTCTGACAGGTTTCTGTCAAAATGTTTACATTTAAATATATGTGTGTATCTATAGAACATTTACAAACGATGCTAGTGATTGTTCTACTAGTACATATAGTGTCACATGTAGGCCGTTAATTTTAACAGACAGCGAAGGTTTCAACGCTGTGTCTGGGAAGATTTTCTTTTCTCCACATTTTGCAACAAGACCGATGGAGGAGCCTGTATGAGAGAATGCATTTGATAGATTTGAACCGCTCCTTTATTCTGGCGTTCATCCTCCATCTCCTGTAATCCATAAATATAAATAACGATTTCCGAGCTTCTTTTTTTAATTCTTCAACCTAGCAGTGCACATTGATAGATAATTATGAACAAAAACACATTTGCACATTATAACTAGCAGCGGACACACTCGTGCGTACGCACGGGTGTGTCTTCTGCCAGTTTTATATGTAAAAAAATTGGCGGCGAAATTACTTTACGGAAAGTTTAGTGTGCGAAGTATTTAACAGAGTCGAATACCTGTATTACTTCATTACGTTTCTATAGCAACAGACAGCCAACATTAACCAACATAAGCCATAAGTTGGCCATCAAAAGCCCTGCAGTAGCACGGATAATTGCGCTAGTTGGTACTTGTTCGTTTTGACAGGATGTGGCGCACACGCAGACACGGACACAAAGACTATTATCAACATGGAATCAGACTCGGTTTTTATATGGGGAATGTTTCTTTAGCTTGCCTCCCGATACAGCAACAGCAAATCGCCTGTGTTGTTTCCGTCTTTCTTCTAGTGTCCGTGTTTGTGTGCGCGCCATATCCTGTCAAAACAAAAGCCCTTGCTGGAAGTATGGGAGTTAGTACTATAGGCTTCACACAAACTGTACACGCTCTTCGAAAACAAGTAATATTGTAGGGCATATTTTGTCTTGATTAGTTCCTATAGTTCATACGTCTTAATGTACATACGAATAGATTCCCCCTCCCCCCTTCAAATTTTAGCTTGTGAAATAACATTTTTTGATGCCGACGTAAAAATTCACGTAAAACTCATTCAGAAACCCTGGTTTATTTCGGGTAAAACTTTGCGTAAAATTCCTTATGGGAACCTTGTTTACTTCGTGTGAAATGCTGCGCGTTAAAAGAGCACCGGCAGCGTTTTGCTGCAGCGAAAGGGCCTGTTGTGCCGGAAGCTCAAAGTGTAAGGGGATTAAAAACTTCTCTCGCGCCATGCCGCTGATAGGAGAACAGGAGCAGGGCTCAGTTACGCCGCATCTCTTGCTTGTGCCAGGAGCGCAGGACGTTGAGAACATAAATCACTCGTGGAAGTAGAAAGATTACCACGGCACCCTCGAAGACACGCCGTGGCGCAGCGCTGCGCTCGGAGCAAGCGCCGCTCGGGGCCGTAACTCGTTTAAGGTCAATTTGGCGCTTCCACCGAGAATTATTTTTGTAGAACTTTGGAGCTGTCGGTGAAGTAAGCTCTTTATTTATTTACTCTTTTTAAGCTTTTCTTTTCAGAGACGAACCCGTACAGACGTGACGAAGACGTTCTCACGATACTTATGAAACATTGCAGAGGAGATTGCTCATTGCTGTTGACCTGATGGTCCCTGTGCAATATATGAGTGACGTAACGACTCAGTTAATTTACAGTGATGAAACACGAGCGGAATGAAAAGAAGAAACTCGGTACTTTATTTGGAGCCATGCGTGGAATTAACCGCAGAGTTGCATAGTTAGTTATGGACGTAAATCACTGCGCGATCAACACGGGCAGAAAGAATAATATTATTGTTATTTATCATTTTGCTTGTAATTTACGTCTTTTAACATTCCGACAAATCTAAGCATGTGTCATTTTTCGTGCCATAAAACCAGTATATGACCCCTTTTCTCGGAATAAGCATTTCCAGCTTGCGTATTCGTACTTCATGTATTTTGATACTACCCTCCATCGTAGAGTGACAGTATTCCTGCTTACCATGATGTTCTTATCATCTGTAGTCACCGCCCAATCTTGCAAAGAGCCCAACAAAAGTGTGGGCATCTCCGATACTCCACCGCCCTTTATTGCTTTTCCCTTTTTCTATTCTTTGCGTGCAGCTCACCCTTCTCCTCCTGCACTTCTGATGGTGGGAGAGAGTGAGCAAGGTGCACAGAAACACGCTGCTAAGGAAGGCAATTGCTATTGTGACTAAGATAAGTACTCTTGTCGAAGCATTGCCTCGAGCCTCATACCGTCTTCAACGATTAATTGCCTCCCACCAACTCCGAGGAATTGGTCAAGAATTGGGTCGTTCAAAATAAACTAAATACCATACAAGCAAGTAGGTTCTTAGAGTCCTTATTCCTTCAGAGGTGAGTGTCAATAAGTAGCTCTTCTTCGAGCCGAAATATTCATTGTATAATAATATTTAACTATGTTACTTTGTAGTCTAATTTTTAATCTCAGTTTGCCGAAATTACAGAAGGCAGTCAATACCACGAAAGAAAAGCTTGCCAAAGAGACATTAGCTGGGCGTGCGTGCCTATAAAGTAAGGAGGCTCCGAAGGTGACATTTACACGGAAAGAAGAAAAGAAGAGGTGGCAGAAAAGACAAGTGCTGTATTTTTCAAAATTATTGCCTAGATGCAGAGACCGTCGGAAAGGAAATTACGTTCGTGTCCGCGTCTATTTCCGGTGCTACGCGTAACGAGCGAAATAGGCTGCGGCCGAGAACACTAATTAGATTTTGTATCTTCGTGCCTAATGGTTTCGTGCCTACATTACCTCCGAGTTTATGCTGAGTAAGCAGCTTACAAACGCAGTGACGTATCTTTTTTTTTTCATTCATTACATAGCAAAGAAAAAAGGCGCGCATAAATTTAGCCCGCGGGTGCCATCCTGGCCATGCTACAGAAGAAATACACGGTCGCAAAACAATGTCTGGCGTAGCAGCGAATTCTGCAAATTGCTATGCCCGAGGGCTCACCTGGTAGCTGGTGGCCTGGGGAATTAATCTGGCGCTGGCCAAAATATGTTTAGCGAGCAGAAAGTTTGTGACGCGTCTAAAATGAAAAATAGAAATGATACTTGATTCTTAGAAGCAAATTAGGCGACAAAAAACTCACAGGGTCCCTTATGCGTTTGCATAAGACGACTCGAAGGCGAAAGCCATCCGCCGCTTTTTTTTTTTATATTCTCCAAGCTGCCTGCGCCGGTTCGCTGAAACTTTCCACGACATCTGCGACGCCGGGGGATCGTCTTCTTTATCGCTTCGGTTTCAGTCGTTCTCGCAGACGAAGTGAGCGCGCAGCACGTTTTCAAACGACGAAGTAGGCCGAGTCATGCGAATGTAAGACGAAGTTGTACGCCATTTTCTTGCCCGTCTCGTTCGCGCAACGAAATACACCCACTTTGTGCGACTCCCAGTTTGCGCGACTAGAGCAGTCGCGGCATTTCTTGCTTGTTTCGAAGGCCAGGGTCCTAACGCTTCCAGTGCATGGTGGCCTTACCTAAATCGGTCCTTTAAACTTAACGTAATAATAAATTGTGTCCCCTGTTTCTTGCTCCACGACCACAATTCGATTAAGAGGCGCAACGTAACGAGAAACCCGTTATTAATTTTTACTACCTGGGTCACTTAAACGCCAAGCCAATGCACTACACACCGAAAATTTTCCATTTCAACCTTATTGAAATGCCGCCCTCGCGACTGGGATTCGACCGCGCCCCCTAATGCTCAGCAGGGCAACACCGTATACCACCACAGCTGGTGATCAATGCTTAGTACAAAAGATGTCACTAGATCACAACAAAATTTCGTCAGAAAATTCGAAAGAAGAAACGATAAAAAAAAAGAACTTATTGTCACTGTGCGCATGCTTATACTTTCATCCAAGTTCTGCAACTCTTTCTGTAACAGTTGTGCACGTGTGCGGAGTTGTCACTCATTTGTTGTGATTATTTTTGACAGCTGGGCTTCGCAAACTTCGCAAATACGTGCGTGGTGGTTAGTGCTGCAGAAGTACACGGGCATCGGAGACAATGGTCTGTCGAAGGTCTCCCCGCTACCTGTACATTAACTGCGGTACGGTTCTCTCTACACCCGTTATTAAGGCACCTCCCGGTTTGGCCGATGTTTGAAGCTTGACGCAGACAGGTGGTGTCTTCTGTGCAACGCCTGATCTGCAAGACACAAAGCGTGCTCCGTTCTTTTTGCAGATGCCGTTGCTGCCATTCATCAAGGCGAAAACGCGGGCCAACTTCTCTGAGGGTGGAACAACAACAGAAAACCACATTTTGTTTTCATCTTTCTTAGGTGATTGGAGAAGCTATGAATGCACGGCACTGACACTGGCCTCGTATTTGGGCGTCCTCTTGAAGCTACAGAGAACGCGCCCTTTATTCTTCCCCTTCCTTGGGAGACCGCGGCACTTTGCCACCTAGCATAGAAGTCTCACGTGAAAACAGCCCTCTTGACGATGAAGATGTTGTTCCCGTGACTTTGTGCTGTCTCCGTCTGTTGTGTTTTGTTTCTTGCTGTGCACGTCTCCTTCAGTTTTGTGCCACTAATATGAATTCCGAGCTATCTGTGCAGGAAGTGTGCAATTATTTTGTAATTGATACGACGCAATAGTGAATGAGTTGTGAACGAGGATTTGTAACCCATCTTGAAGTTTGAAGGGAAGGACATTTGAAACAAGAAATAAGAGATTTGTCAGCACAAACTTATTTCACACTTTGACGATGGGGAAAAGCACGAATTTAGCTTTGTTAGCTGCGCTGGCATAGTCACTTAATCTTAATGCAGTGTCTTGTAACTGCTTTTTTTCTCGGACAGATGAGGCCTAGGCTTGGCTCACCTAGCGGAAGAGCAGTCAGCAGTGTGGTGCCGATTTTGAAGCGCTCCGCTTAAAAAAAACGTGAATGCGTAGCGAAACGGTGCCGAGGCAGCCCTTAAAACAAGGGTTCACGAACATATGAAACCTTAAAAGCATATTTAGCCTTAGAGTACAACACTCTAAGAAAAGAGAGAGTCCTTTGACTCCTTTTTTGTGAGTCCTGACTTGCCACGCCTACGACTTTCTTTAGAGAGACACACGTTAACTCCCTTTTGGGTCCCACGACTCTCCTACGGGAGTATAATGATCCCCGAAGAGAGTTCACGAGTCTCTTTAAAGAGAATCATATATGTGGCAAGTCAGGACTCACAAAAAGAGCCAAAGGACTCTTTTTTTAGAGTGTAGCTTTGCTGCGTTAGTACATTCTTGCACCAACACTCTCACGACACTGTATGCAGCAATGATTGTCAGACGCTGCGCGCAATAATTTTGGTACGTTGTAAAACAGTTTCAGAATGATTGTAGACGGCACTACGCTGCAGCTCCGCGAAGCTGGCTAAAATGTTTTAGTGTTTTAGTATTGTGACAAATTCTGCAATTAAAAAAATATTACTTGAACTGAATGGCTATGCGCCGTGTTGATAATTCATATAGGTAATGCAATCTCTACAGAATATAGTACAAATAACAAAAACAGGAATGACTAGAACACGGGCGACACATATGATTAGTAATGCTGCTACTGGGACTAGCTTGTGAAACATTTCAAACGTATGTGGCGTCACGTTCCAGATGGAAACTTAAAATTGTGCACTGAAGCACTGATTTTGCGGAGGCATCGTTTTGAATTCATAAAAACTGCGATCGCTTTAAAGTCACGCTTAATTTCTCTTTGGTTGTCTTGAACTCCTCCTTCCAAATACACTGTAAAGAAACCGTGCATGAATTCCAACCTATCGGGTTCTTTGACACAATATTTTTGTTTTTGAATGGCTACCATGGCTTTCAAGAGCACCGGTGATCTATGGCATCTACAAAATTTGTGAGCCTAAGTTTTCCTGCCACTGGAATACGTGACTTTTTGTCCTATCTTCAGGGTTGATTATCATATTTGGATTGTAGTTCACGATTGGTCACAAGCTGTTCTCTGTTTTTTTTTTCTTCTTTTTTTTGCATGGATGGCCTTGCACACCGATGGTAGGAATGAAATTGGCTTCGTCTGGGCGTCTGCTTTTGACACAACGCGTAATGAGGGGGCACTCGGAGCTCCCCCAAGACAAGTTAATTGGTGCATCTTTTCTTCTGGTATGCGTGTACAACACTTTGTCTATATTCATTTCGCGCTCGTGTGCTATCGTATACCAGGCAGGGAAACGTAGTGACCTGTTTCTGTCTCCTTAATGAACATGAACGATACTACAAAAAAAAAAAAACTGTGCAGAAGGACTGGCTCGAAGCTGTCTCACGTATGAGTTATTAGCAAAGGAAAGAAAACATAAACGTGCGTCTCAGATTCAGTTATGCGAAGTCTCACTCCCGCTTACGCGTTATACCTGGAGACTCTTGCTAGAAAAACAGTATCATCCTTGATCTCTATCACCACTCCAACTTCCATTCCATCTTTTTTTTTTTATTTTACTATGGCAACTTTTAATGTCGCCATTAGTTTGTTCGCTGTAGCGAGCGCTCATTCTGAGCAGTGACTTGTTAGTAGAGCGATGAAAAAGGACGCCAGCTAAATTCTGTTTATTATATGCGTAGCTGAAAAAATATATGACGACAAAGGAGATTTTAAAAGTCAGTGGATGTCAAAATTTGCCCTTACTCAAGATTAGTCTTTGATGTAGCCCGCTCGATGTATTACAAGAAAACTGACGCGTGTTAGGCGCCCGTTCCTGCGTTGAGCGGCATCGCCGTGGTCGTCGGCGTAACCGATAGAGCGAACGAGGACGAAAGAGAGTGAAAGAGAGACTGCCCCAAGGAGTTTTCCACAATTAGAGGCAGCGAGCCGCTGTGTTAGCGTCTGAAATGCCTCGTGCCTGCTCGCGCTTCTTGTGGCAGTTTAACGCATGCCTCTTGCGCACGGGCTCGAGGAAGTAGGTTGACCTGCGAGGATTGGGAGAAGAAGACGTGCGTTGGTCGAAGGGACGCTTTGTGTGTGGAACGCTCTGTTAAAGGGACACTAAACTGAAACAATGAATCCTTTTACATTGATAACGTGTTCTCTGAGAACTCTAATGTCGTTAATTTAACCATCATAAGTTTACTAATAGATGACAAAATCAAGGTCGAAGTTTCATTTTTAGCTTTCGCGCCGAAATTGCCGCGCATGACGTCACGAATTTCAATATGTATTTGTCCTGTTTGGCGGCATTGGCTCAACGAAATCTCCTGAAACTTGGAAGGTTAAGTCTACAACCCCTTCAGAGGTCAATATTATTCATTAGACAATTTTAGTTTAGCGCGCGCAATGGCCTAGCGCACGCAACGCGCGCGCGTGAGAGAGAGAGAGAGAGAGAGAGAGAGAGAGAGAGAGAGAGAGAGAGAGAGAGGCAAGACTGCGCATGCGCTGAACATATGAGATATGTGTGCGTTTGCGCACGAAGGGATGGGCACGCTAGATTTCGGCGCTTACGTTGCGTCCACTACAGCCGTTGCGTACCTTACCGGCGGCTTTCTCGCGAGATCTCGACCTGCCGAGAGCAAAACAGACAAACGACCGCTACCGACAGCAGCACGGTGGTCGTGGCAGCGAACGAAGTCCGTATGAATTTCGGCGTTGCCCTTGATTTGGAGCTTATGTAAGTAGCTTGAACCCAATCGGTGAAGAGGTGCAGTGGATTGTGATCGCTGCTAAGCCGGAACACAACACACGACGAGCGGGCACCGTAGGTTCCTGCGCGCCGGCTATTTTTGTCAGGAAAGTATTGCTACAAAGAAACAAGAACCCGATTGTGGCGTGAAGCACCCCGACGGATTTATGGATTGTGCTCGGGGTGTCGTGTACATAACCCCTTTGAACTGTGGTGGTTGCTACGCGTGTCAAACCGGCAGATGTCTGAGTGATTGCTTGCAAAAGCATGCAAAATGTTACAAACGAAAGCGATGGTTCTAGCCACGCATTGCAGCGCATGTGGATGCACCTCCGTGTTCCACGAAGCTAAGGTGATTTTCTCACACACGGACAACCCTCACGGTCACCCTCATCATTGTGGAAGCTTTCATGGCCCGTGAAGAATGCCCAGTTCATTAGTAGCGTTAATTAGAACTAACAGACGATACATTACTACAAAATAACATCCCCTATAGTTTCTTTTGTTTTCTTGTCTGTTAGTTCTGATTAATGTTGTGTCTAGCAAAGGAAAACGAGCCCTTAAAATTCCCCTTCCTTCGTTCATGTATATGAGTGCCGGCATTCCTAAAAAACGGCATTCCAACGGTGGGGGCCTTTTTGTATTTAGCATTTGGCAATCCTCCTTCGGTTCTTTTTTTTTTCTCTCTTCTTACAGAATGTCTGTAGGAAACAATAAACTTTCAGTTGGAAGCAAGCGCTCGTCTTCATCGTCTCTGTGTCCCTCGTGCTGCCTCGTGCATCCTCACTCTGCACCACCTTAACGAAAATCGAAGTTCAACTAGCCCAAACACCCAAAACCACTACTCGTCGTCGGAAAAGCTCGGCTTGTCTCCTGCCTTGACTTGCGTGTTGCGTCGACCAATATCGGTTATTGAACCTTATTGCTTAATAACCACTAAATGGCGCTAAGCAACACTCAAAGGCAAGCCTATTGAAGCTCAGGTGCTGTCCACGTTTCGGATGTTGCGCGCGGCAAACTAATGCTGTAGGAGACAGCCTCAGACGTAGCGTACGCAGCGCAGTACGTTGCGGACCTACAGCCTTGCGCACACTAAACTAAAATTACATATGCTTACCGATTAAGAGCTACGTAGGCTTTATTAGACGCCGTCAAAATCCATGACGTCACGGCGTTCGGTGCGGAGATTTCAAGGTGGCGTCGCCACCTGCACTTTCCCTTCACACGTTTTCTCGAGCGTCTTCTCTCCCGCGGCAAGCGCTGTAGTTTTGGAATTGTGAAAGAGTAATTTACGTATAATAGAAAAATCGTTTTTTTTCTTCAGTGTCCCTTTAAGGGCACTTTATAGTCCGTCGCAGCGTTCGTTTCAGCCAGCGGCGGCGGAAGTTCGCGACGGCAGGTTCGCCACTTTACGTTGACGCGAAAACCGAGCATTCTACACTCCCACTCGCGCTGCGCGGCCTCACCTTGACGCATGCGCATTTGCTCAACTTATCGCAAAATAAAACGCCTAAACAGCCGCGCTCAGGATTCGCATTAGGCCGTATCGTCATCGTCGGTGAATTTTTTCGTTCTAGCCTCAAGTGTGTGTGTGGCCTATGTGTCGCTGTTTTGTCCTATGTTGAGTTACACCCAAAGGCTTTTATTGTGAAGTATGCTAGATCAAAGTGCTACGTCAGCCAAAACCAGCTTAATCGAAAGGCGGACAAGATGACCAGAACGTGAGTGTGGACAATGACATTAAAGCCTCACATGCTTCCCAATACGACTACAACGTTGCTAGCCGATGCGTGGCTCGAGTCGGACGTACAGATCACAAGACTTACATTTTGCCGATAGATATTGCCTTCCCTCCTACGACGTATCTACTGAGGAGACACATGCGACCTGTATGAGTGCAGAGAAGCGCGAAGTCAGGCTATAGCTTGTTATCGTTTGGAGTAAAGTGTTGCGCTGATGCTGAAAAAGTGCTAACTTTCCTTGAAAGGAAAAATATCTGGCGTGACGATTGCTCTGCCGTCGATTACCTATGTTCTGCAGCAAAGCAAGCTTTCGCGTTACTTGTTTGACGTCAAGTATGGCAAAGCTGATAATTTCATGCATAAGCAGTTACGCACACATTTTGAAACATCAGCGAATGGCTCTTAGTGACTATTTAGAACATAAAAAACGCACAATAATCAACTGGAAAGTAAGACGCGACTAACGCTTGACAGGTGGCACGCAAAAGTCCTTGAAAGTCTGCTCCACTGCAAGAGTACTAGCTGTGTGGTGTAGCAGCTCACACGCGTGACAAGAGTCTCCTACAAATGGTACTTCGACGACCGCCGCCTTCCATGTGAATTGAGGCTGATATACCGTGCTGAACAGATCACTGAACGCAAACGAAATCTTTTTTTAGAGCGCAGCTCTTAGGCGTCCGTTCCTGCGTTGAGCGGCGTCGCCAGGGTTGCCACTGACTTTCGAGTAAATGTCGCCAAACAACGAGCAGAAAGTCGCCAAAAGTCGCCATTTTTTTAGAAATTTCGCCAAAAAAGTCGCCATTCTAGATGTGTGCGGCATATCCTAGTAATAGGAATTTTCACTGATGTATAGCCCCGTAGAATACAGTGTCATTCAAAGCCCTTAAAGTATATTGACATTTCTCAATGCCAGGCGCATCGCCCCTTCACCATGGGAGTGCTGGGTGTACCTGGTTCTCCGACTAGCCGCAAGATGTGCGCGGAGGCGCGAGTATGAAAGGATAAAACGCTGATGATATCCTTCCATCCCTGTGCGCTCGTTTAAAAGGTAAAAGTGTGGTAAACCTTGGGCCAAAGCCGCGAAGGCGTTGTTTGTAGACAGCTTTACATCCCCTCATATGAAAAAAAAGGATTAACAGGTTTATTGAAAGTAGTAAGACAGAATTCTTACAGGTATCGTTCATTAGTGAGTCTTATACCTTTTAGTGTGAACTAATATGATACCAGATGCCACTGTCCCTTTCATATATAATCACTTATATCTACCCGCGTCAATCCAGTGCGTTATAATTGAACAGGTAGACATTGTGAAATGTTATATAGCAATTGTTTTCTTTGCACACGCTCACCGAGAACAGTTGAAAATGCCTGAATAAATATTTTTTTATTGCACGAACACCCGCGTATCCGCCCATCTTCGCTGTACGAGCTCGATTAGGGGATACTGCAGCGGTGAATAGGTCGCCAAGCTATTCAGAATAGTTGGCGCTTTCGCGGAACAAATGGCCGGAACACACGACCAACCCGTCATCTAGCCCCTTCAGAAGCGAAACTTTAGCGAAGCTCTGAAGCATTTAGATGAATCTAGATGAATTGAGTTAGAAGCATCTAGATGAATTGAGGGGATACACACGAGTTACAGGACGGACATACAGAACGGCGCGTAATGTGCACCTCAAAACCCAGAAAAATACAGAAAATAGTGCCGCCCATTCGTTGGGAAGGCACTGAGCTTAGGATGCATAACTCAGCGGAGACCTAAGCTGAAAATCGCCAAAAATTCGCCATGTCGCCATTCATAATTTTAGGTCGCCACGGGCCTCTCAAATTCGCCAATTTGGCGAAAAGTAGCCACCATTGGCAACCCTGGGCGTCGCCGTCGTTGTCGGCGTAACCGATAGAGCGAACGAGGACGAAAGAGAGCGAACGCGGGGCGCAGCGAGCCGCTGCATTAGCGTCTACAATGCCTCGTGCCTGCTCGCGCTTCTTGTGACAGCGCAACGCATGCCTCTCGCGCACGGGAACGAGAAAGTGGGTTGACCTGCGAGGCTTGGGAGAAGAAGAAGACGTGCGTTGGTCGAAGGCACGCTTTGTGTGGGACGCTCTAACGTACTCTTGGATTTCGCATCTAGTTTTTCGGGCTCAAGTTCGCCCATAATAAACAAGTTTTAGAGCGCAGCTCTTAGGTGCCCGTTCCTGCGTTGAGCGAACGAGGACGAAAGAAAGCGAACGCGAAGCGCAGCGGAGGATGAAAGACGGTGATAGCGAGGAAAGCGCGAGGAGGGGGGAACGACTGGCGAGACGACAGGTTCCGCGGCGGCCACCCGCGGGGCCATAGTAGTGCGCACCGTCGCGCGGTCACCGATGACGTCATCACTCATGTATGCGGTGAGGGCGTCCACCGATACCCCATATGGAAATGAAGCGCTGCATGAACGGATGCCTGTCTGTGGCGGCAGTTGTGGAACGCGCCCACGCGCTGCCTTTCGCGGTCTCCCCGTTAGCGAGGCAGTCGCGCCTCAACTTATCGCAAAATCAAGACATCTAAACAGCTGCGCTCAGAATTCGCATTAGTCAGTATCGCAATCGTCGGTGATTTTTTTTTTAAACACTCCGGCTCTCACTCCATCTTCGAGAAGTGCCATTGTGATATGCCAAGGAATTCTATTCTATAACCTGATAAGCGTGGCTATCATTGACCAATTAAAGAGCGAGAGAGAGATACATGCTGTGCGGAAGGGTTGCAATGTGGGCTAGTTGGTGAATCATCTGAACAACTTCGATGTAGCGCGAAACGACACGCACACACGAGAAGGCACATAAGAACACGACACAGCACTCGTGCTCAGCTATGCGGAAGGCTGGAAATTGAGCGAAAGGGGAATATACAGTTTGCTATCAGGCACTGGGTGACGGGGAGGGGGAGACAGTAAAGTAACAAAGAAAAGGGAGAGAGAGAGTTAGATATAACACACACACACATGCACGCACGCACACACACGCACACTGCGCATATGAGACAAACATATATAAAAAACGTTAATACATAAACGTGTTGTGGCAGCGGGGTGCGAATTCTGGCCTTTAGTAGCAAAGCCCTATGCTACCATCACTATACAACAGAGACATTTTTTTTCTTTATTGTTTGGGAACAAATTTTCTATAGCAGCTACGCTCTACAAAAGCTCTACGCCACTGGTGCTTGCCTCAGCAGGCAGAGTACAACTCAAAAATGTCCCGTGCACAGGCACTCGCGTTCAGACGCTTGATGCCTTTCCATAAACTTCGGATGGTTTAGAAACTTTCTACGTGCAAGCCATCGCGTTAAGACGCTGGGCGCATTTTCCCAGCCCGGACTGAGTGTACAGGTAGTCGCGCCACTGTTCATTTGAATGGGTGTGCAGATAAACACTAGCTCGAACAACGTTATCATAGTTGCAGAAACAGGTCATTGTCGGAATCAGTGACTCGGCGAACATCACAATAATCATCGTCTTAAGCAGGAAAGCTGCACGGCACTCCACTGCAGCGCGTGCGGCGCACACTACATTTAGAAAATGCAAAGTCGCAGGCATGTACTACACCAGCATGTACAGTCGTCTGATAGCCGAGGCCTTTGCTATGAACCGATGAGGTGACGCTTGTGGAAACGTATCGTTCCTAACGACAAGTGAGCTAGAGCTAAATTATGTCTCATCTGTCTAATGATTCGTGGGTTGGTGATGTACAATTGTAATCTTTCGACAGCCTCCATAACCTTTGTCATCGATTGACAGCTTCTGCCCAGGTGTTGTGACGAAGACTTGAAATATGACGTGCCGCTGGTTTCCCGCCGATTTCCCTTTATTATTGCGTCGAAACGAAAAAAGCTTCACTTGTTAGTCACCGCTCATCCTGTGTGTTCCTTCGCTTGTGCTTCGTCTCATTTCGCGCTGTTTTCCCCATTTACAGACTTTACCATCGTTCGAATGTTCCTGCTGTAATTTTTTGTTTAGGAAACTCGGAAAGTAGGATTTCCAATTTGCCTAATGTATTTCCAATAGCGCAAGAAAGACAAAAAGAGTTCTAGTTGTAGTAGCTGGAGCAAGAAAAGAGTGTAACGTGCACCTTGCCCTCCCGGTGACGCTATCAGCATAATTACTTAACTTTATCGTCTTCTCTTTTTCGTCAATGTATTCGTGTTTTTCCGCAAGACGCTTCATTGCATGTAACAAGGGTTTTCTTTCTTTCTGTTCGTATGTATTGCGGAAAAATACTGGGCCTGCTGGCCATGCGTCAGTGTTACCTGCCACGGTGGTCTAGTAGTTACGGTGCTCGACTGCTGACCCGAAGGTCGCGGGATCGAATCGCGGCCGCGGCGGCCGCATTTTTGATGGAGGCGAAAATGCTTTAGGCCCGTGTACTTAGATTTAGGTGCACGTTAAAGAACCCCTAGTCCTATGGTAGTAGCCAGGGGCGTAGCCAAGGGGGTTCAAACCCTCCCCGAAATTTTTCAATTTTGCACGTGTATATATACACGCACACATAGAAACGCACGCACGAACATACATAAAGTATGGTTGAACCCCCCCCCCCCCCGAAAAACATTTCTGGCTACGCCCCTGGTAGTAGCTTAGCAAGTACTGCACTCACTGAACCATTGAGTGCAGTACTCGACAACCGGACGCTTGGCCTGGCTGTCCTTCTTGCATTTCCTTCTACTTAATCTCTCCTTTCAGTGAACCACGAGCGACTGCCTAGCGATGAATTAGGTGCCTGAACAGGTGCCAGCGACTGCGGAAAAACGTGGTGAGCGATGCTTCGAGGAACACGTAGACCGAGTAGAGCGATATTCCAAGCCACATGCCGATATAGCCGCCAATGTAGGCGAGTGCCTCCTGACCCTGCAATGAAAACAATTAATGACAGTGTACATCGCGCTAAAATTCGTATATTTTTTCTAGTACATAAATTATAGGAGAAGTGTGTCACGATCAATTTGCTTATATGTTGCTCGTGTGCCTTGTAGTGTTGTGATGTTTAGATACGTACAGGACTCTCACGCGGGTTTGTAGACTCTTTTATGCGATTTATCTTGCTTACAGAACTGCAAGAGTAGTTTGAATGTTTTATTTACGTGAGTGAAACTTGGCAAAAATGTTAGACTGTCCCTAGTACTGTTCTATAGTGTTAATCGTTATTTTTTTTTTGGAGATTTTAGTTATGCATGCCCTGGAAAGAAGTAGCCGGTGGCAGTAAAGGCGCTTACATATTCTGTAAATCATATCAACGAATAAAAATTCTGTAGCGAGACTTCCCCAGACGCTTAAATCACAGTTGTAATGCAACCGATTGCCGTGTTAAGCTATACGACCGACGGTTGCAGCGCCGCCGAGACAGTGTACGTTCGCAAAGTGTGAACACTTTTGCAATAATGTGAACATTTTGCATCGCCGCATCGCCTTGCCGCTTCCCAAGACCGTCGATATAGCGGGTGTTCCTTTTACCTCTTTCAAGTCGCACAAATATGGGGAAATTATACCTATATATATAAATCACTTGGACGTTATTGTTGCCATTTCAGTGTGGAAGTGGGCAGCCTGTAGATAAAGGTGAATCTGCACGTGATTGCGCATACTTAACGAACTTATGCTAATTAACTTAGTTTTGCATTCAGAAACATTCAAATGTTCACCTAGCTCTCAGAAGAGCTTTTTTATTAAACCTTTTTTACGCCATCGAAACCACGAAAACGTGGTTTCGATGCGTCCTATAAATTTCTGACTTGCTCTAGCTACCTAGGGTGAATAATTAAAATGCTAATTGCCATACCTAAATAACTAAGCGCAAAAACTGCACGTACTGATTTTTGTCCACAGAACATTTCAATGGCAACGATAACGCCGCCATGATTCATATGGAATTTTCAAAATTTGGTGCAGTTAGAAAAAAAAAAGAAACATATGATGGCTGGTGGTATGACGGCGTTAACAAAACGTGGACGCGGCGATTTCCTTTTCGACTTGATTCCACAGCATAACGCCTTAATATCGTAAAGACTATCTTTATTGAATGCACATGTTTCTTGCGCTAGCACAAGGTCATTTTGTACGCTGGGGCCGTGTTGTAGTGACAATTTCGTACGAGCTACTTTGTTAATAGGGGTCCACTCTCCATATTATGTAGCTATTATCTTGAGTTTTATTGTATCTTTACCCTTCGCTTTCGTTTCACATAAAGCCACGCCACCGATATCATTGGGGGATGTACCTTTCAACGTAAGAACGCTTTTCTGAATACAGACGCAGCAGGGTCGTAGCCAGAAACTTTTTTCGGAAGGGGGGGGGGGGGTTCTACTGCCCTTTATGCATGTTCGAGAGGGCGTCTGTATGTGTGCGTGTGCAAAAGTGAAACAAAATTTTGGAGAAGGGGAGGGGGTAGAACCCCCTGCCCCCTTCTCTCGCCGGCTAGGGCAGTGACATACTGAACACACATCTAACAGCACTCTTCTCTCGTACGAACGTTTCTGCGTTCGTTGACGCCCTGACAGCCGCCGTTGGTGATAGCGAGCTTCATCCCGAAACGATCGATATGTCAAAGGCAGTATACTCGTATTGTAAGCATTCGTGTCATGTAGACTGTGTACTCACGAAGGTTTTGGGAGTACGGTACTCAAACTACGCACATTTACCAAGCAATTGCCAGCGGGTTGCACAAAGGCTATACTTTAGTGTTTTTGATAAACGTAAGCTCTGCTTGAATATAGGGGCATACGAACTTACCGTGAGTCGTCTTTGGTAGTCGTAGACAGTTTGCGAACTTGTCGAGAAACGAATTATGGCCGTGAACGATGACCTACGGTGGGAAAGAACACGGCATTACTGCCCCTGTATGTAGTGCTTAGAAAGCTATGAACAGGATTTCAATAAAACTTTAGGCCACATTAAGGAATTTCATTACGAACGTTTCGACAAAGAACACGCAGCGTTACCGGAAACTCAAAAGTTTTAATCACGAGATGACAAACTATACTTATGCAGAGAAAGTTCCAAGCACAAAGCTCGTGTTTCGAGTGCGAATTAAATATTGTAAGAACATCACTGGAAGCGGGAAAAGCAGTCATCCGACATTGTGACTTTTCTTTTCTACGCTTGTAATCTCTAACGCGTTAGAGAGTTATTTTAGGACATTCACTGCGCATTCACAGTTATTTTAGGGCATTCACTGCGCCGTTAAAGACCCTGTTTGCTCTCTATTCGTGAAAGCTCATGAAATTCCGAAAAGCGCGCATTCATGTTTTCTGTGAATAAATCAACATACGTAAATGCGGCGCTTTTATTCTGAAAATTAGGCTACTGAATTGTTCAATTTTACATTAAGAAAAAAGAGGAATGCATGATTTATAGAAAAATGACAATAAATATTGGTCTACGAAGGTAATGTGCGAAGATCATATTTACTTACTTTGCCGTCCTTATTAGAAAAAAGTATTAATCTAAGGGAGTCAAGTTATCAATTGTTTAAATAGTACGAAAATTCTGAAATTGGCATTTCTCTCTCTTCTTGCTCATGCCCTATTTTACGCTATTCTTAAGCTTGAACTATGCGTCAATTTTACAACCCAACAGCAAGCGTTCAGTGGTCACATATGTCGTCCTTCTAGATCACACTCTTCTTTTGTCCATGTTTATAGGGTTATTCAGAACATCACGCTAAATATCGATGTCGCTAAGCACAGGAATATACTTACTGGTTTTGTCCTGGCTAGTGCATGCAAGTCAAAAAGAAAAAAAAAAAAGAATTCGGCACAACATTCAAACCTACACGTATTTACTCGTACTTAGACAAGCTTACCTATAACTTGAGCACCAAATATGCAACTTTAGCGCAGTATTGATTATGAACCATCACGAACTGGTCCAATTGATTATTTTGCTAAATGTAATTGGATCACTTCGCTGTTGATATCATCGATACACCATTCTAAGCCGCGAGTAGCGTTTTTCGCACTTGGTAAAACGCTATAGTTGAGGGAGGCCATCGACAGGAAAGTTTGTAGACTACGCGGACTGATTTGCACAGCTGCTAAAGAATAGCTGTAATCACCGCGGAATAGTCCTATACGCAAATATATTCCGCGAAATCTAACTTGTAAGCGTGAGAAAACAAGCTAGAGCAAAAAAAAAGACTGAAAAGATGACTTATACAAATCCGCACTTACCTCATTTTCTGCAAGGCCAACGAGCTTGACGTCGTAGGTAAGTTCGCTGACACAGAAGAAAAAAAAAATGCTTGTAACGAGGACTTCATGAACTTCAAGATAGAAACACTATGCAGGTTCCAAAATACACTTGCCAAGAATTTTTGTTCTTTGACTGACTGACTGACTGACTGACTGATTGATTAATTGATTGATTAATTGATTGATTAACTGATTGAGAACCTTTAGGACTGCTTAACGCGCGCACGAAGAAGGGTGCGCGAACGTCTCTGAACTTAGCAACCAATGAGAGTACTGCCACCGTGGACTGCAAGACAAACACTTGCCCTAATACTTAGCAGAAAATTGAGGCGCAGCCGCTGTTCAGTAAGGAGGATGATAAGGGACTTTCAGATCAGGTGAACCCGCGTTATAGGAGCATCTATCAATAAAGCATAAAAAAAGCAGACATAACCAAAGCGGAGATCAAAGCATTCACGTATACGCCAAGTCGCTTTGTTAAGCTGTAGCGCAAGGTACAGTTTGAGATTAAGTAGTTATAATGCATAAGAGAGAATTGGAAGGCACACCGAATTTCTAAATGACTTGCGTGAGTGCCGATGTTTGCCTACGCAAAGAGTTGCGAAAAGGACGTTGAGTAAAAAAAGCCGGCGTGAGCGAAATGAAGGAAAGAAGTCGAAGGTATCGCGAGATACGCATTCACTTCGTCTACGCGGCGTTCGTCTGAAAAAAAAAAAAAGAAAAGAAAAAGACGGTGCCAATATCACGTAACCGCGCAAGCTTCTCGTTAACTTCGTCTTTGCGGCGTTCGAGCAAATAAAAAATATATAAAAAAGCGGCGTTCATCTCAAGCGTGGCTCGAGGCGCGTGAGCTGCACGCGAGCTTTGTCTTTTCGGCGTTTGCGTGACAAAAAAGCTAAATAAAAGCGGAGTTCGTGTGTTACAGAGTACACGGTAAAATAGCCACACAAATCGCTTTCACCCTCGAGTCGTCTAAGGTGAATGTATAATGTAGCCTGTGAGTTTTTTTTTTTTTTGTATCAATGCGATACGGGAAGTCCGCTTACCTGCAGGGTAATGTGCATCGCTCCTTGCAGAATTTGGTATTACGGTCACGGGGCAAAATTTTCACGCATTTGTCTGCAAAAAAAGTAAGAAATAGAAAGACGGTCAGATCACAGAATAAGATGTTTCCAACGAAGGTATACTATTAAATGCAAAACAAAAAAACACACTATTGCCCGTAAATATCATGTTACTGAGTGACGTAGTGCAGACTGACGACTGCTCGTCAATCGCTCGCTTACTTTTCCTTTCTTTCGAGCAGAGTGCCCCATTGAATGTTGTCACGGCAAACTCGTGTTCTGGAAGAGCGCAGCCACAATTTTTGAGCTCTCGCTGTATCAAGCAGTCCTGCAGACACACCTGCGCTACAGCAAAATTATGAAAAATAGTCAGTAGGTCGTCATAACACTTGTACGTGTTATGATATAATTATCATGACACGTACACGTATATTTATCGTAACACGTTAGGCAGAATATAATTAAACAATTTTTATAAAGCAGAAGCAAATGTGCATCTGCATGTTTATGGCATTTGTTTTAATAGGTTGATCTAGTTTCGATTAATTCAATAGATGTATGTCAACTTGTCAAGACTACTGGCTAAATATATTTAGACCGTTTTCCGATGGGCGTTGCCATTTCGCGATAGCAGCGCCGTCTGTCGCCTGGTACATTTTGCTGGTGGTGTACACGATTGGGCAGGAAGTTGCATACCATACGTGCTGTTGGCCAGGACTTTCAAACACATTGTGACCGCGCTATAATTGCTCTGATTCTAGGGGTGTGCGAATATCAAATTTTTCGAATACGAATCGAATACGAATATCCACCTTCGAATATCGAATCGAATATCGAATATCAAAGGAAAAATGGCTCCACAGTAACAATATTTAATTTAACATGTAGCTATTTGAAAAAAAAAAACATTAACAGCCTGACTGGCAACATAACATACACTGCTATCTCCAGAACACCATGTCCAGGCTAGCACAATGCACACCACAACGCAAGCAAGTATCACGGCATAATGAAAGTAATGACTACATGTGATCATGAAGAAATATGAGTTGCTCCACATGATCAGGCAGCAAGCGCTCCCTTCTAACAGAGACAACCCCCCCCCCCCACCCTTGCCACTGAAAAGGCACACTCACTTGGAACAGAAGTGGCTGGTATAGGGAGGTACATGGGGCAAAGCTTTGCCAGACTGGGGTATCTGAAGGTGCCTACAGCCCGCCACCAGTCACGTGGGTCACTGTCTTTCTTCAGAAGTGGTCCCGCATAGTGAACGAGTGGTAGTGCGGCACGTTACGGCCGCATAATATTGAAAATGTATGGTTACATGATCGCCAACAGCGCTGCCCGTCGGAGATGCACCAGCAATAAGTCATACGTATTGGGGAGCTCGTCGCAGGCAGATATCGTGCCTCCGTGTACTCCTTTCCCTAGTTTTGGCTGTGCTGCACGCCAAAGAACACACTAGACGCTTCTGGAACCCGGGAGCAAAGAAGTATAAGCGTGCACCGACGAGGAGGAGAGTCAGTCGGTCCAGAGATGAAGTTATGTTGAGTGTGGTTCGGCCAGCCGAAGAAGACGTGTTTATGATAGTGTGCGGTCATATCGCTCCTCTCGGCAACGTTTTTAGCTATACGAACGCAGCAGAAATGTGGAAGACGAGTTATTTTATGCATGATAATCGAATCACATATTCGAATTTTTCGAATATTCGAAGTTATCGAATATTCGAAACTTTTCGAGTACACGATTTTCGAATCGAATACGAATATTTCGAATGTAATATTCGACGAATATTCGAAACTTTCGAATATTCGCACACCCCTATCTGATTCTCGTAATTGTTACTACCACGCGAAGTTGTCGTACACGGCGATCAGCACATACCAATGCAAACAGGACTTAACCGGGGAAACACAGCGCAAAGCAAAACAAAAAGTATGAGGAAGAAGGAACACAGTACACTGGACGAGCGCTGAAGTTCCTTCGTCCTCGTCTCTTCTTGCGCTGCGTTTCCCCAGCTAAGCATGTACCAACTCGCCCAAATCAAGGTCTTGCAAAGAGGACGTCAGAGCGGAGCGCTGGTTCGAGGCAACGTGCCTCCTCTGCTGGAAAACGGCTTATTGGGCTATGTAGAAGACGACGGACAAAGTGACATACAAGAGCCTGTCTTACCTGCAGATATGGGCCTATTATCCGGAATGTGCTTAACATAAAATGCTTAGCATTAGAATAGATTGATTTATTTTTGGTATAGCAGTGCGTACAATTGCTCCCCCCCCCCTTTTTTTTTCTTTTACTCACGTACTTCGTAGTTCATGTAGCCGAAGTAGGCGCTTATCCGGCCTCTTGCCCGGTAGTCGCTGCATCGCGAAGAGCTCGGGTAGGGCAGGCGTCGAAACGCTCTCTTAAAAAACAGCAAAAAAAAAAAAAACAAACAAACAAAGAAGGCGTTTTTTTAAAACATAAGTTCAACCAACGCCTCGTCTAGAAAGATGCCTGCCGCGTGAGCCAAAAAGATCCTGCCCAACCCGTTCCCTCCTTCACCGTTTCTAATGAGGGCAGTAGCTGGCGATCCTTGCGGTGACCGCTTGCAACACACATTTGCACATTACCCCCGACGACGTCACACCACGCCAGCCCCAATAAAAACAATAGGGTAGTACCTGGCGCCATCTCTCGACAAGCGACCACAACTCAAGGCAGGACGGCTAGAATGGGATAGCCAGCGACTCCGCAGGCATCTTTCTAGAGGAGGCGGTGGTTCAACCAGCTGCACTACTGCTTTAAGTTGAAGCATCGGATAGCTGATTGATCACCCAAAGTGCAGCAACAGTAGTGTATGCAAGAAGACATACCGACAATGGAACGTGTCATTTTGTTCAGGTTTTCTCGACTCTCCTATTCTTGGCTCAGCACAAGCACATTTGATCCTGTGCTGTGAAATCCCATGTACTGGCTCAGCACTAGTATACGTGATTACGTCGGGAATAAGTGCTAATAGGGAGTTTTAGCTTGTAACGTATACTTCTTTAAGTTACCGTTACCGGATTACGTTTACCGTTTTACCGGAACTCGAGTTTTAGTAAAGTTTTTTAGCTGCCCAAACGTAAACCTTTGCGTACGTACGTAAACCTTTACGTTTGCGCAAACCACTAAATGGTGATGACAACTGTATTTAAACTGCATTTAAACTACATTTAGGTTAGATAATATTGAATTACGCTGCGGAAAAATAATAAGAGAGGTTTTTAGCGTGTGCAGTATCCCGGTATAAGCGAAGGGGTGTAGCAATACCAGGTTACCGGGCGATGGTGTCGACATCTTGTGACGCTTCTCGCAATCACAATCATGAACACGTTTGTTTTCGCTTAGTGTTCTTGAGGGGAAAAAATGATTAAAAAGGCAACTCATTCGTAATAATGCCGCTTCAAGGCATTTACATTGGTAGTAGAATGCCCGATGTTTCTGCAATAACAGTTTTGTGCTCGCCTGCCCAGTCAAAAAAAGTCAATGGGTCCAATTGGAAAAATACCAATTGCCACCAATTGGTTTTCGACCAATTGGAATTTCGCCACCAGTTGAGAGCGCACCAATTATATCCAATTGGTAGACCAGTTTACGTCCAATTGGCAAACCATTTGGGCAGTACCGGTGGCCAATTGGTTTTCCAATTGCATTTAACTGGACGTAATTGAATCCAAATGGTGCGCAATTGGTCAACCTATTGAACACACATGGTCAACCAATTATAGATAACTGGTGTGCACCTAGTCAACCAGTCAATGTAAATTGGTGTCGAAATGGTCAACCAGTTGAAAACATATGGTCATCCAGTTAAAGCCAACTGGTCATCAATTGAACCTAACTGGTGCCCAATTGGTTAGCCAGTTGAAAACAAATGGTCATCCAATTAAACATATTGATGCCCAACTGGTCAACCAGTCAATGTGAATGGGTGTCCAAATGGTTAACCTATTGAAAACATATGGTGATCCAGTTCAAGCCAAATGGTCATCCAGTTGAAGCTGACTGGTGCCCAATTGGTTAGCCAGTTGAACACATATGGTGATCCAGTTAAAGCCAACTGGTGCCCAACTGGTTAACCAGTTGAAACCATACGGTCAACCAGTTAGAGCCAACTGGTGTCCAATTGGTTAGCCAGTTCAACACATATGGTGATCCAGTTAAAGCCAACTGGTTAACCAGTTGAAAACATATGGTCACCCAGCTAGAGCCAACTGGTGCTTAATTGGTTAGCCAGTTGAACACACATGGTCATCCAGTTAGAGCTAGGTGGTGCGCAACTGGTCAACCGTTTGAAGTACACTCGTGCACAACTGGTGGTCTAGCTTGACCCGAATATTCTTCCATTGGCTGAAAAACATGGGCAAAGAGTACACCAGATTTTTGACGCAAAAATGATAGTGAATTGGACAAAAGAAATGTTGATCCTGAACAAAATGGTCTGGTATGCTTATTTGTGAATGATATGTAATGCACACACATCAAATAAAAACCATACAATGGAGGTACTTGTTTTACGATAATTTATTACTTTAAAAGCATTGTAAAAGTTATAATGACTAGCAAAAAATCAGGTACTCCTTATTCTTCAACTTGCACCTTGCCACACTTAGGAATTTCCTGTGTCCTTTTCCCTGAAAGTGTTGAAAAATACATAAGTGCATGAAAGTTACAAGTTCACGTCACTAATGTTACATATACACAGGATGCAACGATATTGTGGTGCTGCCCTTGAAGCACACTATGAATGTATCTGTGTTCTTGGCTGTAACAGATGGTGGAGAGACTTGCTGCAAAAAAAAAAAGAAAAAAAAGCTATTCCTACACACTTCCACACAAAGTATGTAAATTATGTTGTAGTTACACCATAATAAACGAACAAGTTCTCTGTGGCTATAATGGAGTGATAGAAGTGGCTTTTGAAGCAGGAAAAACAACCTGCATAGGCAGCTCAACCACTGCACGCCAATGTTCACACGCAACTATTAGTGGCTCAAAGGCTGAAAATTAGCTTGGTTTGGTCACTCGGGCGACATACCCACAGTCGGTTTTGAAACAAATATAGCTAATTCAGCCTTCAGTTGACGTGCAGGTTGCACAAATTGTGCGAGCCTAGGCACAGATGTAGAACAATGAACATGAACAGCAGCCGTTTCACATATTATATATCGGAATTTCTTTATGCAATTAGTCTAGCACTTCCACATTAGATGGGCTCATTGTACAGACGTCCTCTATAAGCAAGGAACCCCATGAGCTCGAAATAACAATAAACGAATGTCAGGTGACAGTGGTATCACGCTCTTGCAAAGCAGGGTAACGGTGAAAGTGAAAGCTGACGCTAGACTCGCACTGTGGCATGGAGCAGCATAAAGTACCATGCTGCCGATAACTTTGACTGCACTTTCCCGCATTGTGAAGTCTAGGTGTCCGCACACATGAAGTGAGAACAAAACAACGCTGTTCAAAGCGGAAAACACCAGAAATCGTGGTTAAAAGCAACGCGTTGAACCGTCCACTTCCCTTCACCAGAGCAACGTGAATCACGCGATCCAACCCTGCACGTCATAACGACTGCAGTGCCCACGTCTCTAGTGGAGGACCTCGCACCCAATATATCTGTGTTTGACTGTATATTCTGTACGAGTTTCGTGCACACTGTAACATTTCTTTTTCCTGCTCAGCCTACATTTGAGGTAACATTTTTGTTTTTTCTGGCTTCAAACATTAGGGGGTCAGCCTAGAATCTGGGCTGGCTCAGATTTGAGTAAACAGTGTTAACTTGATGTGCTGCAAGCTCAAGACTAGCTTTCTCCACATGATACTTTGCATAGATGTAAGCAAATGCACTGGCATGGCATTTAGTCAGCATGATGCTTTAAACACTTTCTTTACCAGGCTGCATGTCATTTAAAAACTACATACAAAGAACCTCCCTGAAATTAGTCAAAACACATTTATAACAGCACCTCACCGTTTTGCCAGCCTCTCAAGGTCTGCCAGCTTCTCAACCACGAAATGGTTCAGCTGCTTGAGTGCAGCAGGCATAAGGGTTTCGGGAATCCCCTGGCGCTGCAGTCTCCGTCTGTAACAGTCTAAAACAAAAAGTTCACAAGGCCTCACTAACTGGTACGAAGAAACAATTTTTAAACAAAAATAGTCTATAAGACTACGGTCTGAAGCAGAATGACCAAAGACAGTTTGCACCAAAACATCATAAAAAGCATGAACACTTACCACGCATCACTTCCACTTTCCAAGGTGTCAGTGGAGCCTTTGCAGGCCGATCGGGAAATCGTGGACACCGCTTCCCTGTAAGACCCAAATGAACGGTGATTAACTATAACACAATCTTTCTCTCTGTCTAGTCTTTCTATCTTGTAATGTCTTTATTCCCCTCACTTCTCTTGCATGCTTCACATGCTCCACTTCGTCAAGCGAAGTTTTCATTTAACACTTGCACCTGCTGTACTCGTAGTGGGGCTTGCCCAATTCCTTTGACGCATACCCACCTGAGGATTTTTGTTCACGGTGGACAGATTACAGCTGGCTTAAACAGCTCCGCTGTTAAGAAAGTACAAGGAATTCTATAGAACAGAAACACACCTTGCAAAGAGCGGTTTTTCAGCTGGTCCTTGGGCCAAATTCCCAGGAGGAGGTCCTTAACGAAAAGGGAATCCTTTTGATGGCCCTGAATGTGGTGCCATGCGCTAGAATTTATTTGAAGGCCACCGCCAATGTCCACCTGCATCAGGAAACGTATTGCAGCAAAAAAAAAAAAAAAAAAAATCATTTTAACAACCATTTAAAAAAGCAGCATTTGCTGTTTAGGCAAGCACAAGGAAAATTTCACTTATGATGACAACTGTACGTAATACTAAAAATTGCTGAAGCTGCCCTTCAGATGTGGACGTTACCATGGCATTCTCTTTTCTTGCGTAATCATCCTGTGGCGGTGTTTTCTCCCTAGGAATCACGTCCATGCTGTCAATATCCACTTCCCTCGTCGAGTGGTCTGGTCCGCTCTTAGTGGAGCACGAAGCTCTACTGTAGCCTGCATCATCAACACGAAGCATGGCTCATTACAAACAGCAGAACTCGGTCACTTTAAGATGACAGCATAGTCAGGAATCAATATTTAAAGCAAATGAGTTTCAATATAAAGGCTCACATCCAAAATATCGCTACATCCAAGAAAGAAATTGTACCAAAGGCAAGTACTGTACTGTACTGACACAAGAGTTTTTAATTTTTTGTTTTGTTTTTGTAACTAACAATTTGAGAACACACCTCATATTAAATGTGGAACCAAGCTACAAATATAACGGCACTTACTTATTTTTCTTTTTTCAAAGCAGCTTCACAGAGCACTCTAAGTGACAATGGCAACGTGTTGGGTCTGTGCAATGTTTTGCACATGCAACCACTGCCTGGTAAAACATGATGAAGAAAACACAGTACAAATGATCTGCTTAAAACTAAGGCAATAAACTGTCCAAAGAAATTGGAAACCCATAATCAGTGGTGTCTTGCAGTGATGGGAAAGCTGCTACAATTGCTCCAAGCTGCTACATTTCATTAAAGCTGCTACATCTATGCTACAAATGAGCACCATTGCTCCAACCTGCTACATTTCGTGAAAGCTGCTACATCCATGCTACAAATGAGCAGAACTGCTCCAAAGCTGCTACGCATAGCCTCCGAGATTACCTGGCAATGCGCTGCTTTATCTGGGAGGCCACCGTCAAGGGGATTTTTCAGCAACACCAGGTGGCAGATAGGCTGCCGCCTCTCGTGCCATTCGTAGGCAGAGCCAATCCAATACAATCCAATGCGTGGGCACGTGGCTGTAGTTGTGCGTAGGCTTGTCACTGTGTAGTGTCGGTCATAGAGTTTCCTAAAATGACCTAGAGGGAACTCTGGCACTGCGATCTTTCAGCCACCATGGGAATGATGGGTAGTACACGGATTTGCCTAGTCTTCGTGCTTGTGGGCTTCGAACGCACTTGTGGCTTTGTTTATTGCTATGTTTTGGTTTTCTTTCGGATAAAAGAATGTATCGTTGTGACCTTCGTGACCAGATTTGAATCGGTGAGCCTAAAGAAGTTAAAGTGGTGAAGTGAAACTGCTGATTTTTGCTGAACTTCGTTTTGCGACAAAGCAGATGCAGGCGACGCGGAGCCAAGCGGAGCCTAAAGAACGAAGTTTAGACAAATCCGTGTACTACCCATGATTCCCATGCTGGCTGAAGTGCGATGCATTGCAGCTCCCATAGACACTAGCGCCAGAGTTCCCTCTAGTAAGTATTGTAGGAAACACTATGGTGTCGCTACCTGGTGGCACTGTCGTTTGAGCTGAGTGCAGTTGCGGCTCATTCCCAGTTTTCGCTGCGTGCCGCAGCCTCGCAGTCGTACCGGCGAGGCTGTCTTTGTGTCAACCAGTCTTCATATATTTGTGATCCTAGGCTATGTTTAAAGCTTGCGTTAGTTGCGCCGTCATTGAACTCATGCGCACACTGTATTTAATACTTCATTTTATTGTATAATAAAACCATTAAAACGCCATCTGACCTGTTTTTTTTTTTCGTTTTCGCAACCTGCTACAAAACTGAGGGCAGCTGCTACAAATCATCATTTTTCCTGCTACAAAGCCTGATACAAAACACTTTTGGCCATTCCCATCACTGTGTCTTGGCATAAATGAGCATTTAATTATTGGGTGACAAGTTCTTTCATGCTCTGCCGACTTGAAAAGCCTTTTGTGGTCCTATGCAAGATCGTCACCACTGGTTGGAAGAAAAGCTCTCCAACATTGTATGGCGAGCTCATGTTATAACTGTAATACCTTTTTATATAATTTTCTTACAATTCTACGAAGGCAAACTCTCCCCTTATTTTATAAATGTGTAAACATGGTATGCACAAACATCTCCCCTTGTTTAATTTTATGATTTGAAATTGTAAGGAAGTTTTAATTTGAAAGAAGCCTATAATTTAAACAAAATAATCTAGGTAGAGGCAATGCTTACACCACTGGCGCAGCCAGGGGGAGGGCCAGGGGGTGTTCAAAGCCCCGCCCCAACATTTCAGTTTGGCAATATAGGCACACATACAAATGCATGCATGAACGTACATAAAGTATAGTTGAGTCCCCCCCCCCTCCAAAAAAAATTGCTGGCTATGCTACTGGCATACAAATTACAAATAAGTCCATGTAGCAGCCACAGAAGCCATAAAACTACAGAAAGCTGAATTCCATACCTGTGCCTTCATCTATGGCTGTCAGCATTTTTTCCTGCAGCCTCATGTTCAGCTGCCTCAGCTTCATGGCCTCCTGCTCCAACTCTTCGTTTTTGTTTCGCAGTTCCTCAATTTTTTTGCACTTTCTTTCCACAAGGCCTTCAAGTCTCTGTACCTTGTACTTCAGCTCAGTGACTAGGCCACCCCTATCGTCATATGTTGGCCTCTTTTTCTGCTTCTTTAAAGCAGCTTCTTCCCTTTGCTGGATGTCGTCAGTTTTTTTTTTTAACATGTCCAATAGCTCCTGCTTTGGGCCAGAGGGCTTTTTTGCAGGACGCTGCACACAAAACCAAAAAACGTATTATGAGGCTGTTTAAAGTCATACAATGCATAAGCAAGGATACAGCACTACGTAAACAAGTACCTCTGGCTCGACATCATCGTCTTCATCTTCGCCGTCAGGCGAATATGCCATTCTTTCAAATCTAAGCCTCTGCCGGCCTCTTCCCTCCGCCTCCAGGTCTTCTTCTGATTCTGGAAAATATTAAAGGAATACACATTGAAAAATCTTAAAAGAAAACAGTTTCATTATGAGCCACGGATGTGCGACTAGGCTGCACTGCAAGTACAAAAGGAAACACAGAACAGTGGCAACAGATTTAGTGGGAAAGAATATTATGCTGAGTGTATGCTTAAATAAGCCTTCCATTTATATGAAAGGATCCTTAGAATTTTCAGTAGTCCTTGCATCAATCATAAAAAGTGCATGCTCTACATGCAATAAGCCTCAAACAGAAGCAGGGAGAATAAATATATTTGTGCGTAGTATCACAGCAACCATGAAACATTTTCATGTGCTCATTAACTGTCTTTGTGTATATGCATATTGTGTTAAGAGGGAACAAATACACTTCACATATATATATATGCTTAAATCCAGATTTTCTTTTCGTTTTTCTTTTTCATTTGGGAAGGGGGGGGGACCTCACTGGTGGGCATATTAATCAATATCATGACTACTGCATGAACACTCGCGATCAATAATTATTTTATTTGACCTACGTAACAGTGCTCTAAGGGCATGAAGTCAGCTGCGAGGGACTCGAGTTCGCCACGTGCGGCACGTGGCGAACACGTGCCGTACGCTGGAAGCTGCGCAGACAAACGTCAAAAGTGAGGGAGGAGAGGGGTATGATCTGGATCAGTGCATACATTTCAAGGGCAATTATCGAGTTGTGCTGTACTGCATGGAATTATAGCACGACTCGGAAAATGGAAAGAAAGGCGATCCCTTAAACATGCATCTCGCCTAGCAACAAGTTTTATTGAAGAAGAGATTGGGCGCAAAAGACAGTTGAGCATGTATGGTAATTTACTATTATACTACACTAGCTTCTTTAGGCGTATTTGGAAACTACGGAAGTTGCAAGAATATATTTAAATTACGCTCATTTCAAGACAAAAGTATGTGTCATTGTTCAGACCGACCGCACGCATCGGATAGCGTCCACAACGATAGGCATATGCGCACCGCGGAACACAAGAAATGCACTTGACAAGGCAAAATAAATGTGTGCTCAAACGAACAGCTTACCTCCCAGAGCTAGAATCCGAGCCCGGTAAAAGTCCGAGGTCCCGTCCGGATCGGTCCATTTCACCGAATAAAAGAACTTCGATTTGAAATCCTTCGCGTTCTCGGGATGGAAGTTTTCTATGTCTCGAATGTCCACAACCGCAAGTTTTCGATCATCCTCATACCGCACTTTTGCGTGCGTGATCATTCTTGCGCTACTGTACACACGTGAAAGAGAAAAAGGTAACGCAGCCGACAGATCCAGGATCGTAGTACAACTTCTAGAACACTGCGATCGTAGGCAAATCTAGCATGTCTGCGCGACATGTGCGCGATGCACGCAGGTGCACGTGCGGAATGTTAAAAGTTCACGAGCCGCGTGCTCGTACTTGACAGATGCATGTTTGCATGTAAAATCATCGTGCTGCCTGACGCATGTGACCTGTATATTAATATGTCTAATTTATTTAGTTTTTTATGAGTATATAGTGGTTTACCGGGTATACAGGTATTACTAATAAATGAAATACTGAAATACGAAACTGGACACCTTTCGTCATGCTGAACCAGCAGTGCCAGCCAGGTTGTGTTATTCGCTGAGCAACAATCTGAGGATCATCTACACGTGCAACAACAAATCGCTTGTTGGAGCATGTTAATGCGATCATAATGGATCAACTTCCAAAGAGAAAGAAAAGAGGCCCATATAAACGATACATCAACCATGGATCGGACTTCGTGCTACCGAGAAGTACTAAGAGGGCTTGCCAACACAATGTAAGTTTACCTTCCTTTTTGTTCTATCGCCTTCAATACGCATGCGCTTGTGTTCAAAGACTCACAGAGGACTGCATGTTTTGGTTCGCATAGCTAAAAAGCCTAGCGTATTAACAACGGCTTGTGCGGGCGAACAACCTGCGTTTGTCTGCACATGTAGTTGTCGAAGGTCAACGTAAATATCAGCGGCAGATATCGCTCGGCGGTCATACCGAACTACGTTGTAACATACTGTTTAGTGAACAATGAAGACTTGTATTTCTGCGAAATTTCAGTACAAATAAAGCGGTTGTGAACGGCAGCCGTTATTTAAGCAGATCACTGCAACTAAGTTAAACATAGACTTAACAATGTTCAGCACATCAGCAGAAAATCTGTACTTGTGCATTGAAAGCACTTGTCGCTGTTCAGTACATTGCATCTGTTAGAACATTTAAAGCGGACAACGTTTATGTATGAATTCACAGCTTGCGTGAAATTGTTACGATGTTCTCAGGAGTTTTGCAACTATACTGCCTACAGGCTAGTTATATTTCACAGTAGTGCATAATTCAACTATTTTGTCCGCTTTGGATGTATTATTAGGTGTAGTTTGCAAAATTGTGATATCTCTTTTCATTGCTGAGGTAGAGTCATTGCGTTCGTTTTTTTTTTTTTTTTTCAACAAAAAGTAAACCCAATTAGAACTGAAGCTGTCATTCTCAAAAACAAAAAGCGTCCTCTATTATGATATATTTAAATAGCAGCTCTCAAAGTAAAGCGTCCTCTTAAGGCATGCACATGTCTAAGATCCTTTTTTGCATTCAGGAAGTGCCTACGGACACAACCTCATCTGATGATGAAGCAGTCTCCAACAATGCAGCGCCCGGACTAAGCCAAGCAGCAGGTCAAGCTTCAGTCTTGTCAGATATAAACAGTGTACTTCAAACTGATACGTTGAGTAGTCAGGATGAACAGGTGAGGTAGTATGTTTCAAATGTTAAGTGTATTTTATTAATAAACTGTTTTGTCACAGGAAACTTCAAACGACGCTTGTGGTGCAGCGGCCTCCAGCATGGCATCTGCTGCGGTCAGTCGCAATACTTCAGAACTGCAAGCAACCAATGATGGGCCACAGCATGCCATCCCGATGATTTCCCACGACACATTGCTAAATGATGAAGAGGTACACACACATACCTATATTTATATGTGTATGTATATGTATGACCAAACTGTTTACACCAAAGGGGTTGTTCGGACTAGTGAGTAATCTGCAATGGCATCACACAGACATGGCAGCACTTGTGCCTGTTGTGTCTCCATGTGTGGTGTCGTTGTAGATCTTGCACTAAAAAATCGAACAAGGCTTTGCCACAAATTAGGGTGGTGCTGATCTCTGTCTAGTTCCCTTTTCTCTTGGTTTCATTGTTTTTGTCTTTCTTTTTTTTTATTTTTTTGCAGCTTTCCATGTCTGATGATGATGGTTCAGAGCAACATGATCCTGGAGAGCTGGCTTCAGAAGATGACATGGTAGGTCCATCAGAAATTGCAAAATTTACACAAACATGGTTGACGTCATTAACTGTTAGGGGCCCAGTTAACATGTTTGGGCATTGCAAATACTGAAGCTCAGTGTAGCTAACACATTTATTTTTGCTAGATATTAAATGTCTGCCGTAAAATCCCACCAGTGCTTTTGAGAACAAGCACTAAGTAATGTAATCAAAATTGTACAAGGCACGAGAACTTCCTGAAAGGTACTGCATCTCTTATTACTTGCTTTAGGACATAGGGGCTGCTTGGTTATAGCAGTGTAGCCTCTGGTTGCTGATTGCAGAGTGTATTTGCAGGCTATTTTTAATTTTCAGAAACCTCATTCACATTGCCTCTTAACCGATTTCAAATTTTTGAATCGCATGCTGCAAAAATTTTTAGAATCAGTTGAGTAAGTGCGGAGTTGAAGTTATTTGTCGTATGCTTCAAGCGCTTTCTCTCTCCTTTCGTGCCAGCAAGCACACTGAAAGCTACGGAGGGAGGGGAATGACAGGGGGCAAAAAGATGCGACCCTTCGTCAGCATGGCTCATGATCTTGAGCACCTTCTTGTTTTTCTTCGAACACGCGGCTTAATTTCAGCATGATCGCGAGTGCGCTTGGGGGTACGTGGCAGCATCCCGCAGCGGCCACAGTAACTATGCAGCAAATCAGCCAATCGCTGTGGATGTGGGTATATGGTGCAAAAATTTGGGTATATGGCATCAGTTGTAGAGAGAAGGGGGATCAATTTCTAGCTGACTGAGAATTAATTGTAAATTCTAGACCATGTGCCGCACTATAATGTTTGTCTCGGTAGCCTGGACTACTGATCGGCAGCATTTTCTGATTATACTAAAATAAGCGTTGCAGGGCCCCTTTAAAGCTGAAAACTAAGCACAGCAACTGTTTTCCATTTAGAATAAACGCTTTAGCACAAGTTTACTGCTTCATGCTTGTCAAATTTTCTTTAGTAACATATTGATTTGGTTGGTCCATACAGTAGGTTACAAAATCATTTATTTAATATTACCTGCTTAGTGTTCAGTTAAGACATGCCTAATAGCTCTGGCTTTCTGGCTCCTTTTGGGGTCTTAATTTATTGTCCTGCTTTATAGTCTAACTTCGACCGTAAATGTTGATGGCTGGGCACCTGCTCCATTTTTAGTGACTATTTCTTTTCTCCTTTCCGCAGCAAATGCCTAACAGTCCCACAGCGCCTGGTCATGGTGGCAAGTCGCTTTTTGGAGAGTTATTTACCGATGTTGTGACTGAAAGAGTGGTTCTGTCTAGAGGCGATATTCTCCTCATGGTGCTGAAGCACGCTGTCAAAAATAATTCATCATTTGCAGGGCTGACCAGCATCTTAGACCTTATCAACAGAATTTTCGAACGACCAATATTGCCTCATTCACGTTACCAGCTCTCCAAACTTTTGAGCAAAACAGGCACAACAATGACATATTATTGTTTTTGCCCCAAATGCTTCACACACATAGAAAATGCTGAAACAAATGCCTCTTTTCACTGCACAAAGTGCGGACACAAAACTAGTGTTTCTAGTTTATCTGATATGCCTTTTTTTGTGACTCTTGATGTGGAATCGCAGTTGCAAAGATTGTTGAAAGACTGTACACTTCTTGACTTAACAAAGCCACTTAACCATGATGGCTCATTGGGTGATCTGTATGATGGCGAAATGTACCGCAATTTTGCAGCTGCAACACAGCAGTGTGGTCCCAGAATCAGCTTCACATTAAATGCTGATGGCACACCGCTTTTCAAGTCAAGTGGCACGTCCATTTGGCCTATTCAGCTAATTGTAAATGAGGTTCCGGCTGAGCAGAGGATGTCAAAACTTGTGCTTGCAGCATTGTGGTTCTGGAAGGAGAAGCCACACATGGAGCTTTTTCAGAGCACATTTGTTAAGCAAATGAGCCAGCTTAGCGAAAGTGGCTTTGTCTTGGAGCAAAAGGGGCAACTTCAGACATTTAAAGCTTATTGCATTTGTTGTGCGGTTGACTCGGTTGCCAGGGCACCTATGCAAGGTGTCACTCAATTTAATGGTTATTTTGGGTGTAACTGGTGTTTACAGAAAGGTGAACGAGCTGGTGGTTCAACAAAGTACCCTGTTCAGCCAGTTAACCCCACTGAGCGTACAGAGAGCCAGATGGTTGAAGACATGACAACTGCAGTTAGGCGAGGAGTGACCGTTCATGGTGTAAAAACGGCATCTCCATTGATCAGCCTGCCTTATTTTCACATTGTAGCAGGATTTGTTCCTGATTACATGCATTGTATTTTACTTGGAGTAGGACGACAATTCTTAGATTTATGGTTAGAGTCTTCTGGTTGTGCTTACTCTCTAAGCCGCAAGCAACACACAATCGATGAGAGGCTTATGGCTATCAGGCCACCAAAGGATGTGAAAAGATTGCCAAGACCAACGAAGGAGCGGAAATGGTGGAAGGCGAAAGAGCTGGAAAATTGGATATTGTACTACAGCATTCCAGTACTTGATGGCATTCTTGACAGAAGAGACCTTCAGCACTGGGCATGCATGGTTGAAGCTTTGCATATTATGCTGCAGTGCAGTATAGAAACTTCTGAGCTGACTAGAGCTGAGAAACTCTTGTTAGAATTTCATGTGCGTTCAGAAATGCATTTTGGAAAAGCTTTTATGACGTATAATATGCACCAGTTGACGCATATTGCAAAGAGTATTCGTGACTGGGGACCCCTGTGGGCACACTCTGCGTTTCCATTTGAATCGGGAAATGGGAGCCTCAAGGAAGCTATCAAAGCTGCAAATGGGATTCCCCATCAGCTGTGCAGAGTTCTGCAAATTGAAAATACTGTGATGGAACTGCAGGATCTGGCTGTCAGCCCTAGCGTGGTGCAGTACTGCAATTCTTTTGATGCCAAAGTCACACACAAAAGCAAAAGCAGCAGTGATGGCACCCGTTTCTTTGGAAGTGGTATTCCTATTCCACCAGCCTGTTCATTGCCTGAGCAAGAAATCCCACCACCTTCTGTACAGTACAGAAGAATGATGGTAAATGGTTCAATCCTGACAGACTGCTCATACGCGTCAAAGAAGAAGACTAATAGTTCAGTTATTCAACTCTTGGATGGGTCATTTGCCATTATTGAAAAGATCATTTTGAGTGGTGATAACACATCCATATGTGTCCGGAAACTTCGGTGCCGACCAGTAAATTATGACTTGGTGACTGTAAACCATGTGCAAAAAGTGCTATTCAAAGAGTCGCCGGCAGTAATTATTCAGCCTCTAGAAATAAGAAGTGTTAGTGTATTAATCAATTTGGAAAATGTTTCATACGTATGTGCACCTCCCAGCACCCTTTCTCTGTAGTCTTCTTGTTCGACAGTTCTATGTTCCCTAGATGCTCCTGACACAGGTCTGATAGTAGAATGGCCTAGAAAGTATGCACATAATTTTAAATAAGTAAACAAATGCAAAAATTAAACCGTAACCCGACTGAGCAGCACTCCTTCGTGTGCACTGGGTGGGAGGGCGTGTGAAACATGCAGTCAGTCCTGTACGGAGGACAAAAAAAATTACACCATCTCCCGCTAAAGGGGACCATGAGGCGATGCGAAGCCAGAGCACTTGCATGATCGCGTTCCGTTGGCATTCATTGGGCATGTTACCGACCTTGGATCGTTATTAACGTTGTAGGCGAAGGTGAAACGGTTAACGAATGTCATTATTGAGCACCGTCTAGTACTTGAGGTATGCACTTTGCTTTGATGAGGATGGCTTTGTGGTCGCTGAAGTGAACCGTGAGGGGATCTTGGTGCAGTGGGTGGATCTTGAAATTGGTGAAGACATGATCAATGCATGTGCCATGAATGGTAGTTCGCTGCCCTTCGCTTCTCAGCTTTGTCTTGAGTGGACGCAATTGGGCTGATGCTGACGCGTGCTTGCGTCAGCCCACTCACTGATGGGACTGTTGCTTCCATCATGCTTCATCGGAAGCACCAATGGAGTCAAGCGGAGTCAACCAAAGCAAGCGCTGCGCTGAACACGCGCTGCGCTCTAACCGCTTAGAGGAGGAGAGTAGCGCATGCACCGTGAAAGCAGAAGCGAAAACGCAGAAGCGCAAGCAGGTGCTGGTAGAGAAGTGGAGAGAGTAACGCGCAGCTGTCGGAGAGAGGGAAGGAGGAGAGGTGCGCATGCATAGTGTGAGTGCAGACTACCACGGCGCGTGCGGATCACCACGCCACGTTACATACCCCTGAGCAAGAGATGCGTCGCATTTAAATGGTGAAGAGCTGGCAGATGCTGCCGATTTATGGGCCTTCAGTGTCTGTGTGTCGATATCTTAGGACTTATGTCTTTGGAACTGTCAGGATAAGCAGATGCAATTTCGATTAATTCAACATCCATAAATCACCATTTGCATTTGACCCGCCGCCACATGAGTCAGTTGTTTGAGAATGCTGGTAATCCAAAGCAGCACATCTCGCTGCAACATGAAAATCAAGGGTAGCCCCAACCACTGATTTTAGCGAGCTATTTTAGGTGTTTTAGCCCTTTTCGAGGAAGCAGTTGATATAATCACTAAGAGATTATGGAACACTGCTTTCCTCATTTGCTCATTTTCTTTGGAAGAGTGCTGGTGATAGTGCAAAGCAACAACTGGTGCATTTGTTCATCACATAAGGAGGTACAGTGACTGCTCATTGTTCTCTTGATATATAATGAAAGCCATGCCTTTGTGGCATCCAAAAATGCGAAATACCAGCAGTACAAGCTGGGTTTTGTGCACGTGAGCACTATTGCAGCTCTAATCACACTGGTGTGACCGTACATTGAAACTTGCATTACTTGGAAAATCATCGCGAACATGACATCTCACAAGATGGAAGACACAGTATGAGCACAGTCTAACAATTGAAGTTTATTGAAACAAAACGAACGCATGTAAAACAAAAACCATGCATGTGCAGGAACTTCCGGTCACGTGAAAGAAATTTCTAACCAGCAAACTTCATGGGGATCCATTGACCTCTTAAAATTGCAAAGTTGCCTAGATGCAAACACCTCGTGCCCAGTGTGTACTTGTGCAGTGCGTATCAATCATTCAGTCTTGTCAGAGTGGCATATGTCATTCAAGTTGCTGTGCCTTGTGAAATTTTATGTGCACTGTAAATTTGTCATTTAATTTCAAATGCAGCTATGTATAAATTTTGTGCATTTGTGTATGATTTTTTACATATGTACATATATTGCATGCATGTTAGTTTTGTGTTTTGTTTGTGTGTCCTTATGCCTGGACTTGCTGTATTTTTGCCCATTTTAATAAACATATTGCTGTGGAACGCCATGAACTTCTCTGAAATGCTTGGTTGTCTTCTGTTATGCAAACAGCAGTAAGATTATGCTGCTGTGCTTTCATTAATTTCAAGAACACTACTGTGCAGAAAGAGGTTGCGTAGTGTATCTATTAAAATATGTCCAGACTAATCTCAAATGCTTGCACTGCTGCCATTAGTGGCATGCATTTCTCATACATTTTTCAGGAGTTGAGTCCTCTTCCAGTGAACCTGCTTCATTTGCACTAGGAAATGGTATTTCTTCTAAATTTCGAAATATATGTTAAATGCGAGTCATTTTAGTGAACCAAAGGCACTTTGACTGTTTCTATCTATCTAGCCGCTTACGTCTGTGTTCTCGTGGTTGTCTCTTGGTATATATCAAAATCGGCACAGGAGCACTTCAATGTATGATGAACGCAATCTGCAGGCCATGACTTAACGCGAATTCCCTGTGGCATGCATCATGAAATCCTGTCCACCAGTCGTGTTTCACATACCCATGGTATGCGGTTAAGTGCTATAAGTGGTTCATAGTCTATATCATCCCAGGCTTTGGAAATCTTAACGAACAGCGTGAATGAGCCCGTTTCATTGATAGGTGAATTATCCAGATGGCATCGAAGAACAAAAATCATGGCTCTAGCCGGAATCAAACACTGGCATTCTGCATGGCAGTTTCCACAGAGTCGCTGCTTCAAACTGCTTTGGAAAAATACCCTGTACAATCCTTCTGTCAGGACAAATCTAATTGTGGTTGCAGAGTTGCCTATCCTATTTATTATATCACTGTGATTAATTTTACATATGTGCACTTATAACTGCTAGCTATATTCAAGCGTTGCACTTGTCTGTAGATATGCACATCATTGCTCCATAGTGTGCACTTCGTGGCGATGAAACTGACATGTAAGTTGCAATGTGAGCACCAAAGTTATGTCGGGCCATAAGCTACCCTTCAGGCGCCAGTGTACTCAACATGCCTGGTAAGTCCACGATATGCGCAGAGCTACTAATTCACACAAAGACATTGATCCACCTCATAACGCTTAAGGCTCAAAGCAGAAAATCCGGCATTGGCTGACGCATGCTTACTGCTTCACACGACTGATTCCCACAATGCGTGGGACCTGCCAGATTTTTACACTCCATTTGCACTACACCCTTTGTGCACTAACAGGAATCGTTAATCTCATATCCATGTGAGTGAGCATTGCTATGTCTACACAAAATACTCAAGAAAATAAATAATTAAAACAAGCGATGAGGCTTGCTTGTAGCAATAGGCCTATTTTCGTCCAGGCATTTGCTCTGCAGGAGACTGAAGGTACAGCTTCTACGAGCACAGCTGTAGGTCACACAAACCAGCAGAGCTAGCCGCATTTTTAATTGCACCATATTCAAAACGCTGTTAATGCTATTACTGTCCCACTGTTTTAAGTTAGGATGTACCTTATAATAAATACCACAAATCTAGAAAAAAAAGTAGCTTGTAAGGAACATAAATGGCCTAAAACTGCAACTTGGGGCACAGCCTGATGAAGGTTTCAATTCAGAATGTGCATACATGGCACAATTGAATGGAATAGATAAAAATTATTATGACGACTCATTGAGTCTGGAATTCTGCCCCGACCTATAGCGATTTAAGTTGCCATTTTAATAACAAATGCCAAGTTTTATATATATCAAACAATTTTAATCGGAAGAAAAACGTCCAATAGGTCTACCCAATTGGAGTTGTACAACCAGTTGGACCAACAAGCATTCCAATTGGGAGGCCAATTGGAATGCTCTGTTCCAATTGTTTTCCAATTGGAATGTGTGCAACCAATTGGACCAACAAGCATTCCAATTGGGAGACCAAATGGCAAAAAGTGGACCAACTGGAATGACCAATTGGAACTGTGAGGTCCAATTGGTCTTTCCTATTGGAGTGCGGCATTCCAGTTGGTTTCCAATTAATCCCATTTGGGACCAATTGCTAGAAACTGGTATGACCAATTGGACCCATTAACTTTTTTTGACTGGGTGGTACACCTTGGTCCCGCTAGATGGCGCCACCTATCCAGCCTGTCAGCGTCTTTAGTTTTTTCACGTTTGCGGATTCGGTATTCTACGTCGCTCTAGCCTCGGTAATGCGGCTGAAATAAGGTGATCGTAAGTGGCGCTCGCACTTCAGCTTATTTTGACTCGGCGGCTGGAGTCTCCGCGAAGCGGATATCGCGAGTAGCCACGAACGACGGTGGATTTGCGAGATAGGGCCGTAAACGTAAAGCCTATCCGGCGAGTAGTTTACGTTCCGTAAACCTTTACGTTCCGTAAACGTTCGCGCATGCGCAGATTCCATCCGGTATCCGGTAACACGGTAACGTAAAGAAGTATACGTTACAAGCTAAAACTCCCTAATATGTTCGCATGGAACGGGCGTCAATGTTAAAAAGTTTTTCTGATACGAGTTTAGAAAGGCAAAATTACGCACGAAAGTCGAGTGACCGTGCACTCACCTGAGCTATGGACACTGTATAGCGCATTCCCTGCCTGAGATGTATGGGTGCCAGCTTCTCGGGCGGACATATCTCTGGTTCGTGCACTATGAGCGGGTACCTCCACACGTTATCCGTAGGCCCGGTTTTGAGCGCGTCCCACTCGGAGGTCAGTTCCAGTTCTGCGGATGCATGCATGGGCCGAGGGTGGCCAAGCAGAAATATGCATTCCATGAGAAGCCCCAACGGGGCGATCGGTGCTTATTTGCGAATGACTAAGGGGTATTATAACAAAAGTGGTTGACGGAAAAGAAAGCGGTCAAGGAGATTCCTTTCTGCACGTCGTCTTCATCAGATAATTAGATTTGCAGAATGATTTATTCCGTATAGAAAGCTTAATTACGGCTGAAACCTTAACGTTCTGCTTCTGCTGCGCATACAGCATATCATTTCGCACGATCGAAGCGGGCAGGGTGTATGCTATGTGGCAATTCGAAATGCGCAAAAAAAACAAAAAAAAAAGAAAACCAATCTTCAGGGTATAATTGCGAAAGCTGCTATTCCGAGGGAAATGGTTTCGAAACCAGTCATCGGGCATCTTTTCAATCGAAGCCTTCAATATTTACCATTACATTTCTTGCATGGTCTCTCGAGTAGCAGAAAAAACTACACGAAAATAAATTATACGGTTTAACATTCATAATCATCGAATTCATGTTTTTTTTCTTTTTCAAACACCACCGGAAATTGGGAAGCCTGCAATTAACTAGGCAAAGCAAATATCATTCTGACGGCCTAAAATGATGAAACCTATGCGTTTCGCAGTGGATCAGATAAGATAACATGAATTGATTGAAGATTTATTCCTTTTCCTCTACACTTCGCCCGAGATTGACGTGGCCGAACGAAAGACAGCAAAACTGATAATGGAAGCTCTTGCTGGTCATGAAGTAGCGCGTATGGCCACAGGATTGTTTCCTCACGTGCGCCCTTCCACATCATGCTTCTCAACTTTTTGTAGTAAACATAAAACAAATTAATAACATTTGCAGTGCTCTTGTTTGCTATCTGATTCTTTCAGAAGCTGAGTCTAACAAAAAAAAGAGCGCTTCAACTTCCGCATAGAGGGCAATTTATGCCACTATACTTTTTGATCGCAGACGCGTATACGTGCACCGAAGCTGATTTATCGCGTTGCGGCCCCAAAGCGTAAGATAAGCTCCCGACTCGTAACTTCGTGTCACATTTATTACTTTTCCCGCTCATAATTTTCGATAATGCAGCTTACGCGCGCTTCGGTGTAAGAAGGTTGGTACGTCCTGCGCGATAAGCCAGCTTTTCGGCAACACCGTTATTTTTGAAAGTGTAAAGCGCATAAGGGAAAGTGAGGCGGTTATCTGAGAAACGGGCAGTCCGGCTTCATGTTTGACCTTACACATTATTAGTTATATTGAAAGTAAAAGTAAAATTTTATCGTTGGGCATAGGCAAGCAATGAGCCTGGCTTTGCTCATGCCCTGGCGGACGGTGTAGGGGCGAACAGGCGGGGACTATGCTTTTATGCAAATTGCCGTTATACGTGTATTGTCTTATCTCTTTGATCTTTCTTGTTCTGCTCCACATGCTACGGCTTCACAAGCAAATAAACTTCGAACTTAATACTCACTAAGCATAATAAGCGGTGCCTAACAACCCGACGCTGTCCGCATATGGTGTTTGGTGTTTAGTGACGCACATCCTGTTTTATGAAAATAAACGTGTTGGATAATTTAGCTGGTTACTTTCGCTGCATCCTTGCAGTCGACTCAGAAAAAAGAAAGAGAGATAAGAAAGCCAGAGTAGGATCGCTGTTTCGAGTGTTTCTCACTCTTTTTCGGTACGTTTCAAGAGTGCGTGTTCAGAAGCATAATCGCGACATTAGATGAAAAAAAGTAAAACAGAAATGTTCCACATAATTTCCCGCATTACCACAGCAAAATTAAACGTTCTCGTAAGAATTACGTTGCACAAGAGAGAAAGGAAGTAAACACAAAACCGGGTGTGGCAAAAACAGCTTGTCGCTCCCGGTAATGTTCACAGCCCCGCTTTCAATTTTGCGCGCTTAAAAAAGTTGCACCCGCTTTATTGATTTCGGATGGCACACTCAAGCAGGGCGGTACAGCCTCAAACCGTTCGGCCAAGCCGGAAGGTCGTTCGGTTATTTTGGCCCCGAGAACCACGGGGCCTGTCATCATGTCCAGGAATTCGGGACATCGACAACTAGCGCCATCTGTTGTGTTGGCTGCTAAGTGGCAGCGTCACTCAATGGGAACCGACCTTTAAACATTTATTGCAGTGCAACGCTTCAATATACGCCTAAATCACTTCGTCCATACAATATGGGAGTCATTATGCCACGGTGCGAGAAGTTTTGCTTTATTCCCATTAACTTCCTGGGTTCGAGAGCCACTTTTATGTGCTATGTGAAACTCCATAGGATATCATTTAAAAATTTATATAAAAACAATGCGCCCTCACCTGCTTAAATCACTGAAGGGACCCAATCTCGATGATTCAATATTCGTACCTGTGAAGTTTGGCGAATGTCGGCGAAGTTTCTGAGGTTCGACGGGAACTTTTGTCTAAGGTGCATTGCAGCGAAACCACCTTATAGGGGTGCATACGCTTCATAGTGTTTACGGTTGCCCTAAAACAGGTGAAAATGTCAGTGTTCTTATATAAGCTTGTTTTTCTTGAAGCTGCTAAAGATATGGAGGGTATGAATACTTTGGAGGTTTTAAGTTGTTAATTAGCAATGAGAAGTCTTAGGTTAATTAGAGCAGATGGTCAAAAATGAGAATAGCTCCTCGTAATTCAAAGTAGGTAAGAAATGACAAGATATATTGATACGAATACAAATTTTGCTCCACTGGGTGTAAGTAATCAAGGGTACTTATGAATTTAACAATTTACTTAAAACTTATTGGTGAAGGCGGTTAGTATAGAAGGACATGTATATTATATATATATATTTAGATATAGTATTGCAATGCACGCCATTAATATTAGATGGCTGTCGCATGCAAGTAACTAGCAGTAGATACTGTTATAGCCAATTAGTAATCAAAGGTATAAGCGATATGGTAATTGTACTCTGTCATTACTAATACTTACACTTTGAGGTAAATAGAAGAGGGGTAAATAAGAATCAACTAATCGGAGGATTGCGTTGTAATGCATCACATGGAAGTAGAGACGAAGAGGATCAAAGATATAAGAATCTTAGGTTGCTAATTAGTGATTAGGGGTATTGCAGCTTAATTACTATGGACAATTAACAGAGTTGACAATGACCCCCAAGAATTCACGCTGAGTGAGATTTACTCAGCAACATTATGCACATTTGCACCCTGACCATATAAGTAATCACTTGTGATGAATTCACCAATTTTAAGGTTATAATAGAAATCTTTCAGTACAGAAGGATATGTACATGATATATACAGGGTATTCAATGTATGAAATTACCATCCGAGATAGATAGTAACATGCAATTATCTTTAGTGATAGTTATCGGTAATTAGTAATCAGGGATTATTTGGGGAAAATCTATGGAACCTAGCAATTAAAGCTATCAAATAAAAGATATGCCAAAGATGACAATTATAGTTTATTAGTGATCGTTCTAGGCAGTTGCCAAGTGCGGGTATATGGTCAATAAATTAATAGGTCGACAACATAGTAATGCATCAAATGAAAGCATATAGGAAGAGGCTGAATATATTTGGAATGTTTGCTAATTGGCATTTAGGGGCTCTGCAGCGTAATTAATATTAATATTTTTTACAGCAGAGTTATGCCCACGCTTTGTACTACTCGCGATGTAGACAAAACACAATCATCATTATGACGCGCACTCAGCATAGCTGTGTGTAGTTAAGCCATGTTAATCATAGCCAATTGTAATTAAGTTTAGTTGAGCACGATGAAAACTAATTAGCCAAGCATAATACATCCAAAAGGCTAATTAGTCCTAATTAAGCCGAGTTGAGATTCTAGTCTGCGTAGTCATGCCGAGCTCGGCAAGAGATGCCGAGCGATACCGATATATTAATTATGAGTGAGCCTAATTAGTATTATTTACGTTAATTAACTCATTAGGTCTAGACTGACTTACGGTGAAAGCTCGTCGAGATGAAGCCTCGAGTATGTAGATTATGCTAATTAAGCTCATTAGCGTAATTAAGCTAATTAAGACATACTTAATGCTAGCTTGACTAGGGATGCAAGTTAAGCGAGACCAAGTTCCAAGTGTGGAAATTATACCTATTACGCTAATTATTCCAATTAATCTGATTAAGCTAATTAACCTATTTGGTGTTGTGACTGCCGAGCGATACCCAATGGAACCCGATCAACGCTTAGTCTATACTCGTGATTACCAATGTGACCCCGTGAACACTTCGTGCATCGGCGTGTGAATGCACGTGTGTGTAGTCAAGCCAAGACCAGCCAAGTGCCCACGAGCTCTGCTCTAGCCCAGGTTTGCGCGACTCAGTGCAAGATGCGCAAATTTTTAAAATTAGGTCAGCTACGCAGAATTCACGGTAAGAGTATCTTACTAATGTTGATCTACATTCGCACCTTGGTACACAGTGCATTACTAATGAATGGTGACAATGCATTCAACATATGTTCAATTTAGGCGTGAAAGCTGTCAGTGTAGGACCTCAGTAAAATAGATAGATAGTATCTAATCTATGCAGCTATAGATCTCAATCTATGCAGTTACAGTACAATGGTGGGAAGTAGTACAAGATCATTCATTATTATCAGTCATAAATATCATTAATTCGTAATCAATTATATTTATTCGTTCAATATAGATACCATCTATCACCGACAAGTGTCAAGAGAAACGTTTACGAGAGATGACGATTTAAAGGAGTACTGCGTTGAAAACGGCGCGAAAATAGACCTTTTTCAAGCGATCGCAGAACCCCCCGCGGTCGCGCGAAGCACTATGGGAAAAGTGTGTAGGGCGAGCCCGCCGGCTGTTCCGTCGCTCGCTGCTCGTTGGCGCCGTGGGAGCACCAAACGAAAAAAAACGCGTCGCCGCTGATTGACTATTAATAAATCCTAAATACTACACATGTCTGAACGCATCTGCGTGTATCTCTACGCATAAAATGCGAAAGGAATGATGCAGTCAATGTAGGTATTACCGAGCCGGATGTAGCAGTTAAGCGGCGTGCGAGTTATCACGTGCCTATACATGCAGTCAAAACGTGCTATCGTGAGCAATGTGAGCTGGAACACCGAATTCGTACTTATTCATTGATTACTTGTTCACAAGCCGCAATGGCATTTAATGCCATAGCGGCTCGTGATCGGGTTTAACCGAACTGTAGGTGTTACAGTGTTCAGGTATACAGATGATTATTTGATTTTAATTGACCAGTCACGCGCTGTATAAAGAAGTGAGCACATACTAAACGTGTTTAAAGAAAAATGGATGGGCTGAGAATTCACTTGTGAGATGCCTTGCTCTGGTAACTTGCAGTTTCTTGATACATGCTTTTAAGTTTCACCGTGGAGCATGTTTGCGGGCAGTATAGCTAGCGTTCAGTGAAATGGGTGTTTAATTTCGCGTCGGCGCATTCGAATATTGTTAAACGAGGAATTGTGATGTCATGATTACGCACAGCATTGGAAAAATACTTGCGCACATAAGATGAGCAGTAATTTCCTGCTGCAAAGTGATCAAAGAGGTGGGATATCCTGCGTATCGCTGTATCGGTTTGCGAAAATCTGTTCGCATGGCAAACAAAGATTAACACGGACGTCCTCCATCCGTAAATAATGAAGAAACTAGAAATATTGCAGGTATTCTACACATGTATAAGAAGTCGCATGGCCTGAAGAACGTAGGGAAGCGATGTGGGGGTGAAGGTTGTGTTTGCCGCCCCAAATAAGCTTAGTCGCATTAAGGTCGCAGAAGTTTGCCGTGGGCACAGAAAAATGCGGCCAGAGGCATGCCAGTTGTTTTATAGATTGTGTAGTAGTTAAACGCAAATTTCTCTTTCTTCTGTACACATGTACATCGGCCACACTGGTCGATGTATTAATACGCGCCTCAGCGAGCATCGAAATTCATTGAATGGAGCCGTCTCATCTCGGATCGCTATGTCAGTCATGAAAATGTAACCCCTTTTTCGAAAGCACAGTAATTTTGTACCATCAACCTAATCGGACAACGCGAGAAATTTCGGAGGCATATCATGTCACAATTCGCCACACTTTGTGTCAGTCACCCTCCTCAGCCGTTACAAGACAAGGAATTCAGCTTTATTAATCGACTGTAAGCACGCGCCTTGGTTGTTTGACTTTTTGTGCCTCTTTATAACACGCGCGACGCCCTCCCATTCTTGTATATATGCCTTTTTTCACGCGTGCAACAAACTTTCAGTTGTGTGTGAGCGCTGGTTTGTGCATTTCCTTCCTTGTACTGCTCCGTTCTTTTTTCGCTCTAAGTATTATTCCAACATGTTGTTATAGCACCAACGAAGGTTAGTAGGCACTTATCGTTCGCTATATATATGGTGCGAGCGACGCAATGAATGTATCTCATTTCCCCAAATGCCGACTACACTTTCTAGTGTACTCTTTAAATATCATAACCTCACACTGTATACTCGTCGACAGTGTCGATGGACGTTGATTCCAAATGCATCGGCGAATCATATACCGCTCCCGCACTTCATATAGGCAACCGAGTTGTATTTTTTTTTTCATTTATGCCGTAAGGCGCACTGGCGCAAAAAGAAAATAAAAGATGACGCTTCTGAGCCGCTCAACTGGTCCAACAGTGGGACAGATGGAAATCGTCGAGAGGCCGTCGCAGCTAAACACTGAAGTTCGTGATTGAATTGCGCAGTAACATGTTGCACCTTGCCAAATTCACTGTGCCTAAAGCCTGTTTCACATGCGAGCGACCGAGCGGCGGGGCCCGCAGCGATCGAGCGGCAGCAGGACGCTCGGACGCGGCTTCGTTTCACATGCACCGCTCTTGCGCGGCGCGCGCCTCTGCGATGCGCAGTGATGGTTGTGGGAAGCGCCCGTTATCCGCGGGTTTCCTTTCTCCGGGCTCGCTTGTTTTGGTGCGCTTGGGTTGCAAGTTTCACGAGCCTTCTACTTCGGTGATCGAATTTCACGCGCCTAAACCTTGAATGATGAAAATGTGCAGTGTATCAGAGTGCAATTAAACAACTTCAGTAGTCACGTTTATTTCTGTTCCAGCTTTCTTTTTTTACCACGCAAGTCATGTTGCACGCCCATACACTTGGCCATGGAAAAGCGAAAGAAAGAATTGTTTTGGGGGTTTTAAGCTTTCACAGGGCTTTCGGTGGCTTTTGCTCTCGAATGCCGCAAGGCGCTGGTGCGCCGTATGGGCCGGCAACCGGATGCAAGCGGCCCAGTCGACGACATTGTGGGTTTGTGAAGGAGCTCGTCTCTTTTTTTTTTTTTTTTTTGCCTATGGGCATTCTGCACTAAAGAGGCGGCGGCATTTGTCGTCTTCGGGGTACGTGACCACTAAAAAAAAAAAGGGAAAAGAAAACAGTAACTGTTCGAACGTGCTGCACCCGAGTAGTAAAAAAAAAAACTGAAACGTCTACTGCGAACAAGTGCGGAGTGTCGTAGGTTCCCCCTGTCCGGACCTATGTTGGTGTCACGATTCGATAAAAATACAAAAGAACAAAATGACACGTGCAAACGATTTGTCTGCTTTGATGGAAGCGCAGTAAAGAACAACAAAAGGAAAAGAACGGCGTTTTCTACACTGCCAGCTCGTTGCAGCGAATGTCGTCTGCTAGGAAACCGAGTCGGAGCGAGTTCCTCCCGGCGCGCGCGGCTGCTCTCGTCTCCATCCCTACGGTCACGTGCTCCCCGCGTCACTGCTCCCCCATTGGTTGACCTTGGGCAGCCGCTCTGCCGCTCGCGAATTTTCCAACTCTGGCGATCTCGATCGCGCGTCCACTGGTCGCTCGAAAAAACCTGTTTTTGGGCTTCCGCGACGGCAGCCGCTCCGCTCTTGGAGCAAAATCGCTGCATGTGAAACAGGCTTAAGAAGTCCTGGCACGGCGCAAGCGGAAAGCTACAGCGCGAGGCCCGCGCGCTCGTCGCGGCGGCTGCTGCGGCGTACACACATTTCCCATGAGCGCTTGCGCGCCCGTTGGTGGCGCTCGTGTGCTTGAAAAAGGTCTATTGGACGAAGGCTAAGGAAAAAACACCAATACAAGCGCTCGCACATTGTTGAGTTACGCAAAACACTGGGTGCAGAAGATCCTGATGTAAGAGAAACAATATGCAGAAGGGTGTCTTCAAGGGCCAGTTGCTACATGTTACTGCACTCAAAACCGCACGAAAACGGCAGGAAGGCTAACGAACAAAGGAACAGCGCTTCTGTTGTTTGTTCCTAAGCCTTCGCCCCGTTTTTGCGCTGTTTGAAACGCAGTAACATGTACCAACTGACCCTTCGAGACACCCTTCTGCAATTTAAAGGAGTAATTAAATGTACTGATAGTTTTAGAAAAGTAATACTTAAGTGCAGATATATGATAAAAATAAATTGAGGCATATGATTGCAAAGCATCAGATGATAGTCTAAAGAGAGAGGGTGAATGCATTGCGAGATTCTTGCTAATGAACCTTTTCAAGCAATCCCAGAAAGCCCCGCGGGAGCATGGCGCACTATGGGAAAAGTTTGTACACCGAGCGAGCCGGCCGTTCGGTCGCCCGCGGCTCGTTGGTGCCGTTGGAGCACGAAACGAAAGGAACGTACACGTCGCGGCATGTTGAATATTCTTACATCGTAAAAGAGTACACTTATCCAAACGCATCTGCCTGTATATCTACACATGAAATGTGAAAGGAATAACACAGTCAGTGTAGGTATTGCCGAGCGTATGTATATCGGACGTAGCACTTAATCGATATGTGCGTTATCGCGTGCCGATGCCGTCACGACGTTCGTTTGTCAATAATGTGAGCGGAACACCGAATTCATGTTTAGTGTATGAATACTTGGAAGGTGTGTCGTATTGAAATGCCATAGAATTTTCCGCCTCAGCATTTGGTCACTTTTGCGCTTGCTCACTGCGTTTAGCCTTTATGGCGTATTTCAGAGTTAATTTCAGTGTTAGAGACTCATGTTGCGCACGACTACACATATCTATGGCATGCATTCACCTGCAAGCAAACACGTGAAAGTACAACCAGCGTTTCTAAATGCAACAACTGCAGTTAGTATCAAAGAAGGGCGCTAGAATCTTATCATTTGTTATATACATGTATATGCGGTGCGAGCGACGCGCACGCGGTCTAATCAGTCTCTCGAGTACTCTGTAAATATCACAACCTCACCTTGCGCTCGTCGACAGTGCCGTTGGACGTTGATTCCAAGTGGATGCGCGAATTGTATAGACCGCTCCTGGACTTCATCTAGGAAGCCACGTTGTATCGTTTTATTTAATTTTTGCTGCAGGGCTGGGGTCTCAAACGTGAGTCGCACGTGACTGACTTCGTCCCATCCTTTTATTGGTCATCTCTAGAACGGAGGAAGCCTTAAAGGGGTCAAGAGGAAACTGCGCACAGGCAAAAACCAAACGTATGCGCTAAGGAGGAAAGCAAAGTCACTGTCAATATGGATAAGAAAGTTAAAATAGCTGAGGAGCTTTACAAATATCTGTACAGTAGCCAGGACAACGAAGACGATAACGTAAGAAGTAGATTAGCAGGCCACAGGAATCGGACAACCCACCAGTAATGACATGGGAAGTAATGAAATCCTTAGAGCGAACGCAAAGAGGCAATTGCCGCTGATTAGGATCAGGTAACATCAGACTTTGAAAGACGGTGGACAGATTGTTTTAGAAAAACTGGCCACCATGTATAGAAAGTGTCTCTTGACGATGAAGGTACGAGAATCTTAGAATTATTTTAAAATCACCTTAATTCATAACAAAGACGACGTCAAGGGCTTGAAATATTACATGCCGATCTGCTTACTGTCCGTTGTCTACAAGCGATTTAAAAATATAGCAAGATTCCGTACAGGCTACTCGACAATAAACACATTCACACGGTCAATGAAGTGATAGAGAAATGCGCGGAATATAACCAACCCCTATATATAGCCGTCAGAGATTACGAGAAGGTATTTGATTCGGTCGAGATGGCAGCAGTCATTCAGGCACAACGGAATCAGGGCGTCGACGAACCGTATATAAAAATACTGGAAGAAATCTTAGATTTAGGTGCACGTTAAAGAACCCAAAGTGGTCAATAATTCTGCAGCACTCCAATATAGCGTCCCACATAATCATATCGTGGTTTTGGGACATTAAACGCCACTAGTACTACTACTACTAATAACAATAATAACAATTATTATTATTATTATTATTATTATTATTATTATTATTTTTAGTAGTAGTAGTAGTAGTAGTAGTAGTAGTAGTAGTAGTAGTAGCATTACTAAGGCTTGAAACTGGTAGAGTGTTGGTTTATGTAAATTGAATTACCACAAATTAAAGCTTGAAGCATTTATATTCAACCTGTTTTATTGTTTTCTCCACGGTGCATCGGTTTAAACCGCACTCGTATTAAGCGTCTAGCCGGGTTGTGGATATCACAACTTGCAATCTCACTGCAAAAAAAATACATATACACAGACCAGGAGGAGCCATTTCTTTACTTGTACACCGCCAAAATACGGACACACTGCGCTGTAGCTTTTCGGATGCGACAGCAGCCCCAGAAGATGGCCTAGCGAATAAAGCAAGCAAGACTAGAGAAATATCATAGCCTTCTCCCTTTATATCTCGATTTTTTTTTATCCTGCGGCAAGAGCATGCGTAATTCCGAAGTATCCATGTGCGCATTCACATGGATACTTCCGAATGATTGATAAGCAGATGCTTGTGATGGAACATGCGAATATATTCATTTAGGCAGAACTCTGTGCGTGACACTCCCGCATTAATGATGACACGTGTGTACGAGGTTGTTTTAGATGCGAAGTATCTTAAGGCGGAGCTCAATCCGGTGGTGGTGGTGTGCGGCGTGACCACCCTTACTGCGCATGCGCATACCCTCTCCACACACCTCCTCTCCACTCACCCTCTCCCATTCCCCTCTCCACTTTCCCTCTCCCCCTCTCCCATACCCCTCTCCCTTCGCCTTTCCACTCTTCCTCTGAAACGCGGGCTAGACATGCCGAAATTCTCTCCTGCGTAACGCCGCGATGAGCTCGAGCGCATGCGCGTCCCCTCCCCTTCTCTCTCCTACCCTACGCTGCCCCCCTCTCGCCCGCCTGTCGACCGCGTTCCCCGCTCGCCCTGTGAGAATTAACGGCCAGGCTAGATGAAAGATACGACGCGCGTAGCTTCCCTCTTCGCGTTCCACGACGCGAGGTCGGTAGCATGCCCAACGAACGCCAACGGAACGCGATCGTGCAAGTGCTCTGGCTTCGCATCGCCTCATGGTCCCCTTTAGCGGGAGATGGTGTAATTTTTTCACGCATTATTCTTGTTGTCCCCAAGCGGCCTACGTAAACAATAATAATTTAAGGGTCTTTACGTGCCATAACCCCATTGCCATTATCACCAAGCCGCAGTGGGAGATTCTGTGATAGGTTTAAACATCCGGGGGTCTACAACGTGCATCTAACAGACCTAAGTAAGCATGTGTTCTTGCATTTCGTCCCCGCCGGAATACGATCGCCGTGGCAGGTAATAGAACACGCGACCTCGCTAATCAGCCAATTGCTTCCACGGTGTTGGCGGCGTCAACAAAAAATCATCACGTGATGACATCACAATGAGGCGTTATTATGACGTCACACATTCCCAAAATTACGTAATTATGACGGCATGATGACGTCACATAACGTGACTTCATCACATGACATTGTCGCATTGCACTGCCTCTGTGATCGGTTGGCCAATTACGGAGGCAGTGCAAAACCACGTTAGGTGCAGAAAGCTTTTGCACGAGGGTGGGGCAGAACAGACACATCGAATGACGACAAGAAGAAAACTTTCACCTTCGAGTCGTCTTAGTCTAATGCATAAGGGGCCCAGTGCGTTTTTTTTATACGAATGACAGGCCTTAGTCTACGAGAAGTACTTCTCGCAAACGTAGTCACGAGGCATGCGCTTTCGATCTTTCCTTGGTAGGGCACGAGCCCGCACTTGCAACTACACCGGGTCACTAGGAGCTTTGAAAATCACAAGCCATACAACACTGCCCTCTTAATTAATGATATTACTTAGCACCCTCTAGTGTTTATTGGCATTACTGTACGATTGAGATGATGGCGATGAGTGATGCGAGGAAACCGAAGAATTTCATGATGTAAGATTTCTGACAAATTCGGTCCGTCACTTAGCAGACGAATATCGTGTCTACTAAGTATGAAAATAATCAAAAAGTAGGCCATGCCTTTAAGAGGGGGGTCACACTTTCTGCGAGATGTGAGTCGCGCACTGCAACACACTGATTTCAGCGTCATTGACTGCAGCACGTGGCTTCAGTTAAGCTCCCATTGCGAGAAGCTCAATGCGGCCACTCTAGAAGCGCCACGAACCAACACAGAAAAAAAGTGGGGCTCATCACGTAAGAAAAACAGAGTATGTACATTGCCTACGGTACGTAACGAAATGCAGGGAAAGAACTCCACTTGCAGACTTGCAGACCATCGCCGTGGTATAGGTAAGGCCTGCGTTAATAATATCCGAGATTTAACGTCCCAAAACCAGGATATGATTATGAGAGACGCCGTAGTGGAGTGCTCCGGAATACATGACCATCCGGTGTTCTTTAACGTGCACTAACATCGCACAGTACACGGGCCCCTAGCATTTCGCATTCATCGAAATGCTACCGCCGCGGCCAGGATCGAACTCGCGACCTTCCGGTTAGCAGCCGAGCACCATATTTACTGCTCCACCGAGGCGGACAAGGCCTGCGTTGACAGCAATGTTTACCTTCTGGCAGCACGGTAACAGGGCAGTTCAGTGCCTTGCAACTGTTATAATGGGGGGTACACCCCGCTATTGTAAGAGTTGCACACACACTAGCGATGTGTATGTGTGCTTCTTTTCGTTTTCTGTCCCCTCTCGGCGCGCTTTTTCACGCTCAACAGTGAACTAATTGACTAAAAAAAAGAAAGATATTCGTGGAAGGTTGCTCAGCTTGCGTTTAACAACTTTCAGTGTAATCCACTATTTGAGAAACATCGCCTCGTGAGGTGCTATGTTGTCTATCGGTAAACAAAGGCACGACACAGAGAATAAACATAAAACGGCTTTTCGAGAACCTTCCACGTCACTTGCTCACATAAGCAAAAGATTTTAACTCGTAATGAAAATATTAAATGGGTCCTGACGAGAGACTTCTTAACGAACTTTACCATGTAAAAATAGAAACAAGCTATTTTGTCCAGAATAAGACTGGCTGCAAGAACCGGGTTTCAAGCCGCGACCTCCTGCAATTGTACAGACCAGCATAACATAATAATAATAATTGTTGAGGTTTAGCATCCCAAAACCCCGATATGATTATGAGAGACGCCGTAGCGGAGGGCTCCGGAAATTTCGACCACCTGGGGTTCTTTAACATACACCTAAATCTAAGTACACGGGCCTCTTGCGTTTTCGTCTCCATCGAAAATATGGCCGCCGCGGCCGGTATTCGATCCCGCGACCAGCGGGTCAGCAGTCGAGCACCTTATTCACTAGACCACCCTGAAGGGTTGCAGATCGGCATAGGCAGTCAAACAAGAAGGCGGGTTTCACGATACCTTATATCAGTCTAATCTGTTTCAGCCATTTTTGACCAACACTTAGCGGAAAGGAAAACGCGGCCTGGGTAGCATGTCATGAGCATAATGAAGTCGGTGCTTTCCGGCGTCTTTAGTTATCCACTGAAACGCGTTCTTGGGCTAGTGGGTGCATTGTCTGACAAAAATTTGGAGGCACAAAGGAACGAGGACAAGAAATGACAGGAGTGGTGCCAAACTAAAAACTGTTTTAGTGGAAAGAACATTGCATTCCAGGTAGCTTCACGCGCATGGGCGAGTCACATTGACAATCACGGTAACAGAATGACAACCTACTTTGAGTTATCAAGACTTGTCTAAAAAGTGCAATTCGTTGCGATATAAATTCAAGGAAGGCACACTAACACATTGGGCACTCTTCTTATTTATGCAAAAAGCCTCCAACAATTCTCTGGCCACTTGGTTTCGAATTTTCCCAAGCACCCCGGTTTCGAAAAACCGGGGCGCGCATGCGCAGGACTTGCAGTGCGAAGGCAAGTGTAAACCAGATACATTGTTAAGAGAGGCTTCATGTTCCTTTAATCGGATATTTAAACATCGACCAGTCTGGCCGATGTATGTCCTACCACAGCTGAGGGGTATTTCGTAAACCACCCCAACTACGCCTGGGCAATACGGTTTTATATGCTGTTTGTCATAGGCGGCCTTATTGTTTTAGGGGCGAAGCTCCTTAAGGCGGCACCCGTTCGTCCCTCGTAGTCGTAGTAGTAGTCGTAGTGCGTAACCAGTCTTACGCTTTGACCTCCAAGGTGGTGCCGGTGGGAGATTTTTCCTGTGCGTTGTTGAACAATAAAAAATTCGCAGCGTGCGCGTTAACTAAAAGCCGAATTCTTCTGTCTCTCATTCCCCATTAGCAGCCACTGGCATGTTCCAGTAGGAAACGTTAGTAGAAGTAGAAGTGTAAGTGTTAGCTAAAAGCCGACTTCTTCTGTCTCTCATTCCCATTAGCAGCCATTGTTTACCTTTCCAGTAGGAAACGTTAGTAGAAGTAGAAGTGTAAGTGTTAGCTAAAAGCCGACTTCTTCTGTCTCTCATTCCCATTAGCAGCCATTGTTTACCTCCAAGGTAGTGCCTGGTGAGATTTCTCCTGTGCGTGATTAAACAATAAAAGTTTTGTTCAAAACGCCGTTGATTGATGAAATAAACCAACGAAAGACGCCAAATGTTTTGTAAAAGCAAAACGAAAGAACGCCAGATGTTTCTAAAGCAAAACGAAAAGACGCCAGCTGCTTAACGAAAGACGCCAGATGTTTTCTAAAGCAATGGTTTTCTAAACAATGAAAATTCACAGCGTACATGTAAAATTAAAGTGAGCTGCAAGTCGTCATAACTCATCGAACCTTTAGTATAAACGCGCCCGATCTCACGTCGGTGATGATGTACTGGGCAGAATTCATGGAAGATTCATGGTTTACCGATGAACCTCCGCAGCTTCGCCCACTCATCATCATTCACTCCGTGGATATGCTGTGATTTTTTTCTCAGACACACGGGCGCATAGCCGCGAGAGCTTGTTAGGGGTGCTGTTGAAACTAAGGTGACTTTATTAAAATGATTCTTTTTAAGAAGATCATTGAACAATGTTGTGCTTGCAAAAGTATTCTTGCTTTACCTCTGCTGGTAATTGAGCTTTAAAGAAAAATGTCTGTGGGCAGCGAATATAACACGGCAAGACGTCTTGTAAAAGCGCAAAATATTGAATTTGTTACGGGGGGTTTATTCAGGATTCTGCGAGAGCGACGATCGTAGCAGCAGCGCGCAGGGCGTAGCCAGAGAGCGAATTGTCGGTGTGTGCCAGCCGATGGCGATGGACCTTCATGCTTGCCGATCTTCTTCCTCACAATCACCCCCGGTATGGAGAGGTAGCCATCCTGGCGATCTAGATAGAGGTCAGAGGATCATAATATGCCTTAAGGCGGTCAATGTGGACTGTCTCTCGCCCGCGACGACGGAGATCGGAAGATGGCGTAACGGGTTCGACCACGTAATTGACAGGGGAGGTTTGCGCAACCACGCGGTAGGGTCCGTGGTACTTTGGAAGGAGCTTAGATGAAAGGCCGGGAGCAGCAACTGGAGGCACCCAAAGCCACACGAGGGAGTCGATAGGAAAAGGGTCCGGAGGAGGCTTGGAGTCATGGCGCTGTTTTTGGCGACACTGTTCATCATAAGTGAAAGATCGGGCAAGTTGTCGGCATCTCTCAGCGTGCTGGGCGAGCTCAGACACAGGTTGGCAGTCGGCAGGATCTGGGTGATACGGGAGAATTGTATCAATCGTGCTGGAGGGCTCGCGGCCATAAAGCAAGAAGAATGGTGAGAATCCGGTAGTGGCTTGGCAGGCGGTGTTGTACGCGTATGTGACAAACGGAAGTACAACATCCCAATTGCAGTGGTCTGAGGCAACGTACATAGACAACATGTCACCAAGGGTCCGGTTAAATCGTTCAGTTAAGCCATTGGTCTGTGGGTGATAAGCGCTAGTAGTGCGGTGAATAATTTGGCATTCAGATAGGAGGGATTGCAGCACGTCCGAGAGGAATACACGTCCCCGATCACTCAGGAGTTCACGAGGTGCGCCATGGCGAAGAATGAAGTTGTGTAGAATAAACGATGCAACGTCTTTTGCTGTTGAAGCAGGCAAGGCGGCGGTTTCAGCATACCTTGTCAAATGATCTACGGCAACGACAATCCATCGGTTTCCAGCACCAGTGCATGGAAGGGGCCCGTATAAATCGATGCCGACGCGGTCAAACGGGAGGGGTGGGCATGGGAGTGGCTGGAGAGGTGCTGTGGAGAGGTGCGAGACTGGTTTGCGTCGTTGGCAGGGGATGCAAGAGCGGACGTACTTGCAGACGAAGTTGTACATGCCCCGCCAAAAATATCGTCGACTGAGCCGCATGTACGTCTTAGACACTCCACCGTGACCACACTGTGGATCATTGTGGAAAGCGGAGCACAATTCTTTACGAAGATTACGGGGTACGACTAGTAACCATGTGCGGCCGTCGTTGTGGTAGTTGCGGCGGTATAAAGTCCGTCGCGGATAGCGAAATGCTGTGCCTGGCGTCGCAGTGAGCGAGGTGCCGACGCTGTCGGAGGGCTTGACAAAAAGTTCAAAATGGTGGCGATCCATGGGTCGTTTCGTTGTTCTGAGGCCATGTCCAGGATGTCAAGCGGCGACATATCTTGATCGCGAGTAGAAGTGCTGTCGTCTGATATGAGGGGAAAACGAGAAAGGGTGTCAGCGTCAGAGTGTCGGCGGCCAGAGCGATAGACGACGCGGATGTCGTAGTCCTGGATTCGGAGAGCCCAACGAGCGAGGCGGCCTGACGGGTCCTTCAGGTTCGACAACCAGCAAAGAGCGTGGTGGTCCGTTACGACGTCAAAAGGACGACCGTAAAGATAGGGGCGAAATTTCTGAAGAGCCCATATGATAGCCAAGCACTCTTTTTCTGTGACGGAGTAATTGGTCTCAGGTTTCGTGAGCGCACGACTGGCATAGGCGACCACATATTCGGTGTTGGCGTCCTTACGTTGTGCGAGCACAGCACCAAGGCCAACACCACTGGCATCAGTGTGAACTTCTGTCCGTGCGCCGGGATCGAAGTGGCGCAAGATTGGCGGAGACGTAAGCAGGTGGCGAAGAGTCGTAAACGCGTGATCACAGGCTTCCGACCAGGTAGACAGTTCATTGTCGCCGTGGAGAAGTGCATTCAGGGGTGCGATGACATTAGCAAAATTGCGAACGAAGCGCCGAAAATATGAGCATAGGCCAATAAAGCTACGTAGTGCTTTCAGGGTAGTGGGCTTTGGGAAATCGGATACGGCCCGGAGTTTAGCAGGATCGGGGAGAATGCCTTCTTTGGAGACAACGTGGCCTAATATAGTCAGTTTTCGAGCCGCAAACTGGCACTTTTTCAAGTTAAGCTGGAGGCCAGCATTCTGGAGACAGGTCAAAACTTGATGTAAACGGTGCAGATGAGTCGAAAAATCTGGGGAAAAGACAACAATGTCGTCAAGATAGCAGAGACAAGTGCGCCACTTCAGGCCGCGCAGGATGCCGTCCATCATGCGTTCAAAGGTCGCGGGCGCGTTGCAGAGACCGAACGGCATTACAGTGAATTCGTACAATCCGTCTGGTGTTACGAACGCCGTTTTCGAACAGTCAGCGTCAGCCATTGGCACTTGCCAGTATCCAGAGCGGAGATCCAAGGAAGAAAAGAACTCCGCACCCTGCAAACAGTCCAGGGCGTCATCGATACGGGGTAACGGATACACGTCCTTTCGGGTAATCTTGTTAAGCCGTCGATAATCGACGCAAAATCGTATGGTACCGTCTTTTTTCCGAACCAGGACGACTGGCGAGGCCCAGGGACTGTTGGAAGGTTGAATGACACCCCGTTGGAGCATGTCTTTCACCTGCTCATCGATAACGTGCCTTTCGCTCACCGATACTCGGTAAGGACGCTGTCGAATGGGCGCATGGCTTCCAGTATCGATGGTGTGCGACACAGCCGTCGTGCGGCCAAGCGACGTTGCGTGGGAGTCAAACGAGGATGAGAAACCTTCGAGCAAGCGAAGAAGCTGGTCGCGCTGCGTCGTCGTAAGGTCGCTTGCAATAGTTGGTGTGAAAGACCGCGGCAGTGACTGAGGAGGCGAGGTCTCAAGGGCGGCCAGGTCAGCGGAGTCTTCCATGATGTCGAAAATTGAAGAAGGTGGCAGTGGTTCGGCTCTCCCTAGGCTTTCACGGTGGCGCAGGGTGACTGGTGCGGCCGTTGGGTTTGACACGTACATCACAGAGGTGCCAGAATTGAACTGAAGGACGGCAAACGGCAGTGGTAGTGATCGGCGGCGAAGTAGAAGGTCAGAGGGTGCGAAAAGCAAGGTGCCGTCGGTGATAGAAATACAAGAGATGTTGACAACAGCAGTAGACCAGGCCGGTATAACGGTGTCTTCAGAAACTGCGATTTTGCAAGAGTCTGTGTGGTCATTGATAATATCTGGTGAAAACGGAAACAACTCGATTTCGGCGCGGGCGCAATTGATGATCGCATGGTGCGTAGAGAGAAAATCCCAGCCTAATATCACGTCGTGAGAACATGATGGCAACACGATGAATTCGATGACATAGACGACATTCTGAATGACGACACGGGCTGTGCAGGCGCCGGACGGCTCGACGTGCTGTGCGTTGGCGGTACGAAGGGATAGTCCAGAAAGTGGCGTCGTCACTTTTCCGATTCGGCGGCAAATGCGGGCATCAATTGCTGAAAGAGCAGCGCCAGTGTCGACGAGGGCTAGCGTCCGTATTCCTTCTATGGCGACATCAATAACGTTCTTCGGGGAAATTTGAGGCCTTAGACATTTCGCTGGCACCGCAGTTCTTGCCTCCTGAACTGCGCTAGTTAGTTTTCCTGGCGCAGAGGGCTCCGCCGTCGTTGCATGGGTGAAAGGGAACGGCGGTGAGGAGAAGGCGAACGGCGGGAGGAGAATGGTGCCTCAGCGACAGGAGCAGATTCGCGGTCGTCCGAATAACTACGGCGGGGCTGACGTGGCGCATACGTGACCCATGGTGGACGCATATTGTTGGAGACGTTCGGTACACGAAAGCGACAGTAACGTGCCACATGTCCAGGAAGACCACAATGAAAACAGATAGGACGGTTGTCTTCTGTGCGCCAAGGATCTTCAGCTCGTGCGTACTGTACTGCTGGTCGGGCGGGTGGAGATACTGGCGGGCGCATATGTGGTCGACGTGGGCCGTAACTTTGTAGCACAGGCCTCGAAGCGACTTCAGCGTACGTCAGAGGAGCAGCAGTTGGAGCCTGAAGGAGAGAAGGTGGAACTTGATCGGCTACCTGATCCCTGATGATGTTCTGGAGAGCGGGCGCCAATGGAGGACTCGACTGGCCGTGAATAAGCGGCATCAGCGAAAGCTGACGAGCGACTTCTTCTCGAACGAAATCCTTAATCTGTTGCAGCAGCGATGTGTGATCGGGAGCTACAGCCAAGCCGGACATTGAAGTCGCGGGTGGTAGAGATTGGCGGGTGGCTGCACGTTGTTTGCGCAGTTCATCAAAGCTTTGGCAAAGGCTGACTAGGTCAGAGACTGTTGATGGGTTCCTCGCCAGTAGCATCTGAAAGGCATCGTCTTCGATTCCTTTCAATATATGCCTAATCTTCTCGGCATCGGTCATTGCTGCATCAACGCGGTTACATAGGTCAAGAACGTCTTCTATGTAGCTTGTGAAATTCTCACCGCTCTGCTGCGCACGAGCACGCAAACGTTGCTCAGCTCGAAGCTTGCGAACGGCGGGGCGCCCGAATACCTCCGTCACGTGAGTTTTGAAGGCAGCCCATGTCGGGAGGTCATGTTGATGGTTTCGATGCCACACGCTGGCGACACCGCTCAAGTAAAATGAAAGGTAGTTGAGCTTTCCTGCGTCGTCCCAGCGGTTTATCACGCTCACTCGTTCGTATTCAGCGAGCCAGTCTTCCACATCTTGCTCTTCCGCACCGCTGAAGATTGGTGGGTCGCGTTGAGGGAACGGGCCAGGGCAGAGCACGGTAGTCACCGTGGCACCGGGTTGTTGTTGCTGCATTGGTCCCCCTTCCGTCATTGTAGAGGCGGGCTTGAGTTTCCCGTTGCGTAGTTCCAGATTTGCTTACCCCGCACCTCCACCACTTGTTACGGGGGGTTTATTCAGGATTCTGCGAGAGCGACGATCGTAGCAGCAGCGCGCAGGGCGTAGCCAGAGAGCGAATTGTCGGTGTGTGCCAGCCGATGGCGATGGACCTTCATGCTTGCCGATCTTCTTCCTCACAAATTCATAAATTGAGGCCAACTGAAATTAGGGACGGCAAGCGTCTGTCTACACATTTTGAAACCCGCGATCGTCATCACCGCCTCACAAGCTTGTATTATTTTCTGGAAGTTAGCTTTTTTCACACTACAAAAACAGCAGCGCTAAAGGACGTTCTTTCTTTAGAACTTTTAAGAAACCCGTGGAAGCCAACAACAATATAATCGGACGAAATATATTGAAGAGGCAGGGGATGCGAAGAAGGGAAGCACGCTCTTTCGAGAGTTCGTCGTTATCAAGCGCAGCCAAGCGACATGTAAGCCTCCTTTCATTGCAACAGAACTGCTGATTCACGGTCGAGCTGCCCAACCGGCCGCTCGTTGCATGCGCTGCGGTTATCAGTGGTTGATTTTGGTTCGCGCTCGCTGCTTGTAGCGGATATCGTCGTCGTGCTTTTTTTATGTATTGTGGTTTTCTCGATTCGCGCGACTACGGCAAGCGTCATCGCGCGAATTTTGAACGTTGAAGGTCCGCACGCCACGTGGTGTGAAAAAAGGTGAACTAAAAGCGATGTCCCGAATTCCTGGGTATGTTTCACCTGCTTGCTTGAGCACATGGACGCGTGTGAAACCTTGCGTTTCTTTTGCGGCACTGGACATCCATGTGTCTACACGGGGGTTAGTTTGCTGATGCTTGGACATTTCCGGAAGCTGTTCTTTGAATGCTTCGTGTCTTGAAACTAGTATTTCTTGGTTATGTGTGGGGCACAAGTGCATGTTATCAAGAAAGTAATGATGTTTCTTTTTTCTTTTTTTACGCCATCTGTTTCAAAGAAAACATGACATACGTGTGCTTTATCAGGCTTACACAAAAAGACGAAACAGCTAAGTGTTGCGCCTGCGAGCAGAGCATAGACAGTTCATAGGGCCAGTTAAGGAAATGAGGATTTCCTTCTTCACTCATGAGACAGTGACATTAGAGCATGAAAACTTAAAGCAAGTTAAGGATAGAACATCGTAACCTGAAGTAGGAGGAGCTCGATGCGGGCGAGTTGGCGCAACATAATTACAGAATATGCAACGCAAAAAAAAAAAAAAACCCGAGGACCAGAACTAAACACTCACAACTCTGTTGTACGTGCTTCCCTCTGATTCTCGTGTTTTTTGTGAAGTAAAATGTGAAGTAAGTGGGAAATGTGAAGTAAAATGTGAAGTAAAATAAAAGAAATTTGACAGTGAGCTCAGTTATTTGCAGCGCCACCTCCCGGAATTGAACAAAAACGTAAAGTACGGCCTCCGAGATTTTAGCGAATACAAGACTCGAGACGAGATTTCACATTTTACGTTAGTTTTTTGTAGCAACACGTAGCAACAGAAGCTCATTTTAATAAACAAAGGAAAATCAATAGAGCTATAAAATGTGACATTAATATTAAAAACCCATCCTTTTTCAGCTGCGATTCGAATCCTGGCCTTCTGAGTGGGAGGCGGGCATTCTACCTCTGCACCACTTTGGCGGAGCCGGGCGCCGATCGCAGCGCCACAGGCGGATTGACCCGTTTGGGCTTCACTTTATCGCGCTCAGTATGAGCTACATCCCGCGATCGCGTGACCGAGCGCTCTGCAAGGTTGTACAGCGGCGCCGATTATGGCATATTTTCGAGTTATTGGGAGAGAGTTTCGCTGTCCCTGCGAGCGCGCATCGCCTCCACTTGCTTTCACTCTCGCCCTTGTTTTGGCCTGCGGTGATATCAGCTTAGAAAATGATAACTTCGCGGGTGAAAGCAAGTGGGGGCGATGCGCGCTCGCACGAGCAGCCAATCTCTCTCCCGATAACTCGAAATTATGCCAAGATCGGCGCCACTGTACAACCTTGCAGAGCAGTCGGCCACGCGCTCGCGTGATGTAGTTCATACTGAGCGCGATAGTACATTGGTGCTGCGGCCAATGCTGCGGCCGTTCCGAGCACTCCCCTGTTCTAGTACACTCTTCTCTAAGGCTCGGATCGGACGCTCGGACTGCCTTTCTAACAAATCCCTTTCTGCCAGCGCGAGCTTTATCCACGCTGTTATCAAGTTTTCTTCCACGGATATTTTGGCGCGGATTGACTGCGTGCTCCTTCAGCAGGCATGTGAAAGCTGCAGACATGCGGATCCGTCAACTTTTTTTTTTGCTTCCTTGTGCAGGTGAGTCCTGTTTCTCTACTGTTCTCTAAGCACACGAGCGATGTAAACCTGCTGCTACTTTCATGCCCGCATGTCGCTCCTGACAGTGCGTGCAAGTTCTTTCATTTTGTCACGCTGCCATTGTCAGGGCGAGAAATTTCGTTGGACCCAGGCCCTACAAAATAAAAGTAAAAACAGCAGTGGCATCGTGGCACTAATGAAACACCTTATGCGAAAATTGACAGAAATCTGACACAAGGTTCTGTCACGTACAGCTTAACGAAGTGAAAAAAATTCGACTGCATTTAAAAAAAAGCAAATAGCTGACGCTAACTACTGCGTTATCGCTGTCAAAGCGGAAAAATAAAGGCTGCCTCCGAAAGATGTGCTGGAGTCGGTAAAGCCGACATAGCGTCAACTGCTACGTGCAGCGAAACTACTGCCATTATTAACATTGTCGAAAGTTTAGATGAGATTGAAGACCGATAGCGGCGCGGATGTTTAATCTTTTGTGGGCCGGAGATGATAAGTAATCCGAGTCGCGGGTTGAGTCTGAGGAAATAATACGTAGTGTACTGACGTCAGTGCTTGATCATCAGCTCACAGACGAAGCTATGTCTCGTGCTAGTAGGTTAGAAAAATATCGACCAAGTAAACGCCGCCTTATGCTGGTGCTCAATATTTAATTCTAGGAAATTAATTTTTACGGCTAGATTGAAACTGCAAGCCGGCATCTGTGTTTCGGAGAATTACTGCGTTTCCACTCGCACATCTAGGAAAAAGCGGTTGGAATTTAGGACCGTTAGCGGTCAACATTATTCCGTGAAATGCAATAAACTTTAGGGAAAAGAGAAGAAATATTAGAGAAGGAAAGGCAGGGAGGGTAATCAGTTTAGGAAAACCGGTTTGCTACCCTACACATGGGGACAGCGGGGGGGGGGGGGGAGGGGAGATTTAAAGATGGAGAGGAAAGAGAGAGAGAAAGATAGCACACGACACTAGCACACAGAGTCAAAATAAATGCTACGTGTATGTGCCGTGAACCATAGGCGTGCGCACAGGGGGGCAGGGGGGCGGCCGCCCTCCCTAATCTTCTAAGAGGGGGGGGGGGGCGCGAAATCTGCCCCGTACATTGGCCCTTCTAGTCACCTAAGAGGGGGGAGGGCGCAAAATCTGCCCCATAAATTGACCTAGTAGGGTGGGGGGCGCTGCGATGAACCTTCCCCCCCCCCCTGATGGGGAACCCTGCGCCACACCGTGCCCTGCGCACGCCTATGCCGTCAACTGACAGTGTTTGCGAGCTTCGTACACGCATAGTTTCACCACTTCACGCCCGTGAAAGCGTATCCGGTGGTCATAATACTCTTAGTCATAACAATTGCCGAAAACATCTTTCCCTGGCGAAATTGTATTTTTTTTTTCGAATATTTGTAGCGTTGTCAACAAACGCGACGATCTGTCTTCGTTTAGTGGTACGTGCAATGCCGATGGCGTCATACTAACGGAAGTCTAACTACCCAGGCAATCATTTAATAATATCTCGCGAGCGTTCGCCTCTGGACATGGTAGCGCCTAATATAGGCAAGAAGTAACGAGATTTCCCACGTGATGCGCAAGCGAAGAAAGCACACTCTTGTGCCAGTGCCATCTGCTACTCTGTTCGCTTAGAGATGCATACAAAATATTAGCCTTGCTGTGCGGCAAGGTTTGAGATTGGGCTGGTTAGTAATCCGTCTTCAAAAAAACTGCGCAGGAGGGGACAACGGACAAAGAAAGGAACAAAGACAAGCGCCTACTGTGCGATCATGTGTTCGGAAAGGCGGTGTGACGTTCACCGTCGTATCGCTGATCTCGTTGCTTCTCGCCGATGTTTGCGGTCGACGCTTGTACGATTGTTTAAAAAATTGCAAGGGTGTACGAAGATGTGTAATGCGGAAATATTTGAAGTGAAAAGGATTTCAATTTCCACCGATGTGACTGCGGTGATTGAGCAGGAAGCGGTGTCCCAATCGCTGTGTCAGATGACCTTCCCCCTCTTTCACATTCCTAGTGTTTCCTCTTTGGTATTCGCGTGCGCGTGTATTCGCGTCAGCCACTGTGACGTGATCTTTAGTGCCCGTTACCGCCTGCCAACCGCGCCTTCTTCATTTTGTTGTAAAGTTTATGACTTACTGAATAGCATTTATCTCAGGTACCCCAACTCACCGATATCTTCTAATCGGTGGTTTTAATCTCCCTAAGATAACATGGTTTGGTGTGGATACAGTACATTCCGTTACATGGGGTTCAGTGGAGCATTTCGGAAATTCATGTTATGACTTTAATTTTGCGCAACTATAGTGACTCAACGAAATCGAACAATGTTTACAAGTGCTAACTTTCTTTACATTGTCCTCACTGATTCTTCCAATGCTGTTACCTTCTTAAACATGTTGCCTGGCCTAAGTAGCCATTACTTAATAGACTTTATACTATAGGGCATTGGCAGGCGAGTTCGTACGAATCTTAATCACTCGTGCGTGACAATGTATTATAGTAACATAAGGTATGAGAGTCAAATCATAGATCGATGGTAGAAGCACGATGCAACATTACTGATCATGATGTGCAGTTTTCACACGAATGGGCACTTCATTTGTTATTGCAATAACTGACGCTAAGCTATTACTCATTCCATGGTGACAAATGAATCTGTAGCTCCACCTTGCGTATTGCGCTCTTACCGTACAGCCACGGTACTTCGCACGACCGAAATGGATGACCGGGCTCCGCGTACTGGTAGAGGTCGAATGTGTAGCACATGAGGAAGGGAGTTCGGTAGAATGTCCTCCGAATCCTGCATGGGCGATCCACATTGAATAATGACAACGCATTCATACCGCAAACAATGGACGAGCATAATATACACTATTTTTATACACTCAACGCGACAACAGCACTGGCGTCGCAGAATGTGCTTGCTTCATTACCTGGCAATATATTTCAGTTAAGTTTTTCTAGGCGGATGTTTAGGTACCTTTGTAGGCAATATATTCTACAAAAACAAATCATGGAGGTTCGCACTCGAACTCCGAAATTTCTAGAGCCATTGTAGATTTTATAAGCTTTGCAAAAGCTTAGTAAAAGCAACCAGTTATCACAAATACTCGATATATTTCATGCTCAAGGCAGGAGCTCCTCTTTGAACTGTGTGCCGTTCAGACAACTCCGGTAAGTGTAGAGCACATTGTCTTTGTACGGGTGTAACGCAGTGTGGATTACATAACTGGACATTTCTTAATAACACTAACTTTATGGCGTTTTATAGTTAGTTATGTTCACATGCATGCTACTAAGGCATCGAAAGGGTACATTATAGCAGCGTTGTTTAGCGAATCTTTGTCGCTCACGTGTGGGCAATGTGATATCATTTGTTAATGAAAAAAAGATCGAGACGAAGAGAGAGAGAAAAAAAAAACAAGCAAAGGCTGGGTGGTCTACCGCACTCACGTTCGGTTTGCTACCCTGAATATGATAAAGAATAAAGAGGTGAATAAAGAAATAAAATGAAAGAGAGAAATATGAGAGACATGTGATCATGCGCATACTTGGAGGAGCATATCAAGTGCTCAGGAGTTCGCAGAGATCTGTCGACCTAAAGTACACTAGCATCGTATTCGTTGCCTTCTGCAGTAGAAATGCATATTACCACTTGTACAAGGTCACCAGCATTTGACGTGAACACCTCATTAGTATTCTAGACCTCAGAGAAGCTATTGTTTAGTACATATTTCGGAAAATTTTAATTGTATTTATGGACACCGTGATTAGACATCATATAACATACGTCTCTCTGTCGTAAAGTGGAACAAACGTTCTAGTTTTAGCGGCTTGCATACCAATGAGATGTTCACCTGACACGTGGTCGATCCTGTACATGATATTCTGCAAAATGCCGGTAACGCAATTCGGACTTTCGGTTTTTGTAACGACTGGGCGAGGCAAATTCTGGGAACGTGACCGGAAGAAGCGTCGGTTTTGATCGCATGAAATGCTACGATATTGCCATTGAATGCACACAGCGATTTTCCAAATCTTTCTCCAAACTAAAGCAAGCGCATAATAAAGAGTCATTCAAAAAAAGTGACCAAGGCGCACACTTATATGGAGCATACTTCCGCGTCATTTAGCAGACGGCGAAATTGCGGAAGCATTGACAAGAAAAGAAAGCGGAAACAACCGTTTAATCTTTTTTGTTGCTGCCAAGAACATTTCCCCTCGCAAAGCCAAACATGTAATGGCAATCACAGGATGTCCTGAATGACTTGGTTGCCCTCATAAAAAAAAAAAAAGGCAACAAACTCTCCCTAACTTTGAGTAGTTAAAAGCTTCCGCTATTCTTTCGCTCGTTTATTGAGCGAGTGGCATAAAAGTACACAAACGCATTTGTTAGTTGCTCCTTGTTTTGGACAAGCTACACGAAGTCAAGCGTAGAAACTACAAAAAAAAGCGAAGTTGTGTAAACAGGCACAAAATACAGCGGGGAAAATGGCGCCGTGTTGCTATGCGCTTCGTTTGCAAAAAAGAAAGAAAGAAAGAATATGTACTTCTACATAGAAACGTCAGCGACTAAAGGAACGTTAATTCAATGCTGTTTTTAGAATAAACCCTCCCCTACTCCACATGCCACGACCACGGACAGCTGGTGACAAATAAACAGGAACTACGCTGAACAACAAGCTCCACGGTACTGAACCGTATTCCTCGCTTACAGTTCGTTTTCGCGGCATTTTCGATTGCAGTTTTACAGAGTCGGCGAAGCGCATTTTCTCTGGAATTCGGAAACACCGAGGTGGGCCGTTTTCCCATGTTACGGAGAGTCGAAATTAAAAAAAAAAGGAAAAGTCTAAACAACGCGCGTTTGGCGGTGACGCTGAAGCAGCGGGGCGCAAAGCGACGACGTCGTCATTGAAAAATATTTCTGGCTCAGAGCGCGAAGGCACGGCGTCGTGCTGTGCTCGTATTTTTATTGAATGAGTCGGCTCTCAAAGCAACGTAAAATGATTTAGGTGTGCGCTTTCGTCGCTTCCCCCTTTCTTTTTGCGCAATGTTTTCAAACCCATTGAATCGAATCCAATCGCTGTGGCGTAGCGTTGTCACGCACGGAAGCGTATATGTTTGAATCTCGGTTTGGCCGCATTTAGATAGGACCGGAATGCGGGAACAATCTTGCGACGTAATTTTAGGAGAGCGGTAAATATTTTCAGATGGCTAAACTCAACTCTAAGCGCTTTCAACCTGACTTCCGCCAGAGAATACACGCGTGAAAGACGGCAAACGAAAAGTATGCGCCTTCTTTAGGTGCCTGTAACAATACATAAACTTTTGATGATCTAGTAAAAAGGTGTTTGATTTTGTTCGTGTACGACGCTCACGAAGCAATCGCTGGCCGGACCGTTCATTTTTCAATCATTACGACTCAATTATTACAAGCGGCTTAAATAGAACTGGTCTGCTTGCGGTTCTTCGCCGCCTTCTTTTCGTTTCTTTTTTTTACTATAAGTTTCCATAGACGACCTCATAATGTGACATTGGGTTCGCAGGCGGCTGTACAACGTAATCACCGTAAAAAATTAAAAGAATACAACGTATCAGATATTTTAGTATTACATGCTTCGCTGTTCTATCAGTAGCTGGTCTCATTTTCAGCCGAACCACTTTATTTTTTCGACCTTGCAGGGCAGGGAAACCACGTGACTGACTGTGGCCACATGTCGAAATGCTCGAAATTCTTGGCACGTACAGTTCCATCCTCCATTACCTATTTGGTATTGTGTCAGTACCTTCTTGCGTTGTTTGTCACTAGTGGGCCGCAGCGTATACGTTAGAATTAATTGGACAGTAGAATGCGACGCTCATCCATCTACTCTGTTACAAACCTGAACGGTACAAACCTGAACGGGAGCTGAAATCTAAAGCAACTGCGCGGAAGTCAGTGCAGTTGAGATTGTTTGCATTCGAAAGCTAAGAATGATCCAGACAAGGCAAAAGAATGAGAGAAGGTCAGGCGTAGAGCATCATCGATGCAGCAATTGAAGCGAGAGAATAACCGAGTGCAGACTACAGCGAATGCCACGTAACTGTGAATCCAGTTCTTTGATTGCGTGTCACGGAATAACAAAAAAAAACAACAACAAAAAACGTACGTACATAGAGATACAGGAAAACGCGGCGCACTTGTCGTCCTGCGCGCGCATGCGGCAGTTGAACAGTTCGCTGGGAGTGTAGGCAGCCGCGCTGCGGAGGCCAGGGTCGAAGAGTAGCCGCTCAGCCAGGATGTCAGTCGGGTCCTGTATTTGCGAGGATCAAAAAAAAAAAAAGAAGAAAACAAAGTTGGTTTCGCCGCAAGGGCGGAGCGACGAATGCGATAGCAACAAATCGTAAAGTTATACGAAGTAAGGCTGACAGCTAACTCTATTGGATCCGACCTCGCGTAACTCTAGAAAACGCTGCTTTAAGGGATCACGACAGCTCCAAGTAGCGAAGTGGTTCTCTCGTCTCAGTACGAAGTAAGCGGTGACAGCACAGCACGAACAAGAGTATACAAGCCGTCTGCTGATGTTTACTGAGATAGCGCTCGTAACCACGCCCCTTTAATCAAAGTTCGCAGTTACTGCTCGGGCGACTGTACTCACCTGACAGAGAGAGTCGTTTTCGCAGAGAACGTCTCGCTTAGACCTGCATTTTAACATGATCAGAACAAAAATATTCAGCACTACAGCAAGAGCCCAGTCGTTGTTTCATTGGTGGGAGATTAAATTAAGGAACCAGTCAGTCGACGTAAGGGAAACGCAACAACGACCTGCAATGACATCACGGCCGCTTAATTACACTTGCTAGTAGCTTGATGTTGTACATGCATAAAATAAAGAGATTGCCATGATAATAACAGCATATTTTTTACGAGTCTTTTTTAACTCTGAGAGATTTCGTTGAACTGATTTGCCATATTCATTGTTCCTATGCTACTTCTTGTCGATGAATTTTCCGTAACTTTTTGAGAGACTAGGCTTTTGAGAAACCCAGGTGGTAGAGAAATTGTCCCAGAAAGGCACTGGTGTAGGCTCAATCACCGGACCAGGAAGAAATTGTTTTCAGCTGCAAATCTTTTCTCTGCGAAAACCCGTATTTAGTTTTGCTCCTTAGTTTCGTGGTACTGTAGATGGGCGACAGTTTTTTCCTTAACGAACCTTCCTCCACCTTTAGAGATTCTGCAGCAGCGGTTTGCCACATGCTCTCTTGAAGTCTGCAAGTGCAAAGCATAATTCACCGTTTTCAAGTAGTTTTTCTGTGCTCTAAATATGAAACGCGAATAACGAGGACAGAGGAGCATCCTTGATTAGGCTTTCAGTACACACTAAGGAGGTTTTAACAAAGTGCTAGACTGGAAATTATGCCTCAAGAGCGAAGCAGTACCCATTCTTAGATAACAGCCGTGGCCGCCATCTTAGTAGGGGCAGAATAAAACGTCAGTATTCAGCGACAAAAAAAAAAAAAGGAGTTATCCTCCCACGCCCAACCAGTTTAATATGCCTATTTTTTCTAATACTGCTCAGTGTGTGTGTGTGTGTGTGTGTGTGTGTGTGTGTGTGTGTGTGTGTGTGTGTGGAAATCAAGTAATCTGTACTCATCCCGATATGCTACTTTCGTCGGAAACAACGATCTCTTATTTTAGGATTAACGTAGCATTTACTTCAACAGAGCGCAACAGCTTTATCTTCATCATGATTTAAGCAGCGCACTGAGGGACGAGGACAGATAAAAGAAGGTGCACCACACCTCTGTCCTCGTTCCTCAGTGCGCTGCTTAAATCATGACGAATCCGTACCAACTAGCACGAGTTTCAATTCTCATGCAGCTTTATCTCTAAGCGGGCACCACCCGAAAAGAGCATGTTTCCGGGATGAAGGGTGGGCAAGCGCTGATTCCACTTTAGCCGGTAAGGCGATGGGAGAGATAACACTCCAAAAATTGTTTTAAAAAGCACCTTGGTACACACTATGCTGAAGATGCCAGTGAAATTGCAGTGGCAGCGGTGGCAGCAGTATCGCCCATACGAATGTGGCCTCTGCGACTGCAGGGTTCTCAAACTCACTTCAGCTAGTGGGCCGCAGTCACGAAATTAAATTCACCTCCACCAAATTATAAAGATGTTTACTGGCGGACACTCGGCGAAGATGAACGACAGCGACAGTCAAGGCGGGGCCGACTCTGCGTGAGCTGCGCTCTGTCCGAAGAGGGCAACCCACTAGAAGGGGCCGAAGAGGACGACCCACTTCAGGGTTCCAATAAGCTTCGCTACAAATCTCGCTAGGACCCGGATAGTGACAGTGAAGTAGTTTGTACAAAATGTCTGCTAACTTTAGCACTTGGAAGGCGGCATTTCCCATATCATATGGCTGACTTCCTCATCCCATTCCCCATATCATATGGACGATGAATCATATGGGTAATTTCTGAAGTGCATTTGACTTCCAACAACATATCGATACCCTCCAGAATGACTAATCTCTGGACGCCGATAGTTAAATATAGAGCTTTTGTTTCACTGTTATGTTTCAATACATAGCGACCGCATAGGATGCCTCACGAAAAAAAAAAAAATGCTTGAGAGCAATGATGTCTGTGTAGCTGATAAATACACTTATTAAGAAGATAAAAAAAGATATAGGACGAAGACAGAGATGTGCGGGCCACATGTTTGAGACCCTTGGTCTACGTTATATCACGATGCGGACGATCGCGGAGGCCACGATAGGAATCACAGGAAGTTACGTGTCCACCATTTCTCGGTGCAGATGGTGACGGCGGGGAAGCGGATCTGGCGCGAACCGTGTTCCTTGTACACGGTCACGGTGAAGGCGTGCTTGATGTACAGCTGAAGCACATCGGACGCCTGGTATAGAAAGCCAGCCGTGCACGCAATCCACACAAATGCCTTGGAAGCGACGCGCCAAAATCCGGCCATCCTTGGCGGCCGGCTCACCGAGTTGGACCCTTCGCAGGCTCTTGACCAGTTCTGTGTCATAGGTCACAGCAGTTTTAGAATTTTTATAACGGACGAAAGAAGGAGAGAGGAGAAGACAGAGTGTAACGACAATACAGAGTCATGACAATAGGACCCCGTTTCTCCTTCCCAAGTACAAGGCAGCACACCGGAGTATATTCCTGGTTAACATCCCTGCATTTCCTCTACCTTTCTCTCTCTCTTATAACTTACGTACAGCAAAACAGTAACTAAATATACGTTGCGTATAGTTATAGGTTTCCTGCAATGTGTTGCATTGAGCATATTATTCTAATTTTTACTCTAAAGCTAGCTTCATGACAGAACGTTATTGCACTTTGGAGAAGCCAATTTAACACACATGACTCGTTTTGTAAAGTTAATTTTATTGCAGTACAAGTAAGTACTGTGGACAAACCAACTACTCAGGAGCATGCTATCCAACGACGAAGCCCGAATAACAATCATGAAACGACCAGGCCGGCATTAAGGTGGCGGTAAAACAACGTGTATGAGGTGCGCGTGACGACGACGCTATGATGATGACTGTATGAAGACGGAATGACATGGATGACTGCGTTACAACTACGGCATGGTAATGGCGATCGAATAATGTCAAGAGAATGATTACGACCTGATGATGGGGCAATGACAACGTAAAGGGCAACTTAGCAACGACAACTGTATGACAAGAAAAAAAAAAGGTCTTTATGTCCGAAATTACGATATGACTGAGGTACGTCGTGCATTGAGGGATACCAGATTAATTTTTGAGCACTTTGGGTTCGTCAAAGTACAATAAGTACACAGGTGTTTTTTTTTGCATTTTGGCCTCCATCAAAACGCGGCCTCCGAGGCCGGCAATCGAACCCGCGTCCTCGACATTTGCAGCTTAACACCTTAGACGTTGTACTGACATGACGGATGCAAAGTAAACTGGAGGATGAGAACAAAATGAGGTCGATAAATTGACAATGAAGCATCAGAGATGCCGTGTTTACGCACAGTCAACGCCAAAAGTTTAGAGACAAAGAGACACAAGAAAAAGCTGTATATTCCCGCTGCTTGGGCAGGAAGCCTTCAATTTAGATTTCCGGCCTGTGCTAAAATGCGCTAACAACATGTACTGTGAAATTCGACTGAATACAGTCGCGAATCGCTTGGGAATTCAGTTTTCGCCGACCTAGTGGTCCCTAAACGTTTGGCGCCGACTGTACGAGCTTATGTACGCGCTTAGGTATGCATTCGTTGCTGCCTAAGACCATGGAGCTTTGCACCATATCAGTTGACCATTTACACTATGCCTGGCATTGGCCGATCATGAAAGATCCTGGTATCATTATGTAAAAGAAACGTATCGACCGAGAGCAGCAGACAGCAGCCATCAACCATGCCAAAACCGGCAGTTGGGCAAAGAACTTTATGCCAAAGGTATCAGGTAGCCTGATAGAAACTGTGCAACTGAAACCATCTAAAATGTTTATATGACTTACCTAAGAAGGTTCGCGCGATCCTCGCTTCAGAGCTCGACCAAGGCTCGATTATCGAGGGCACACAGCTCGTTATGGCGTTCAAGATTTGAGAGTGGATATGTGGGTCGAGCCCATTCGTTACAAAACGAAATCGTTAGTCTCTCGTAGGTATACAAAGAAATAAAATATGAAAAGAAAACACGTCTCATGTACATCTGCATTATAGAGCGTACTTAACTCTGTATTGATCTCGCAATGTAATGTAAATACTCCAGATGAAAACGAGCGGATGTGGAGGAGTCTGTTGGACCATCGGTCAACAGAACGTGATAGAGCGTTGAAAACTTGATGAGTGCTGATGTAGCGCAACAGAAGCTGTAGGCTTCCGCGCACACTCCGATTGGTCGAGCGGGTAGGATCGATTGCGTTTCGGCCTTTCGCGCTGACACAGGCTTCGATAAGTTTGCATGGAAACTCTTCGGTAGCGCTCTTAATCTGATATGCATGTACATGGTTCGTTTCATTTTGCGTTCCGAGTGTACTGCGCACACAATTAGGCGTTGTGACATTGATCTGCACTGCGCAACGAAAATGTTGCCGGCAAGAGATTGTTTCAGCGAACGATGAAGCCACGAAATGGGCTGCAGTGTTTGCATTTAAGAACTAGCAAGATTAGGACATTATATATTGATCTACGCATTATCTGAGTTGATTAATGGAGTTCATTCGGTGCAACAAGCGAGACTGACTATGCTGTATTTTTTAATTAGGGGAAAAAAGAAAAGTGACGGGAAAAGGCTGGTTTGAATTTCCCGTGTGCGTCGTAAAAGAGAAGACAAGTAAGATTTTGTGCAATCGGCAGAAAGCGTCACGGCTAATTTCTATCAACGCTGTTTTTGTTCACCGACCACCATGTCTTACTATAGTTATTTTTTTAACGGTGTATAGATACGAAAGGAGCAAAAGTAATTGCTTGCGGTCGCACTTTAGTAACAGGGGTAGATATATAGTGAATTGGAACGCAGCGAATGGGTCGGGAACATGTACAGATGGTTGTAGCACCCGGTTCATGGTTTAACGTATAATACGTGCTTTTTTTTATGAGGTTATGGGTTCGCTCCCATTCCTTCGCGTCCCAAATTTAGCCATACACGTAGGAGTTATTGAATGGCTGTCTCTTCCTTAGTATGGTCGCCCACTGTGGTGGCTTAGCAGCTAAAGTGTCGCACTGCTAAGCTCGCGGGTGCGGGTTCGATTGCCGCCCACGGAAGCCGCGTTATGACGGATGCGAAATGAAAAAACGCCCGTGCATGTTGAGGATTTCATGAAGGTATGTAATCCACGCCCGGACCACTCAGAGAAGCGCAACGAGGGATTAGTGAATAATGCCTAGGAGACGCTCTATGACAGTCCGCAAGTGGCTTACCAATACACACAAACTTTACGAGTGGCATTTATTTTTCGAGGTCTTCAGTACCACTTGTTCCGTATATATGCGCTGATTTCGCGCCTTGCTTCCGAGAGGTTTCTTTAATCCTGTAAGCGCACTCACTGCTACACTTGTGGAGAAAGAGTTACATGTGCAGCAGGTTTCTGAGAACACATTGTTTTACTTTTTCAAAGACAGAAACGAGAAAGGAGATTGCTTACTGCGTTCGAGGCTATAGCTTGCGCATCACAATGTGCCGGGTCTGGCAACAACGAGGTGCGCGGGATTTCGGGGCGCCTTCTGAGGTAGCGCCCGCGCTGATGCCACGGAGACTTAACCGGATTAGTTCTCTGGAACGGTCGACTGTTCCGCTGATTGAAGCGTAGCGTTGCAGCCCTGAGCCTCGTAACTTCTAACCATAAAGTTTACGTTGCTTTACATACATTTTCTTTCCCGGCGGTTTCATTGAAAATAAAGAAAAGGAAAAGATCGTGATAAGGAAGGTGAAGGGGAAGATCGTTCTAATTAGATTAAGCGAAATCGCCGCTCTATGTGAGGTGAAAGAACCATACGCCGTCAGCAGCGTCCTTCGAGATTCCAAAAACTTTACATTCGACCGTAACGGGAGAGGTTCTGGAGTTATCGTGTTAGGCCAGAAGCGAGCCGAACTGCTGGCCAGAAGCGTGATTCTGTAGTGGGCGCCCGATGCCCACGCTTGCGTTAAAACGAGCATTACACTCAAGCACGTATGTTCACACGTAACAAAGGGAGCTCTAAGCTGATATTTCGAGGAAAATAATCTTATTACTCCTAATCTAATCGAGCGTTCTCAGTTTGGCGCCTAAGAAGTCTGAAGGAGGTGGACTCATGCACTGTTTGTACAATGTTTATACGAGTATTGAGTTATCTAGAAGCTGCGGTGCTGAAAAAAAAACAACAATGAGGGGATTCATTTTATACACACATAGAAGAGGCGATGCAAAGCGGTGAAAATTCATGGGGCTGATTGAAAAACACGCGTATATTACATAAAGATCGAGGAAGATAACAATACCCTTTGTCTGTGTGATATTCTCTATGTTAGGGGTCTCAAGCTCACCTCAGCCAGCAGGCCGCCGTCACGCAATCTAGTTCCGCAAGGGCCGGGACAGGGAAGAAGGCAGGAGCATGGCGGGGGCGGGGGGGGGGGGGGGGGGGAGGGGGTTTTCGCCCAGATTGTCAGCAAACTCTGCCATTCGAAAGAAATCCTTTCCCATATCTCTTATGGGGGTCATTTCTGAAGGAGATTTCGGCACCACGATTAGCACATTTCGATACCGATCGCATAAAGGACTAAAATCTGGACGTCCTTTCTGAAATAGTTTTTGTTTCATGGCTATGTTTCAACACGTGGTGACCACATGGGGTACCTCACGAAAACAATGCTTTAGACCGGTCATGCATGGGTAGCCCACGAACATACTTAGTAAGAAGAAAAAAGTGGGATGGAGACAATCATGTGTGGGCCCGGGGGCGCATGCGGCCCGCGGGCCGCGTGTTTAAGACGCCTGCTCTATGGTATACAAGTTGGAGGCGGAGGTGGGTTCGAGGTTGGAATAATATCACTGTTGCGGACTCTGACCTTTAAGCCTTTCTGCCTCTCCACATCACCGTAGTTCTTTTAACATTTTGCTGTATCTACAATACGTAGAAGAGTGAAGGCGTTCTTTATTACGGCGTGGGGGAGGTTTTCATTACTTAACGATGCGCTTACCCAGGCATAGGCTCGCATAAGCCCGTGAGTTGGAAAGCAGAGAACGAGTCGGGAACGCGCAGAGATGGCAGTATACTACCCGCTTTATGCTTGAACGCATAATACGCGCTTTCTTTTATGAGGTTATGGGTTCGCTCCCATTTAGAGCCGGCTTGGTAGCTTGTTATTAGCTTAGGTGATGTTGCGCTGCTGAGCTCGAGGAGAAGGATTCGATTTGCGGTCAAGGCTGCTGCATTTCAATGGATTTAGGTTTAGGTGCATGCTTAGATTTAGACTTAAATTTAGGAGCATGTTGAATAACCAAAGGTGGTAAAACTTAATCCGGAGTTCTCTGTTACGGCGTGCCCCATAATAATATTCCGGGTTAGTTTTGTAAAACTGCAGAATTATCATTTTTTTCCGTTTGGCAATTTAGGAGCTCAATTTACCCATGCGCATTCGCCGCGTAAAGGATGAATCACCAGCGGCTGGGTCCTGCCATGTGACTCACGATCGGTGGCACTGATGACGGCGGAAGCACAACGGGCTGAAATGCACGCGAGCATAAAGCACAGACTCAAGATGAATGGCTTCCACCAACTTCCTTTGATAGACGACACGCATTTGGACTGTGGTACTCAAAGTTTACTCGTACCAAACTTCGTGCTTACACTTCGGAACACCTAACTGAAACAACAAGAAAAAAATATAATAAAATAACATGTCTACATAGCGCACCCTTACCGCTGTCGTACATGTTCCGCTCTGCCGGTAACGTAAAACGCTAAAGTGAATTCGGATGACGAATGGGAAACAGCGCGTGGGACATATTTTTTTTTCACTGCTGGCTGTGTACAATAAATGCACAATCTCGGCATATAACTGTGTTTTTTTCTTAATACGACAGGACTGTAGGCTTTGGGAGGGGAACCCTCTTCAGTGATTGCGCATTTCGATATTTTCTGCCGTTTCATGTCGGGGAGCGAATTCGCTGAACGCGCCTAAGTGAATTGGTCATTCATCCTTGCGTGAGCGTTGTCTGCTGTCTGTGCTTTCAAACATTGCACTAGGAACGCATACTCTTAACTAATACATCGATATCATTGAGCACAATGAAACGTTAATGGGATGTTGCATAGGTTCACTATGCTTGCTTATTCACATGTCACACAAGGGCTATTCACATCCATAGATGCGATACTAAGTGTGAATGTTCAACAAGATCTGCAGTTTCTAGTGCGAGGAATCCGGATCCTCAATCTTACGCGGTCGCTCGGTCACTACGCAGGTTCACTGAGACTCTACTCGACGTGAGAGCAAGCAACGCGCATTGTCGGGTAAGTTTTTGCCATAAGTTTTAAGCTTTACTCAGTTATTCATAACACAGCTGTACTTGTCTGTGCTCTCACAGCGAAATAATACGCGGAATCGACACGGATGTCGAATTGTGTTTAGGAACATCTGTGAGGAAAGGAGAAGATATTGATGCGTTTATTTACACATGTTTAACTCATAACTACCATCACCCCAGCGGATGCCCATCTGTGGTACAGCTGAGTCAAGAAGATAACGTAAAGGACGACGATAGTTTGACGCAACTTCAATAAAGGTGCTGTTCTATAGAATTCTACATTCAAGTTTTTAGAAGCAATGCTGCGAAACGCGCTTCTATTGTTTACTCCGAACTGGGCGCAGATAGAAAAGTAAAAAAAACTTCGCTCCCAAACATGCACATTGTTCATTCACCAAAGATGCGTCGATAACCCGCATTTACAGCACAGCAGCTCATGCTACTCGCTTTAACTGAACGGCAAATTTGAACAGTTCTACAAGAGACTACAACCTTTACGAACAGAATGAAAGCGTGCTAAAAGTAGACCCCGTAATAAAACATGCCAGACTCTTTCTACTGGCAAATCCTGTAGCGTTAGAATGGAGATACTTATATTGGCAAATTCCATAGTGTACTTGAATGCAAATAAAACCGCTGGCGCACTGATGACGAAAAAAAAAACAGTGCACAAATTTAACAGTCAAAGCGAGAATAACGGCAACTTATGGTAATGCTATGCACGCCGAATAGAAGATGACTATTCGTGTTTCTCGTCAGTCCTTGCAGGTCTCCAATTTGACGATACTCGAATAGATACGGTAAGCACGTAATGCGCAGCTAGGGTTGCCACAAAGCCGCGCGTCGGTTGACCGCTGCTTTCCTTTCTTTTTAGGGGCGAAGCTCCTTAAGGCGGCACCCGTTTGTCCCTCGTAGTCGTCGTCGTCGTAGTAGTAGTAGTAGTAGTCGTAGTCCGTAACAAGTCTTACGCTTTGACCTCCAAGGTGGTGCCGGTGGGAGATTTTTCCTGTGCGTTGTTGAACAATAAAAAATTCGCAGCGTGCGCGTTAACTAAAAGCCGAATTCTTCTGTCTCTCATTCCCCATTAGCAGCCATTGGCATGTTCCAGTAGGAAACGTTAGTAGAAGTAGAAGTGTAAGTGTTAGCTAAAAGCCGACTTCTTCTGTCTCTCATTCCCATTAGCAGCCATTGTTTACCTCCAAGGTAGTGCCTGGTGAGATTTCTCCTGTGCGTGATTAAACAATAAAAATTTTGTTGAAAACACCGTTGATTGATGAAATAAACCAACGAAAGACGCCAGATGTTTTCTAAAAGCAAAACGAAAGAACGCCAGATGTTTCTAAAGCAAAACGAAAAGACGCCAGCTGCTTAACGAAAGACGCCAGATGTTTTCTAAAGCAATGGTTTTCTAAAGAATGAAAATTCACAGCGTACATGTAAAATTAAAGTGAGCTTCAAGTCGTCATAACTCATCGAACCTTTAGTATAAACGCGCCCGATCTCACGTCGGTGATGATGTACTGGGCAGAATTCACGGAAGATTCACGGTTTACCGATGAACCTCCGCAGCTTCGCCCACTCATCATCATTCACTCCGTGGATATGCTGTGATTTTTTTGAGTGTGTTCCTAGGTATTGCGCTTACGCTTCCCCCTTTGACATGTAAACCGTTTTATCCGCCGAAGTCCGTAGTGCTTTGCTACAAAAAGATATTGGCAAAGAGAAGCCCCTCTCGACGACTTCCCTTACTCACCTCCTCTGCTTTCTCCCTTTCCTTCGTTCCTTGCCCGTTAACAGCAAGCACGTTGCTAACTTCCGCTCGATGGCGCAATCGTTGGTGCGTCCGTCTGGTCCCTGCCGAATCTGTACTTTCTGCCGTACCTAAATGCAGCAGTCGCACGCTGCCACGCCATATAGGCGCAGGGGACACGCATTTGGACCGGGCAATTTGACCGTCCTCGGTGCGCCATTATTAAGACGAACAGATCGCCTGCAGCGATATCTCGTTGCTATAGGACCCCCGAAATCCTGTGCTCCCAACAGTGCAACAGAAGAAAAATGGTGCTATACGTAATGTCAGCCCGAAGGGTTCGCGCGCGTGTTTGCATCCCCCACTGAAAGCCTATGTGAATGACTGTTGTTGTCCCTCATATCGCGTGGACAAATACGCTCACAGCAAAATGTCAACAAGACAAACATAGAAAGTGCTGAGAGATGGCCGTTAACGATAAAAAAGCGGTGCGATAGTTTTTTTATTTCTGCAGTGCTTGCGTTTCTAACGAAGACATTTGATTGCGGTGCTCTTGTATGACATGTCTTTGAGACAGTGACTAAACCTTCATTAAGATAGCCTACTGACTTACTAGATTCGTGAAACGTTTTTCCAACGCAAAGTAGTACGAGGCAATGTCTTTGTACTCAATCAGATTTGACGCTGGCAACACATTTAACAAATTTAAAAAGGAGCCAACTCTGTATAGGTTTGTTCGAACTCTGAGGCCACGCTCTGCATGTGGGCGAATATTTACTGTGATGAACGCTGCGAAGCAAGAGCTATAACACGGTGTCTATGCAGCTAACAATTCTGTCCTGAAATGGGAACCGTTTTCGAGGCAGTTCAGTTTATATCCCAAAAGTCACCTCGGAAGTGAACAGTATTTTGCGAAGCAGAGCTTGCTTAAGCGATTATTTTCATTCTTGATAAGATAGCGTCGTCATCGAGCCTCCATATTTGACGCACTCTAGTTGCGCGTTCAGGAATTTAGAAAAGCATCATATCTTAACCTAGCCTTGAGCATTGTTAAGCCTATAGTAGACACGGAGTCCAAGATAATCTTCAATGATGGAAAGTTAAACCATAATGATAACACATCGATCTTAGTTCCACTTTACACTAAGAATAGCCATCTGCTTTTTTGCATTATGGGCAACGCTTCAGCCAGCTGCTGCAATCAACTGTATCATGTTCGCCGTCTATATTAGCTTACTGTGCTTTATGTTAAGTATAGTGACATTGTCATCTTCTCGTGCCTGAGCTTCAATTGAACGTTCGCTGAACCTCCTCACGCCTTTGAATGCTCCATTTGAACAGTACTCAATCCGCTTGCTCTCGGAAACAGCAGTGTACCAGTGGCTTTTGGTTGCTGGTCTCATCGGTATAAGTTATGTGTCTGCCTCGCCAATGAGTCACCATTTAGGCACAGGACCGTACCTATCGTGGTGAACCGGCCGTAATGCCTCAGGTGTCGATGACCCACATCCGTAAAAATGGCATCCAACATCGACTTATGTGGTTATGTGAGATGCCGACCTTTCTGTGTATATTACAAAGTAAAAAAAAAAAAAAAAACCAGGGTACCTGTAGGTAGAAATCTTACCTTACTTCTTGCACTTTCCATTTCCACCAGTTTACTTCATCTAAATGAAAGCCAGTCGTTTGTTACACGCAAACAAAATAGTTTTCAGCGAAGCTGTTTATGGCTAGGCGAAAGCAAAATTAGTCCATCCTACGTACGCAAAAACTCCTGTACCTGGCGACAACTTTCTGCGGCAGCACAGCCAAAGCCATACGTAGGCGGAGCTTCTGCACAGATGCCGTTACTGCACAGATGATGTTACTACGCCAAGTAGCCCGTTTGCGGACGATTTTGGTTTTGGTTTCACAAGCGCATCCCAACGTGCGTTTTCGTACCAACATCCAAGCGTCTTGTGAAATATAGTCTTGGCTGTGCTGCCACAGAAAGTTGTCGCCAGGTATAGCTGGTATGTGCCACATCAATTGGGCAAATCCAACTACTCACCCCTGGTCCACCAAAAATGAAGTTGTCCGCGGGCAACAACGTATGTGCGACAGAAATTGGGCAAATCCAGCTACTGACTCCTGGCTCACTAAAAATGAAGAAGAGTGCACGCGTGTGGCAAACACCAGTTAAGATTTCCGGACAGACGTAACCAATAATTGAGACAGGCTTTATTGAACCGTCGGGATCAACTCATTGCTAGACACCGGGGCCGCACGTTTCAGATTCGATGGTTATTCATATGTACGGAGTGCTTGGGCACTGTTTTGTAGCGTTAGCTAAACTTGCCTAGCCGGAGTCGATTTCGCGTGGAGCGTCATGAGCCGTGCTGCGCATGCGCGAGGATCAGTGATGTCACACAGCTGGGTCATCGGAGCTGACATCTCACGCGCTCTCCGACACCGCCGCGCGCGGCTCGCCGCTGCTGGTCTGCGCCGCATTCGAGAGGAGTGACGTCGTAGCCATACACACAGTGGCGCCGGCACGCGCGCAGCTGTTCGCCTTCGCTGTGCAGTCGCCGTCTGACGCTGCGCTGGGGCCGCTTGATAGTGCCTCTGACTGGCGTTTGCAGGTGGGTAACGCCATGGAGAAGGAGAGCGCAAATGCTGCTCGACGGCGCAGAAGAGCCGAGAAGCTTATCTCATCGGATCCCGAAGTAGTTGCCTGGCAATTAGCGGTTCAGCGTACAAAGAATGAACAGAAGAAGGCTAATAATCCTAGACAATCTGGAAAGCTAAGAATAATCAGCTGAACATTTCCTAACGCTACGTATATCCTGGCATAGCCGAGCTAAGCCACTGCAAATTTTTTTTTAAAATTACTGCATGGCTAGACGATGAGCCGTGTTTTCAGCAGGGGGGCAGAAATAGCGCCGCATTCATTCGTGTAACCTCTCTCATTACGTTAGTTGACGAGAGGGCGCTGGACGTCAGAACACTTGCGCCATCTCTGGCCGTACTGCCTAACTTTAACGCCACCTCCCCAAGGTTTGTGTGTTATGTGGATAAGCCGGATTACAGGAGATGAGAGACACGGGGGAAACATCCGAGGGTGCGATAGATTGCAGAACCCTCCCTCCCACTCAAATTGCGCAATGTGATGAGAGATGCGCCTTATTTTGCAAGGTTTTGGAATATCTGTGCCAAACAATGATTTTTAACGCTCGCCCTAACAGGGTTAACCCTGTTAACATTACAGGGTGTAATGCCCACTGTATCATATTTGATACATTGAATATAATGCCTCAAAAAAGGTAAAAAACCCGTCAAAGCTTCATGGAAAAGCAGTTATTGCATATTTAACATGTTACAATGAAGTTACACTGAGTTACTCATTTTATCAATGTAAATAATTATTTTTAATTAAGAGTCATTAGGTTATGCTCGAAATAAAATTTCACCCATTTTCTTCTTAAAATGAACTCTACAAGAAGAGTAAATATGGTGAGTGTTTTCTCACAATTTTTCTGAAGGCATAACGCCTCTTGGGCATTTTTGAATTCCGTCCGCATTCGAACCCCGCCACCGATGTTGTGTTCCCATAAGGTCTTGCTATGCATACTAGAACTTCTACAGCGAGCGTTGTAAAAGTACCAAAGTGGAAGCACTTATGAATTTCTTCACTATGTCCTCTCAACACGCCTTCGCCCGGTTCCCTAGCAATACTCCAGCATCAAACAGATTTAACCTTGTCACTTTGTGGGAGTCGCACCCACACGAAGTAAGGTGACACAAAGTTATTGGCAAGTTAGGTGACACGTTTATTGAAAATATTCCAAAAGCATTGTTATTTGACCGTTCTCAACTTCCTTTGGCCGTCTCGGTTTCTTACATGTGCATGAAAATTTGAGCTAATAATTCCTTTAAGTATTTCATCATGCGAGAATCCGTTTCGCGTTTGTTAAATTTAATTTGTGACGTCATGCGTGGAACCAAAACGACATATGTCAAGAGTTGAGTCGTTCTCAGATGTCGAGAAAGTGCGTGACGACAATGTTCGAAAGGCTTTGGTGCTGTGTCGTTTTTTTATTTCAAATTTAACAAACAGGACATGCAGCTTGAGTTCACGTACTTACCTGTGTTTCGAAGACAATTTTATTGCGATAGCAATTATATGGACAGTCTCGGCTGGACTTTGCCGTCGCCGTCGTCATGCACCGTATATGTATAAGTATGTATATATACATACCTATAGAAAGAAAAATATTTCAGAAAAATGCTTCCGAAGCGCGGAATCGAACCAGCGACCTCTTGTTCCGCAGCTCGTGACGCTAACAACTACGCCAGAAAGCGCAGATCCTTCAGGTAGCTAACGGCGAGCGTTATATACACACTCTTTACCGCTGGCAGGACTCAGATGGCAGGCGCTTATAAGCGTTCTTGATTACCAGCGAGATGGCGCGAGGAGCTCGACGAGCGGATTTAAAAGTCTTCGGCTCGCTCGCTCGCTTCTTTTTATATTTGCGCAGGGAGAACCTTGCCCTTCTGCTGTCTGCTCGCGCGGTTTTCTCGTGGTGAGGGGAAGAGGGATGCTTCGAGCTTTCACCGTGATGTCTGCGCTCATGTTACGGAGCGTACGAAAGTCACTCGAGCTCAAGTGACACCGCTATACGAACAAACGGAAGATGAGCGCGAACTATCAAGTGTCACAGCTCGACACTTGAAGCGCGCTAGTTTCCTTCGCTGCTTCGGCCGCCTTTGCAACAGGAGCGCTGTTCAAACTGAGAGTATCCATTGGCGTGCCTCACTTCGTGTAGCATTAGTTTCTTGCTATCGCATTCATTGCTTCGCCCTTGCGGCGAAACTGTCACTTTTTTTTGTGAACAGCTGGAGAAGTCAGATGCTATAAGACGACTTACCGTTTAATCTTGTGCAACGCTTGTGTAATAACATTCTTGGCACAAAGGCGTGCTGTCAGCAACACCGAGGAAAGAGATTGGCACGTTCTGTCGCAGCGCAAATGTTCTATTAACAAAACAACTTTCCTTATACAAGCACCGAAAGAAGCATGATAAACAAATGGCTTGCTTTTGTAAAAAATACCCTTTATTTCTCTTTCAAAATCATTGTCATCTGAGAAGCCGGAGCAGCCTTTTCCATGACCACCACTTCTTGAACCGACGACGTACCTACTCCTCGTAAGAGCTGTCTAGTCAAGCGTTCCAACACGCACGCGCTACGAGAAACAACCACTCCATATGTCTATGCTTTACTTTCTTGGTCCGTGCTTTGTATTGGCATTAGGTTGTCCGTACAGCCGATCAGCTGCAGAAAATAAGTGGCCTGTTGATTTTAAGCAAACAATAACTTAACACCCACGGCTCTGAAGAAATTATGAGGGTGAACAAGTGCCTGTCAATATCACAGTACATCGACTATAACAACGAAGGAAGGCGACAGTAATTGCAGCGCTCCCAGTTAAAAGCTCAGAAACATAAAACTTGAATTATGTGCCTTGCTTTTGTTTTTCTGTTCAACGCCATTCCTCTTCATTAAAGGACAGGGGTTCGTTACAAATCTCTTGTGCGTATGTACATCATAGTTACAAACACTTTGAACGTCCGACTATGCGTCCTTCAAGTTCTTCCAGCGGCCTCACCAACAAACCTGGAAAAATAAGAGCACTGCGTGTTAGACATCAATAAAAACTCTTTATGAAAGAAACCTTTCTATGTCATCTGGTACAGCTCATTTCTACCTCCCTCAACTGTCGCTGTAAAAAATAAACGAGATAAAGAATAGGCTCCGGTCGCTTCTTAAAAAAAAAGCATCTTTTCATATTTGCATGCACAAACTCTGAGAAGTAAACAAAAACTTTGTTTTTCTACTGCTAAAGAAGCATGGGTATATCATAAGCTTTAAGTAGGTAAGAAAATGTTTGTAGAACGTCCACATTTGTACACACTGCCAATGAAGTTCTCAGCAGTGCGACTGGGTTGCTGGTTCTGTTGAACAGTATTACAACAAAAACTTAGCATAGCTACGCTTTGCTACATGCAGCGACAAATTTGAGCCAAACAAGGGCTTTGCAAGAGAACATTAACGACAACAAAAATTTATTCTTGGCGAACTATCCAGGTAGCGGGGATGAGTTTCCGACGAGCCTTCAATGCTTCAAAATATTGTGATTTTTCCAAATTTGTGGTTTGGAGACCAAGCAAGAGAAAGCTTACAAAACTACTCTCTCTCTCTCTCTCTCTCTCTCTCTCTATATATATATATATATATATATATATATATATATATATATATATATATATATATATATATATATATTCTTTTTTTGATCAGTGGAGTACTCGGGTTACATAGCAAGAAGATGACGTTATTTTGTAAAGATTGCAACTCACCTATGACTAGTCTTCAGGTTCCAGCAACGTAGGAGTTCTTTAGAAGCGTGAAGGCTAATGGAAGGGCAAACCAACTTTTTTGCGTGGTGAGTTTTTGAGAAGCATCTGAAAAAAAGGGGTTGATCAGTGTATAAAAATGTGCGTCGAATCATATAATTACAGTGCGAGTTGCTTTCACCTAGAGTAAGTATACCATATCCTATAAACTTACAAGAAACTGAACGTTTACAGAAATCCCCTAAGAGCACAAGATTACTTGTAAACGGCGGTATGTTTGACGCCTCGCCACAAGTATTCTTCGCTTGAAGCAGTGACGACATTAAACGATCTATGTTGGCATGATATTTATAAAAACTTGACAAGGATAGATATTTGGCCATAAGGTATAGTAATAAACTTAGAGCGCTGGAACGAGACCGGGACGAAGAAGGACAGAATTGAAAATTTGGGCAGTAGCTGTGTAGGCACGCCGTATCTCTTTCTGTCTGATAAAAAAGACGTCATTTTTAATGCGTCATATTGCGCGATTTGATGGATATCTGGGTATGTAACTTGTACTGGCGTTTTATTAAGGCGCGTTGGCATCACCTATGCATAATTGTGCGCATCTGCTGAAATAGAACCAGTTGCCGGAAGTCGGCGCACGCGTTGTGTCCTCCGCTGTTCTTGTCTTATTCAAGAGATAAAAATTTGATTCTGCGAAAGTATGTCCAAATTTGCAACTGGTCCATACTGTTATTCTGCAGTTCGTGCGGGTTGATAGTGCACCATAGCATGAATTGAATAAATAGGCAAACCATACCATGACCACCATAGCATGAATTGACTAAATATAGGCAAACCATAGCATGACAGCATGAATTGATTAAATAGGCAAACTCGTGACTAAACAGCTGAAGCCCTGGAGCTTATATGTCAAGCTCGGCATCAATTTTATAAAACGAAAATCACGTTCACGAGGGATTGTCTACGGTCTATAGCTCCTGAGTCAAGCCCTATATTCCGCCCGAATCTACACTGTCCCAGCAGTAGAGTGAATTTGCGGTTGTGCATGTACACCCCAATCCCCTTTTCCAGTGTAGGGTACCCTCTTAATCAGGTCCTGCTTAAATGCTGGCCATGCACAGGAAACCAGACGAAAAATCTATGGTTTCCTGGCTATATAAAGCACTTTAAGCGGGACCTGATTAAGAGTATAGCATAGTGGTTATTCTGAACTGACTAACCTAACTGCCTCTACCCACTTCCGTTTCCTTTCTTACTTAGCTTGCCCATATATGTATACTACAATCGTGCACGTGCTTCGCATTTACCCACATTGAAATACCCAAAGTACACTGCCGTGTAGCGCTTCAGTGGGACTGTGCAGGGATCTAATGCAGCAAGCGATGATACAGTGGCTTCGATGAGTGTCTTCGGAAGAGTGCAACCTATGTTTTCTTTCTGTTATATGCTTAACTGTTATGCTTAACTGTTAAGTTTTCTATGCTTAACTGTTATAGTGCACTTCTTGGAGTACATGGGTTTGCGAATATAGTGTAATAGTGTAATAGTTCTTCGTAGATAAAAAAGAAAAAAAAGGAATACAGCGGCTGAAAATTAAATACGAGGTTCACACTTCACAAAGAAAAAAAGAACACAACAACGAAAAGAACGTGAACGCTAGTGTGATGATATAGCTAAGTCCACTATGTCATGGCATTATTACATTCCTCTTTTATTGACCCTGTACGCCTATATAAACCGAGTAACACGCACAAAGTTAATGTATCATCGCCCCACTGACAACCTTTACACAATGCAGAAAAAACAAAACAAAACTGAAAAGCCTTTTTGTCGTTAATTACAGCGCGACCCACTTAGGCAAAGAGGACCCAGAGCTCTTTTTGGTTTTGCGTGACCTCCCGCTCACATTTACCTTTAAAATTTAAAACATTCACGAGAAGAAGGCAGCCGCCTCGCAGTTTTCTTTAATTGGCTACCGCGAGGCAATTCTGTCGTAAGCCCTGGAATCCCCTGTGTTTTTTAATGAATACTGCGAATATCCTTATCTTGTATAGAGCACTGCTTGAAGAGAGAGAGGGAGTTGTGCGCGAGTGATAACCATAATAATAAGATAATAGAAGGAATAACGAATGAGCCTTGGGCTCCCTGTTTCTAAGGGTGCCACGCGATAATTGGTTCGAATGTCATTATCTATGCCTAACGACACTCTATTGTTCGTTCATCTGCTATTGCCAGCCTGTTTTTAATATTTTAATCGACACTCTTTTGTCGCTGAATTCTAAAGGCCATCTGGTAAGAGTGGTATTTCTCGCCCCCACTTCCTTGTCCTTGAAACCATGACCCAATTAAACTGATGAGGTATTTAAATCGCAGTACGTGCTTCCTTACTCCACTCTTCTTTTTTTTCAGAGTTTTTCTAATCTGCCTTGGCACTTTAGGGCCTCAATAGTTTGAAGATGATGAAATATTTAGTTTAGTTTATTCGCTGTCTCATATTCATTGTGCTGTAGTTATAAAAGAGGTACAACAGCGCCTCCTAAGAGGTCTTTCGAGCTTCTTTAATGATCTGCACAAAAGCTTATCTTTACTAAGGAAAAATTCAAGAGAAAGACCGAGCAGCAACAAAAAAAAAGTTCCGCTCTCAATTTAGAAGAACACGCGTTATACAGCATAATGAACTCAGCTGAGGCTTGGATTTTTGTTTTGAAGGTCACGTTTTGCTGAAGTATTGCAGATAATTTGCCCTTACGCGGTATTTGTTTAAATTTTTTGCGTGTTTTAAAGCATAAATGTGGGTATTGTGGTCGTTTATTTAGTCCACACTGAGAAATCCGTCATTTTAGACTTAATTTCACCAAAGTAGGGCTTTCGGCTAGTGCTGCATGTTCGATATTTTCCAGCGCGTTCGATAAAGACGGCAGAAGTGTGAAAGAAACAGCACCGTGTATGTTTATGTTCTGTCGTCCTTTTTCTATGCAGTGGATAACATTAAATCATTATTATTTTCTGGTTGTGTATAAAAATTTAAATATTCAGCCACTGTTTCGAACGTGAAAAGGACGACGTTACGTTTTCCTTAAGCAAAAAGACATTAGAGGTCACTGAACAAAGTAAATTCATAAAAACGGTGCGGGAGCGGATTCAAGCAAAAAAAAAAAAAGAAATATTGATCGCATTTGGGCAGTACTTACTGCATTATTTCACAAAACTGTATCTTTTTTTTTTTTGAGGGGGAGGGAGTGTTGAGCGGGAGGACGCTTTTTTTTGACAGTTGATGACGTAAAACCGAGGTGCATGTCTGGTCAGCAATGACCATATGTTAAAAAAAAAACAAAAAACAAAACGTGTCATGAATTATCTTCAACGCTTCCTAAAAAGACTATTTAGCTAGCTAATTACGATTCATTATTGAAATAATAATAAGTGAAACGCTAATTATGATGTATGATGATTACGTATGACATCACTTTCACGCTAGTCAAGCGGATGTCTGCAGGGGATACGTACCTGTTAAGTAAAGATACCCTGCAAATGAGAAAGGAAGAGAAAATAAAAAGAACATTGTTAGTAAAATTGAAGCAAGTCATCAAGGTCTTGAAACAGTCTTGAATAACTATAAATTTGTAGGGAAGGGAACCGGATGAATAGCACAACTCATAACCTTCTACGTTCATGCGTTGTGAAATAAAAGACGGGCTGTAATTGAGGGATAAGAGTCAGTGAAAATGTAAAAAAAAAGTAGAAATTCCCAAACGTACTGTGCCGCCGCTATCGCATCACTAAATCTGCGCAGGCAATAAGTTTTAATGATGTAAGCCACATGTTTCATTGACATTTTCTTTAATGGTCCCCAGCGATATCTGTAATACTAACGCTCTTCGATAAATCCTCGCTCACCGAGGCGACTCCAATTTATTGCACTGTCGGCTCCAAGTTTCAAAAGAAATTACATCAGATCAGCCGGTTCGTGTAGCGAGAAATAGCCTTTTATCGCACTGCTGCACTGGAAGCAGCACCGAACTGACATTTATGAATCTCTGGATGTCATATTTTAAAATGGAATTTTCAATCTAAAAGGCAGTTAAGCTCCCAAGCTTTTCTTTTAGGGAAGCGTGCCCTTACTTTCTAGATGTCTTGCTCTCAAAAGTGCACTACAGTGGAACTTTTTGGAGTTTTTCCAGGAAGAAAAAGCGCTTTTCATAACTTCAGCGTATATCGGTCGTATTTTCTACCCGTGCGTTTATTTCTTTCTCGCGTTACTTACTGTTTTTTTTAATTGTGCCACAGACATCGCTTTTGTTGTCACCACCAGTGCTAGGATCTCGTTTTGTTGTGCGTAACAAATTTCATTCAAGTTCTTTATTGCATCCGGACCACGTGCTGAAAATTTGATGGATTATTCCAGACACTAATTGTCGAGCTACATGTGATGACAAAATATGAAAAAAAATACTAATTGATCCTGGCGTTTATGAAGAGTTAGATATATGAATATACCGATTTAAGTTCAATTCAGACATTGAAGATATAAAGTATATGTATAGTAAAGCTTCAATGTCCGTTAAAAAAAAAAACGTTGTATAAATTTGTAACTGACGCCAGAGGCTTAAGTATTCTTTCGGTCACCTAGCAGTCTTTCGACATTCGTTTACTTTGCGCCGAAAAGTGGCGTATATAAACGCCACTTTTCAAGTGGCGTTTATATACGCCACTTGAAAGCTAGAGCCATTAGGATAAGTTTGCTAATTGTGCTGATGATTTACTCAATCTATGACTGTTATTCGTGCATTTGTAGAATTCATTGTGTCTTTAGGAGCACCACAGTGTGCAAATCGTGTATGTGTGCGTACGTTTGCGATAGCAATTACAGGGACACTAAGCAAAAAGTTTGTCGACGGCGTCGTCGTCGCCGTGGTGGTCCGTAGAAAGTCTTTGAAAGCGTCGGCCCTATTGGCAGACTGTCATTGTTGCCAGACACTTCACCGTGCGTGTGCGTATGGTTTATATTGATGTCCTGGCCTCACTTCTCATCTTTCTTGCTTTCTTCTTGCTACTGTGAGCAAACATTTGTCTTTCAGTTCCTAGTTTCTGTCAAACTTTAATGTACAGCCCAGCGGAAATTCTATATATTTAATGATCGCCACTTGAACTTTATTGCAAAAAGAGTTGATGCAGGACTATACTATATAGTTCATTTTCTTGGGAACAAAAAAAAAACGATAACGTGTATTCGGACATTGAACAAAAGCACCGACTATGAAGCGACTGGATTTCTACTTGGTTTAAGTTTGTTCTAAAAAGCTATTAGTACCTAAACTTGGGTGTGCCCTCGACTTCCGTAAGTGCAAGTTTCAACAAACTATATGTATACGTTCTCAGCGTGTCAGTGCAAAAAGCGTGTCGTTGGTTGCCTCGCCACTGAACTCATACGCAATGTTTCATTCAGTCTAGTTAACCCTGCTCACGTCATCAGCTGATGTCACGCGTCCACTCACCGGGACTATACACCGTCCGCCTGCGGACTTCGTAGTCGGTGCCGGGTATCTCGAGTACGCACTCGAAGGTCACGGACTGCGGCAGCTGCTCGGCGTTAAACGAGCGCCAAAGCTCGATGTCGTACGTGCCGTTCGTCTTGCGCGTCCGTCCACGCTGGACCTCAGTGCGACGCATGTCCGGGGTGATGCTGAACAACCGCAGCGTGGGACGCGGGTGCAACCCCAGGGCATCGCAGTGCACCTCGACCATGGGTCCGCCGGCACCCGAGCGGCCGCTCGATGTCGAGCCTGCTGACGAGGTGATGTCGGCGGGAGCACCAACGCGCGCTCGCGCCGCCGTTCCCAGGGAGGAGGCGGCAGGGGGCGACGCGGCTGGCACTGCTGTAGTCACGTACGTCAGCGTGAAGTTTTTTGCCGGCACTGCGAGACGGCAAACAGATCCTCTGAAGACATGCAGCCAGAACCTCTGAAGTACAGTCTCAAAACGAAGCAAGCTGTTAAGAAGTTGGTGCTTATGAGGGAAAATCACATCTTCGGTTACTACAGAAGGAGCAACACTGAACTCTTCTCCTGTTAAAATGAATACTTAACATGCGTCATATACAGTACCGCTACCTTGTTGCTCTCAAGTGACCTCAAGGCGCAAAAACGGGGACATAAGTTCAATATTGGAAGCTATGGCAGTACTAAAATTGTGGGAAAGGATCAGTAAATAAGTCATCCACGGCACTGCGGGATAAATAGCTCTCATGTTCGGAATCGGCAGGTGGTTCCGTGTCTGCTTAGACTTGCTTCGTTTTCTTTTTCATTGTATGTGGTTCCTGAACGGATTATGATTATTCATACCGTGCTCTCAAGGTAAAGATTACTTAGACGTCAACATTAGACGTCATATGTCTGATTTGCATCATTGTGCTCCTATGACGCTGAGTTACTGCGTACGTCCGTAAGCCCATAAGCTTCCTTTCATCACGCTCAAGTCTACAGGCACGAAAAAAGATGAAAAAATATGAGTCGGGGAAAAAAAAGCGGCAGCAAAACACACTGTGCAGCTACATGTATGAACCGCAAGCACGTAGGAACACTGCGTATATAGGCTAGACACGTGGACGATGTCGTAACGTGTAACCCCCCAGAGTATATGGATAGGCTCCACGCTCCGCCAGCATGTCGAGGTCGGCAGGCATGGAAGTCCCGAAGCAGCCTTCGTAGCAGCGGTGGGACAAGCAAAACAGAACGAACACTTCCCACATGAATGAGGAAACGGGGTCCCCTGGCCTGTTGTAGACATGTGTGCTTACTTTCGCCCTGGTAATGGTGAACACTCCCCAAGGCGGGGGACCCCGAGAGAGAGTTTTTCCCCGCTGTCGCTTTTATATAGAGGAGACAGCGCCTGCCGGATGCCGCGTCCCCCCTCATTTTTTTGGCGTGCATTATCTGACCTCATCCGGCAGGAAGCGCTATGTGACTTTTCCATGTCCCTCTGAGTCTTTTATTACGTTGCTTGTCCGCTCTTCGACCCTACTTTACGGGTCTCTTGTTGGAACAAGCCGCGGTTCGGCCGGGCGTAATGCTCAGAAGACCGTGGTGTCTGGTGAAGGCAGGGCATCGTGCTGGAGGCGATGCATGCGGTAGCTGTCCGCAGCAGGTACCGAGTAACTTCCTAAAAATGGAGGCGCGCTATGCGTTTATTGACTCCTTTTTCTTGCTTCGTTCGAGCTGTAGGTCCGGGCACTGACAATGGCGGCGAGCTTGAAGCTGACCATGCAGCGTAGTCTCCTCCAGGCCATAAAGGAAACGTGCGGCGTCTGGAAACTCGCAGTAAATTGACAGAACTCATTTGATGTTCTCTTTGTGACTAAACGTTAATATTTTTATTTCTCTATGATGCGTTCGTTATGATCATAAGACTTAAATCTGGATTTGAGGCCGGGTCTCGTAAATTGCCAGTCAGCAGCATTACTTATCAGCAACTCCTTTTGTTTAGGTTAGAGATTAGAAGATATTGTTATCTTGTTTACTACGTGTACACTACTGCAGATAAAAATGCAGGATCGGGAGAGCGTGGTCACGCCGGTCGCTGCTATAGTTAGCCTAGAATCACATTAATAACTCGGCTTACCTACAAACAAAGTGTAATATTCCGAAAGTGTAACAATAAAGACGAAACCAGCACTCAGATCTGAATGGGAGGATAGGAGATAAGGAAGGCAAAGAAATGTCGTGTCTGCAGACTTTACGACCGGGGGGCGCCATATCCACAATGAATGCTGTTTTTCTTTTCGGCCGTGGATAAGCACTTCGTTAGAGGGTACGCAGCACACGCATGAATGAACTTTGGGAACTGGCTGTTGTTGCAGAAGGCCGTGAAAACGCTACTGCGCTTTTCGCGATCCACCGGCCTTTCTTAACGGCTCTAACTGGAAAGCCCCTTCCTCGGCGTTTCTTTTTTTTATCTCTTTCTCTCCCTCTCTCTCCGTCTTCTTTCCAACTCCTATTCATTCACTCTGGTGCAGGGTAGCAAACCGAATACTAGCATCCGGTTAACCTTCCTGCCTTTCCTCTTCGTCTCCCGCTATCCCGATGTATTGATGGATGGATGAATATCTATATTGAGGTCCTTCGGTGCGCGCGATGAGCGCGCAGCGGGCCGTTCCCATAGCTGGATAGCTGGCTGAAATTAGTGTAAGTCTGGTGTGCGCACATGGTCTTGAGCACGATCACTGAGTGGAGAGAAGCTCTGGACACTCACGTTTGCGGGGCGTCGGGATAACGTCTTAGCCAAGTATTCTTTCCATCGTCCTTGGTCGCAGCACAGTTTACCAGTCTAACTCTTCTGCTCTTTGTTTGGTGAATCAAAGATTCACTATTCACTAGCCGTGCATTTGCAACGTTCGTCCAGCGAAACAACATATCGCACGTCAGGACAGCCCCTTTCCATCCACAATCTAATGGGGCTGCTGAACTAGCCGCAAGAACGGTGAAAGATGGCCTTCGAAAGACGAAGGGAGGGAAATTGGAGCACAAATTGATGCGGCTGTTAACGCCCAACAAAAGCGGGAAGTCGCCATCGGAGATGCTTCTAGGCTATCAGATCAGATCGCGCCTGAATACCTGTTTTCCAAAGTCCGGTGGAGGAGCAACATGTGCAAGCCAGGAACGCCCCCTGTAAACAGCCGTGTGCACGTGCGCAGCTACGATACCGGAAGCAAATGGATACCAGGACAGGTGACAGCTACATCTGGGATGCGAATGGTCACCGTGGAAACGCCTGGAACAATTGTCCGACGGCATGTTGATCAAGTTCGCCTGCAGCCTGGGGAAGTGGAATCACAGGTCCCGGCGGAACACGTGCGCACGGACGAACCGCCAGTCAGCCCAAAAGAATCGGTGTCGCACCCTGATGGAAGCCTGAGAACGGTCGGGTTCCCCAACTTTAGTCGCAGATCATCATGCCACCGAATTAGTTCCGGCTGGCCAGTCCACCGAAGCAGAAGTCGCAAGGGACCCAGCTCAAGTACTGCGACGCTCAACGCGTACACGGAAGCCAGTTGATCGTTTTCACTTTCAGGAGGAAGAAGTGTTGTATCGGCGGCTGTGGTTCACAGAATGGCTGTCCACTGCGCACGCGTGAAGTTCTTTGCTCTGTTCCCTTCTCCCTTTCTCTTCACCACGATCTTATATTAACGCCCTACTGCAGATCATAAACGTCATTCTTTGCCTGCCTTCGCAAACCGTGTGAACGTGCGTTCCTTTCGTGCCGTGGCCAGTAGGCCGCGGCGACTCAACATTAAGCATTTCGACTTTTGTGGTCTGTCGGCAACTTGAAATCAAAACTTACGCATGCAGTGAACTGTGTCGACAAGCGAGAACTTGTGCGTGCCCTTAATTACTTGGACGTACGATCAGAACTCATGAGCGTAACGCACAGTGTAAAATGTGGCCGACATTGCACTGCTACTCAGGGCTTTATGCGCCGCGCCTATGCCTTGATGGTACTGCATTTCGCCATCGTTGCATATATTTAAACATAATTACAGCCGACCTTTAGTCGAACGCTCATTTTTTTTTTGCTGGTTGCCAACATCTTCTAAGACTCAAGCAGGATCGTTCGCTTCATTTCGTGTTTAATGTTGCGGCAGCATGACGCTCTCATTGTTTTTAAAGCATATGGCATGCGGACCGGGCCACCGATAGGCAAGTGCACGCTCGTGCTGTCGACATAGGAACAACCACCTAACCCGAAACACTCAATCATGTATAGTCCAAAGCATTAAACGATTAAAAGCGCATGCAGTGTGTGAGATTAGAGGAAAAATGCGGCGGACATATCCAGCCTTCCGCAAGCTTTTCCCGGCTTCTTTTAAGTGTCAGATTTTCGAATATTCCTTTTATCTGTTGCAACAAGGGAGACGGGAACACAGAATCACGAATAGAACACAGACTACAGGAGGGGTGCGGTGACTTGCGGTGTTAGAGAGAGCAGCTCCTCCATCATGGTCAGATTTCCTTCGTATTTTGACATTGTCACCGGAGTCTCCCATGACATTGGGGAGCTTACGTACACTACCTAAAGTGAAGGTAACACACGCTTTTTTTTCTCCCGAAGAAATAACTCACTGTAAACCATGTGAGAGGCTGAGATAAAAAAAAATCAATTACTCCTGGGTCTTCGTCGCGGATAGCTTACGCAGGATAAGTAAAATGGTGGACGCGAAGGACGAAGACGAATAGCCTGGATTTGCCTAGTTCTGCGAAACATACACGACGCTCACTTGAGTTTACACGGCGGATTAATCATGCTTGTCTAGTGTCTACAGCAAACCGTTGCCTAGGTTACAGACCTATTCGACGTATAGTGACTTCGCTGCCTCGAGATTCTGAGCTCTATGATACAGGTAAATGAAACAGCTAAAAACGGTTGCGTATGGTTTTCATATTTTGCTCTGTTTTAAGTGACAGCTGCTTGTGTTATTAAGTCCTGTTTCTTTGCTCTGTACCCGCTTCTTCTCTAAGTGACTCGCTGCATTAGCAACAGGAACTCGCTGTGCCCTAAAATTGGGCCTGAGGAGCGAGAGTGTGACCATTGATAATCTTTACAATGACGCGGTTAATAAAGCTGAATGCGACGTGGAAATGGAATGACAGGTACCAGCCGAACGTGTTCCGTCAAGGTATGTGGATTTTTATTGCTTTTAAGTTTTGCAAAGTTCAAGTTTTCAGGGCTCGTATTCAGAAGAACGTCTTACGATAGAGCTGTCCGTAAACAAAAACGTCAGCAAATCTGGATGCTTGACATATCATTAGAAAAGCCTGCTCACATACATAGAGGCTCATTTATGATTTTGTACAATGATGTGCTTAAGAGTAAAGAAAACACTTTCTTAAATACTGCGACTGTATATTCAAAAAAAAAAATCGTAAAATCAGTTGTGCGGAATTCCGCAAATCAGATGAAGGGTTAAGAAAGGGAAAATTTCTTAAGTCTTTCTCCAACTTGCGGGATCCTGGACGACGGATTTAACAAATTCGATTTGCATGTTCTTCTATTTGTCGATCATTTCGCCTTCGTGCTGCCAACTGCTACCATCCTGAGAACACAATGCGATCACTTTCACCAGTCGTCGTGAAAGAGTTAAAATATCAACTACATAGGAAAAGGAAGCAGGTGCCCTATTTAAATGGCGAATCAACCATGAGAATGCATAAGTTCGTGACGTATGCGCGATTCACAGCGTTCATTGAGCGTTAGAACTCCTGTGCACTGTCACGAGGCGTCAACAAACTGAACAAACACAACAAAGTACGTGTACCCACCGAGATAGAAGGGTGCCTACAACGTTGCCTAGCTTAATCTAAAGGTTGCGGATTTCGCTGCAGCTGGAGTGGCCGCATTCAGGTCGAACGATGTTGAAATTTTTCATTTTTTTCTAGTGTACTTAAAAACACGTTACAAGAATTAAATGCGAATCGCAGTGATGCGCACATGCGCTGTGAGCGGTTGAGTGGTTATGTCAATGAAAAGCCATTGCTAATGCACGGAGTGTTATTTCTGCAAAACGCGAAACTGTTCTACGCCTCGTGCTTTACGCGTTTAGACAGCTATCTCTCTCGTAACAGCCGGAAGGCCAGCATACTGATAGAACTCACAAAGGTGGCGATCATGAAAGACAAGACAAGGGCTTTCGCCGAACACCCGAGAAAACTGCCGCATGCAGAACCAAAGTTCCTTCGCAGCCGTCGCGGTGAAATTGAGGAACCAGCTGTTTCAACAACCAGGCCGGACGCCTTTGTCCAAATCCTCGGTGCCGCATTGGACTGCTGCGCATTTGAATTGCATCACGGTGCCTGCCGAACAACCGCCTGTCATATATCGTGCCACACAGGCCGCCTTTCTTACACTCGCCTCTCACGTGAACGGTCGACTTTTATGGCCCCTTGAACTCCGGCCGCAGCGCCACCAGCTAGCAAAGCTCACCACACCCTCTCCATCTAGAGATACGCTCTCTCGCCTTCTCCTTTGCAATACAGTTTCACGCATTGCGCTGCTTGTCTCTTTTTACTGTGACCTTTTTTTTACATTCTTTTTGAAGACGCCCCTACTGTCATTCGCGATCTCCTCGCTTTGTTTCTCGGAATTTCCTATCTTGTTACCGCCACGTGCGTTGGTTGAGACGCTTTGTCCTCCATTCGCCGCTTTCTCTTCCGTTGTCTTTGCGCGTTTCACAACGTTGTTATTCTGAGTTTGTTCAGCTCTGCTTCCTCACTTCTGAGGACTCGGATTGATTTTCCTTGTCCGAAACTCCTACGTCGTTTACCCGCCCTGACCATTTTTCTTGCGGAAAGATTTTCACTGCTGGAGGCGAACGCTTATGGCTATCTTGCGCCACGCCTACCCATTGAGGTTGCGTGCCTTGCTCGGACCCTCCTAAAGGCAGGAAAATTTTATCTTTCCCTCGTTTTATTGTTCGCTCATACAACAGTACCAGTGGCAGAATGGAAAGACCGGATTGGTTTAGCGTGTTAGGACAAACGTTTCCATTCGGAATACATTCCCATATTCGTACTTTACCGTCTTTCTTTTCTTTAAATTGGAGGATTCTCTTCCACGATATTTCTTTATACGAGCCTCTTCGCGGCATAGCCTTGCAAGACAGTCTGCATTTCGCATTGGGACATGATGAGAAAATCGTACTTCGGTAAAGAGTTCTGCGTATCTTGTTCACTTTTCCTTTTCTACTGTAACACGTGCTCCGACAAGCATCAATTCGTAAAGCCTCTGAACGTGTCGTAGTTAAGGCTTGTTGGTTGGCTAGTTGGTTACGATTCATAGGGAACGAACAACAGTTCGAAAAGATAAGGCCGTGAAGGCGACACACAAATGAGCTGCATGTAGTCAGGGGTAGACACTTCAGCAGCAGCTCACTGGGTTGCCTAGCATTTGCCATTACTACATATCTGTTTTTGTTACAAAAGATAGTGGTAGGCGTTTCAACAAACGCAAATTAAAATTTGTGTCCCCTAGGTGGTCGAATTTGTTGAGCTTAGCAATATGTCGCAGAGCTCCGTGTTTAAGCTTCCGCTTCAGTCGACGGATTGTCTCATTAAATGGCGCCTAGACCACTCCGCGTTCAAAGACGAGAGAGTGGTTTCCTTCTCGTCTTCACCCCTATTAATACAGGCGCTGTCTTCTCCTCACCACTTATTTCTTCATAAAACGCTTGGAACAATGTTACCAATAAGCGTTAAGCCTATATGGATTTCGCGCTTTTCACCCATGGCTGCTGTTATCTTCGCTTGCGCAGTCGGAAACGCACGAAGTGAAATCAGTTGATCGTACACGATAGACATGCGAGACAAGACAGAACGGGTGTGCCACCGCATGGCAAAGCAGGGTAAGAGTCAATTCACAACTAACAACCCTTGTATGTGGACTAATCGAGATCTTGTTTACTCATGACGTCACGGGAGCAGACTGGTGGCGTCACAAATTGTGTCGAAAAGATGGGAAGCGCCAGGAGAAAATAATGCGCTCGCTTTTTGTATTTTCGCAGGTTGTTCAGGGGCATTTTAAGGCGAAAGCCTAAGATGCCTCATGAGAAGGGTCACATAGCGAAAAGCCGGCGTGACGTACAAAATCATACATGAATCACAGAAACAAAACAGTCAATAAAGAACACTCGGGCTTCTCTTGGCTCCAGGTGCGCGACGTGCGTGGTTACTTCGTACGTGGGGCATCCGCGTGTCTAAAGAAATCGAGTGACGCGGCCTAAAGTCACATAACCACCCACGCGCCTCGTGGGTCAAGGCGCGCGAGCTGCGCGATCACTTCATCTTTGAGGCGTTCGCGTGATTAAAAAGTCACAGTTTCGCCGCAAAGGCGAAGCAATGACTGCGATAGCAACAAATTGCAAAGTCGCAAGAAGAACACCAAGCAGCTCGATACTTGCAGCGCGCCCATCAACCGCAAATGACTCACGAAAGGAATACGCACAGGATGACCACGAACTAACAACGGTAACACCTCGACACTTGCAGCGCTCTCCGCCGTTCAAACACAACAAAGGACGCTCGAAAAGAACGCACAGATATACACAGGACGAGCGCGAATAACCGTCCCAGTTACTTATTCGTGTTTGAGCGGGGCGCTACAACCCAACGCTCTTAGAGATTTTAGGGGCGAAGCTCCTTATAGCGGCACCCGTTCGTCCCCGTCGTAGTAGTGTGTAACCAGTCTTAAAAACGGAGGGGGCGTGCACACATGAAGGCTCCCTAAAGACAATGCGCTGCGACAGTACGTGATATGTATCGCCCTCTCCTCTCCTACGCTTCCCCCTCTTTCTCCCCCCTCCCCCTAGCTTGCCTCGCGGCGCAGCGGCGCCGACGCAGGCAGCGTCGCGAGGCAGCGTCGCGGCAGCGTCTTGATTGAAAAAACCGACCGCTCGCGCTGCACAACCATTCACTGACCACCCCGTATATATAGGCACTGGATTTTGGCCTCCAAGGTAGTGCGTGTGTGCGCTTTCTCTTGTGCGTGATTAAACAATGAAAATTCACAGCGTACATGTAAAATTAAAGTGAGCTGCAAGTCGTCATGACTCTCATCGAACCTTTAGTATAAACGCGCCCGATGTCACGTCGTTGATGATGTACTGGGCAGAATTCACGGAAGATTCACGGTTTACCGATGAACCTCCGCAGCTTCCCCCACTCATCACCATTCAGTCCGTGGATATGCTGTGATTTTTTGTTTTCTTGAAAACTGCGGCACGTGGAGTGGCCCCTCCACGTCTCCTGCCACGCGGCGGCGTTCAACGCATTGTTTACTCGGCGTTCCACATGGCGTGTGGGTACAGAAATGGGCCACTTTTTAGTGCGCGTCTCAAGGGCAGTTTTCGAATGGAAGCAAAATATAGGATCATTGCTTTGAAGCGCGCCCTGCGGGCAATCCCGCAGGTGATACCGCACACGCGGGAGCACCTCCGCGATCTGCATGCCGCCAGCGTTAAATGGTGTATATAAATAGCTCACCGTTATTATTCCGCACAACCGGTGGCACGTGGTTGAGTTGTTTAAAGCGGCGCACTGAGGAGCGAGGGTAGCAGGTTCGAATCCTGGTGGCACACTTGGAATTTTTTTCTGATTTATTTTTCTTTGCTGGGTTTATTTGTATATACTGTACTAGAAATAATGGGTAGTGGGAATATGGCTTGGAAGGAGAAAACGACGTCTGGTTATTCACAAAAGCTACGTTTCGGTGCTGTGCAGAGTGTCATCTCTCGCTGCTCGGCTCTACTATCTGAGGAGTTGGTCACCAGGACTCCTCGTGACAATACATACATACATACACATATCCGGGGCATGACGGCGACGGTATAAACCAGCCGGGAATGTCCATATAATTGCTATCGCAATAAAAATAACACAACCTCCGTCCACGGGACTTTCAGTTCGTCTCTACGAAAGCCTGAAACTAGAGTGTACTAGAATATCTTATCTTCTAGTGCGCTGTAATGAAACCGTGGCGATAAAGAAGAAAAAAAAAACACAATCTCCCACTCAAGGGAGCCATGAGGGGATGCGAAGCAGCATTGGGGGCGCACACCAAGTTTCCGTTACGTTCACTCGGCTTTTCCGTTAGTGTGTGAGGATTGTATTTAGTGTTTGTGTTATCATTACATTGTGTTTGTGCGTTGCTTTCCGTTAGCGCCGAGTGATCGAGTGGCGGCGACGTTGACGTTACAACTAATCTGAACGGGAGCGAAGCGAGAATGACGGAAGTCGACCGAGCGCACGCGCTTATATACACATGAAATGGGGGAGGGAGAGGAGAGATTGGGTTACAGCCTGTATTTGGCTGCGGCGCGGCTGCATCACGTGGGAGGAGAGCCTGCGCCGCGGCTGCAGCGCGGGGGAGGAGAGGAGAGAAGGCGACCGACACCTGCGTAAAGGAGGAGAGTGGGAGAGAGAGTAGGCGCATGCGCAGTAGAGCGCGGACGCCACCACCACCGCCGGACACAGCCCCGAGCAAAAGCTGCTTCGCATGATTTATTTATCTTCGTGGCTTTTATTTATATATGCATACATATATATATCTGGGACATGACGGTGACGGCAAAAACCAGCCGATTGTCTATATAATTGCTATCGCGATAAAATTAAACCGTCACTGGACATCATACGAAGGCGCATGCTTTTTCCGCCACCATGTGAGGGCTCATAATGTCCGGACTAGATGGGGGACGCGTGCGCGTCTCATTTTCTTCTTGACCCCAGCGGTAAACGCTAGCAACACTGGGCCATCCAATGAGAGCTACCTAATGCGCTCTGGTCAGTGAACAAGAACGAAGTTTATAAAAAAAAAACATTGTGACGACCTTTTCCAGTCACGATATTGTCACGTGGTCCTGACGGTGAAAATGAGTCCAGCAGAACTCGGAAAATGCGTAACTCTTTATTAGGCCGAACTTGCGGCCGGGAAACGGAAAGTCAAACTGCAAGCAAGCAATGCACGCTGTATACTGATTGCGGCGAACAGAGCGTCGGCCGTCGATCATCTGACAAACGGTAAAGCGTGTCGCCTTTTATACATGTGCTATCGAAGATTACAGCGTTATCGCTGGTGGCCGCGTAAGCTCTCGAATACATTAGACTATTCGCGTCCTGCGCGCAAACTTAATGGAATGATCTTAAACAATCGCGAAGCTTCTGAAACATTGCGGCGCGGTCTGCGCCAAGCATTGCAAACAGTCTATCCGGGTGAAATCTCAATACATCAAAATAACACACGTGGCAATATAGCTCTCGTGCTGAGTACAAGTTTGGACGTAAAGCTCCTTGAGCAGCTTTTGCTTTCTGCCTTTGCTAATTAGATACTTTCTCGCTGTCGCTGTATGTTCGTGCGTACGTGTTCGCGTGTCCTTATCTTTCCCCCTTAGTGTTTATTTTTATCGCAATCACATCCACTCACTCACGCGACTCATGCGACTATGAAAGTGAACAAAGTTGGTGAATATGAGTGGGATTGAGTAGCAGCGAGAGTGGGTGTTGACATTTATGAGAGCACGTTAGTGTGCCTGAGTATACAGAACCTGGATAAAAATATTGGTGAGTGAGTGAATTAGTGAGTATCGCGTATTCTTCTGCGCACCTATAGATTAAATAATAAGCCACAGTGGTCTAGTGGTTGCGGGGATCGACTGTTCACACGAAGGTCGCGGAATCGAATCCCGGCCGTGGCGACCGCATTTCGATAGAGGCGAAGTGGTAGAGACCCGTGCACTTAGATTTAGACTAACGTTAAAGAGCCCCAAGTGGTCGAAATTTCTGGAGCCCTCCGCTAAGGCTTCTCTCATAATCATATCGTGTTTTATTACAGCAAAGCTCGTATGCTAGAGGTTTGCCGTGCGTCGAACATGGAAAGCTGCATGGAAGATAGAAAGTTATCATCATGAACCAGCACGCGCTCTCTTCGTCCTCTTCTTCATACTCATCTTCCTCTTCCACTTCGATCCTGGAACACGTGCGCCGATTTGTTCGGCGTGGGATGCAATAACTATCATGGGCGAGAGAACAAGTACAGAGAGAGAGAGAGATAAAGAAAGATAGAAAGAGAGAAAGAGACAGAGATAGAAAGTAAGAGATAGAAAGAGATAGAAAGAAAGAGTAAAAGAAATTCTTGGCGAGGCGAGATTCGAAGTCGCGGACCCACGATCAGAAAGCGAGCGTCTTAACCACTTGGCTACCGAGGCACGTAAGCAGAGCATAGCCTTGTATAGTGGAGTATAGCAAGCCGGTGGGAAATGGAAATGAGGGTGAGGAGGAGGGAAAAGAGAGGGTAGATCAAGTACAGAGAGTGAGAAAAAGAAAGAAAGCGTAATAGAGAAATACAGAGAAAGAGAGGGAAGAAATGGAGAAAAATACTGGGAAAGAAATAGACAGAGAGAGAAAGCATAGTATAAGAAGGGGTAAGAGAGAGAGAGAGAGGTGAGAGAGTAAAAGCCTAGCCAAGCCAGGACCAGCTAGGTGCCCACCAGCTCTGCTGTGACCCAGCCTCTCGCGATTTCACGCTGCGCTAATTTTTTGGGGGACGTAAAACCCCAACAATTATATATATTAGGGGCGAAGCACCTTAGGGTCTCCGACTTTGTCTGCGACACATGGTCGTCTGCTGTCGCCGCGTGAATCGTTGTGATAATTTCCTTGCCTGCATCGTCGTGTCCTGCCAATTTTGTTGAACGCAAGAGACGGCGCCATCGCCTCAGCCCTTGCCGTGTGGCGAGAGCGAGCGAACGGCGCCCGTTGACTATGGAAGCGCTCTTACTGCGGTGAACGCTGAACTACCAGCTCGCGAGGAACGAGAACGTGCCCTCGCCCCGGAGAGACAACGCCGATGCAGGCAACGTCTGCTAGCGAGTTTCTTGTAAAAACTGACTGCTCGCGCTGCACAACCGTTCACCGGACACCCCGCATATATAGGCCACGGCCGCTATTTTTTTTATGTAGCGGCCGTGTATAGGCACTGGATCTTGACTTACAATGTAGTGCCGCTGGAAGATTTCTCTTGTGCGTAGTTGAACAATAAAGATTCGCAGCGTGCACGTTAACTTAAAATTGGACTGCGGGTCTCTGTGTCTAACCTTCCTTCTGTCTCTCATTGCCCATTATCAGTGATTTTGCTGGGGGAAACACCAGCGCACACGGCATGCTTCGCCCCTCCACAGCTTTCATGTTAGTGGAGCTGAAACACCCTTCCCTACATGCTTCGCCCCTCGCCAAATTTTATATTTTAACTATAGACTAAAGGAAATTTCTCACCGTAGACCATCATTGACTGCTGCCTCGAGTCAATGCCGGCCAGTGAAGAAACAACGCATGTGTAAAGGCCGCTCATCTCCGTGGTGGGCCGTATGATGCGGAGTGCCCTGTACTGCGAGGGCCCCGTGTACGAGGAGTCGTCCAGATGACCGGCCAGGATTCCGCTGGCCTGCCGCGAGTTCAGCTCCGGTATCCACTGGTACACGGGCTCCAGGAGGTCGTTGAAGAACCACTTGACCACGAGCCTCACGTCGTGTTCGTTGTACACGTACTCGCAGTCCAATAACACGGGCTCCTCGGTCCCATTCGGTACCCAGCGCGGCACCGAGAGCTTCCAGATGGCCACGCAGAGAGCCCCTGCGATCAGAGCGGAGATAGAGGTTGTTAAATTCAGTTGTTAGATGCGCTTCGTCTGTGTTGGCCTTGTTTTTTCTTGTCCTCAACTTTGCAGCGCTAAATCTTTCTGCGGAGATAGAGGTGGCGGTGTTTTACACGTCGCCCACTTAAAATCAACGATAAACAGAGAGAGAGAGAGAGAGAGAGAAAAAAAAAAGGAAAAGCAGAAAGGTTAACTAAGAGTACCTGCCTTACTTTCGAAGAAGGACAGAGAAGAATAAGAGATGTGAGAGGGATAGATAATGTCAAGATTCAGCCAGCCTGGGCACACTCGCTGACAATTGCAACCGTCCCTAGATGCTGTCGCCTTGAAGAATCACTACGTAGGATTTTTAGAGATGTCTAGCAACTTGTCAGCAACTTGTTAGTGGAGTTGTCTTTTCAAGGCATTTGTTGCCTTGTCAAAGACAAGTCTGCTTGTCGAAATGTTGTCTCCAGCAAAACCCTCTGTTCAAGGATTTTTTCATCGCTTCAAGCTTCCATATTCCGCTGAACTTTTGGCTATGCAGGGCTTTTGTATATATTTATAGCGTGGCGCATGCAACAGGCCTTAGGTCAAGTTCCCAGGATTTGTTCGTTCGATGCTACGTAAGCGGCCTATTTTTCAGGTCGCATCATTGAGAGTCGGTTGGGCGGGGACACTTTTGGGTTCCCTAGGGCCTCTTTACACTCGGGAAAACTTAAAACGATTTTTTTTACTGTTTCTGTTAGAAATTGAAGGAAATTCGTGAATGCGATGGTCGACTAGCTGTAGCGATACGCTAAGAACGTCCGCTTTTCGGAAACTTCTGAGGCCTTTCTCGCTGCCAGTTCGCGAAATCCTTGCTAAAAATCCGTATCTTCACGGTAGTGAGACTTGTACGAATATTGCAATAAAATCCCGGGCGGGTAAAAACGGCAAGCTAGTCGACGTCTCTGCCACAACACACTTTTACTATGAGAGATGGAAGCAATAAAGGCAGAAAGAACGAAACTAACGAAAATTAATGCAGAGTGCCATTGTAGCTGAAATAATAAAATTTTATTGTTTCTAAGAATTGCTATTGTCTTTTCGGGATTCATAAAAGCTACCCTTCGAGACGTTGCGACGTCTGAAGGATTACGACAAGAGAGCATAATCATGCACGCTCTAAAAGCAAAGCTAAATGACTAAGAGAAGACTCAAGCGCAGAAAATAAAGTAATCAAGAGAAGGCTTCATTTTGGAGGGAGCGCTCCTTTGTAAGCCGCACAGTGCTGCTGTGCGGGGCTCCTAGTCGAAGCTTCTTTCTTATATGCCTCAGCTGTATTAGCCCTAAAGCAAATCCATCATGGTGGTCTGTTTTACTCTTTTTTACTTCAGGAACACGTAGTGATCTAGGAACATAATCAACGAAGTCTTTCTTTTTTTCTTAATCGCCCATACCTTCGTTCGGGAAGCCTTGGCAGACGGGCCGGCATAGAACGGTCCAGCATCTCACCCCTTTCACTGTACTTCGTGCAATCAGGGAGTATGAAGACGTACGCTCAGCCACAGAACGAGGCATAGCCGTATACGAATTCTTCCGCACCCGCATAACGTTCGCGAATATAAAGCTCGGTGCGTTTTCTATCTACTATTCGCGCAAACGGACGCTATGCAAATAAACGCTGAAAATAGGTGCGCGATACCCTGGGGGAAAAGCGGGGTGGCGAAATGGAGTGGGCGAACCGGCGGCTTCCCCGCATGAATCCGCTGCGGCTTGCGAAGTAGAAGACCTAGGAAATCATATATCCGCCGTACGAGAAATGGGGGCCTGTATATTTGCGCGTCTGCGCCGTGCCTTTGTATGGAGAATGCGATCCTCTATACATATATGGAGAATGCGATCCTCTATACATATATGCGGCCGCGCTGCTTTATGTTGACTCATCCGTGCGCACAGAATACGCTATTGCACCATCCACAATGAGGGTGGTGTACTAAAGCTGCATTGAGAATCGCTTTCTACGCATCCTGGCGTGAAATTTAGTGGTCGACGTTTAAAGAAATTTAGATGAACAGGTTTCCGATACCGATTCCGGTGGTACTAACGAGGACTTACAATAAGAATTGAAGTTAGCGACAACGCGTGGGGCGGATAATTTAACCACAATCACAATTTTTTCGTTACATAGTCACAATCAGTTTTTCGCAAGAAAGACGATTGGCCGTTAGTACAGTTATACACGGGCACTTTCGAACGTGATAAAACCCCATCTGTTTCGGTCACAATGGAGAGTATCCCACATAACCGGCCGAGGTAGTGTACTGTAGCGATATTTCAACGTGACACCAAAACCGAAGATTAATTGCGATATTTCTAGCCCGCATGGTAATGCTGTGGGCGCGCAGTGCATTAGATGCTTGTTTCAATCGAGGGATCCCCACCTGTTCTTGTGATGTCAAACTTTTTCGGTACTTTCGTTTTAAACGTAGTTTTACTAAACTTGCTTTAAAATTTGCAAAAGAAAAGCAGTGTAAGAATTTCAAGAGAATTCAACTTTCGAAATTGTTTTGTAACGCGGGTATACGTTGACAGCGCATGCTGCTCGGCATCAGGTTTCCCCTTAAAGCGACACGTGCGTTAGTGCAGTTTGTGGGAGCAGACCACTGTAAACGAATGAACGTAGTATCGATGTGCGCTTTGAAAGGAAGGAATTCTGTAATTATCTTTTACTCGCGAGTAGTATTGCAAATAGCGCTTGCTATTATCCTCACTTCCCTTTCTCCGAAGGCACTGATCTGTGCTCCAGTAAAGGTTGTAGAAAAATAGTTCCTCTTCCTTCCTGACTAAACCACTTTCCTATCTCTCTCTCTCTTTTTTACCCGTATTTATATCCTGTTAAAAGCTTGCGCTGTTTTATGCATTACTAATATGAATCAACTGTTGTATTTGAAAACTGTTGGAACAACGTTGCTTGCGTTTTTGTTTTGTTCTTCAACCCACTGATAGTGATGAATAGCGCGATTGCTGTTCTTGAGCTCGATCACTTAAAGCCAAGAGCATCATTTGCTACTTATAAAACTACCTGGGGTTTTCCGTGCCAAAAGCACGGTATCATTATGAGAGACGCTGCAGTGTAGGGCTCCAGAAATTTCGACCACTGGGGTTCTTTAACACACACCTAAATCTAAGTATAATGACATTTAGCGTCTCGCTTCCATCGAAATACGACCAGCGCGGCCGGGTTCGAACCTACGACTTTCGGTTAGGCAGCTGAGATCCGTAACCACTGTGGCTGCTATCACTTGCAATTACTCAAAACGGAGTGCATACGTAGCGCTTTGCGTCACGGATGCACTATTTTCCGAGGCAAGTTGAACTAGAATCATTATGGAGCAGTGCGTTCAGCATGGCATTGCGCATGAGGAGACATGTAGCGAAAACGTTCGGAGAACCGGAAGTCCAAGGCTTAAATTTACGAGAGCACTTAAAAATGTTTACGTTGTTGTGGTAATAGAAAAGCGTGATAACTTGTGCTGCATCCTGGTAGTTGCCATTCCCGTCGGCCTTGCGGAGTTTGGAGGGACATATATGAATGTCTCCCGTTTTGGAAAGGTAAGCGGTGTAAACCGCCAAGCAAGTGCTCACGCAAAGTGTGCGTTCATTGTTTTATGCCCGCTGGTACTCGGAGCGACCAGCAGTGCAATTCTCTTAGTCACGAGCTCTTTCGTGACTAACCTCAGTTTTCCAAACAACTGTGCAATATGCTGCGCTTTGTTATGTACTGCTGGGCTTCTTTCGAAAAGTGGGACTTACATTTTCCGCCCATGAATCCAGTTTTGTGTTGGTTGCGCAGGCGCACGTTTGCGCGAACTATGGGCAATCACTTTGAACGCTCATATATTTCTCCCGGTAGCCCACGCCACTCAGTTTTCGTCAAGAACGTTCAACCGCCAACGTCTTTGTTATAAACGGGTTGCGGTGTAGAGATTGAGGCTTGAAATACCTGAACTATAACATTTTTTTCTTTCTGCGCTACAGCTTGAATTATTTAACAAAAAGGGTAAGAATGAGTAACTAAGACACAACAAACATAAAAGTAAGTGCTAGGATACCACGATAAAGCATTCAATCATTTAACTGCTGTCCACGGCGATACACAAATACGGGGTGCACTTCACGTCTTAGATCCTTGGCGGACCGACGTACTAACATAGATTGAAGTTCCAAATAGCCAAACAGTTTCAACAGAAGGTATACAACTGTAAGCGCCAGTATACAAACGTAGTCATCAGAAAACAGATCGAGATATAACAATCAAAATACTAGAACAGTAATTTAAAAAACTGTTAGTCTTTTTCTACAGGTGTGTTGAGAATGTTCGAGGCTTTAACAAAAAATGAATGATATTAAAGGAGTTAAAACAGTCTGCCGTCCGCTAGGCTGCAGCATTAACTATATGCAGGAGAAGCTCATGCAGGTTCCATCCATCAAGCCGTCAGTAAAACCTGTTTCACTAACCATTGTTTAGAGGATCCCATACAAGAACTTTTGAACACGCGCTTATGCTACGCATAGTTCAGATAAAAAAGTAAAAAAAAAAGGAAAAAAAAAAACGCCAGGCCTGCGCGGAACACCAAGCACAGTCACAGGGAGAGCTGGAAGTGCGGCCTTTCTAGAGCTCGTTGTAAGCTCTCTTGGGGCGACTAATACAAGTCCACTTACAAGGTACCCACTACGCCATAAATCATCATAATTTTTGTGATGCAGGGAAGCATCTACTATGCCATTATTCGTAATTCTGCGGAGAAGCGTGGTACCCGCTACACATCTGTAAGGCATTATGTGCACTTTGTGCACATAATGATGATGGCGATGAAGAATTATGGCTGAGGCCTTTGTAATGGGTTGGAAGCATTCAACGGCCCACTCGTTACGCAGGTGGCATTGTGTGACGCCTGGTTGTTATTTTACTCTTTAATAATAAACCACGATATGATTATGAGAGACGCCGTAGTGGGGTGCTCGGGAAATTTGGACCACCTGGGGTTCTTTAACGTGCACCTAAACCTAAGTAGACGGGCCTCAAACATTTTCGCCTCCGTCGAAAATGCGGCTTCCGCGGCCGGGATTCGATCCCGCGACCTTCGAGTCAGCAGTCGAGCACCATAACCACTATACCACCGTGGCGGGTTGTTATTTTACTCTTCTAACACGCTATATTACATATGTTAACGCGATTCCTTGCCCGACATGACGCCTTTACAGTGTCTTTTTACGAAGGAGTTTCAAGCACCGGCGTGGCTTTGTTTGTGGTAGAATACTCGACTGCCACGCAGGGGGCTCGGGTTCAAGTGACATCCGATCCTGGATATTTTTTTCTCATTTCATTTTTTCTTATTTGGCGTGATAGAGCTTCTACGGCAACAAATTCGGCTGTTGTTGTGATCTCATAACAGCTTTCGCTGTAAAAAAAAAAACGATACTTGTGAAAGCATTTTTATGCAAGACGCCTCGTTCTAGGTAATTTGAAGAGCTCATCCTTTGCTTCCCTATAGTTAGTTTAACCCGACACTTGTGGTTGGAAACGACTGACTCCCACTTGTGAAAAAATACGCCGCCAAATTGCGGCCTATGCCTGAAATCAGCAAGTTCGAATCTTCGGGCTGGTGATCGATGACACTCGCATCAACTGCTCCTACAATGCGGGCGCAGAATAGTTGCATGGATAGATCTGTACATCTTATGCAGCTAAATTTAGTCTACTTTTTCTTGTACTGTAATTATATCACTTTTCTTATAAATGTTCTTGAATATTTCACTAAAATATACACTTCTCTACTGAACTTCTCTTACTTGTGTAGAAGTTCACTTATTTGTTCACACTCCTGTGTATATTTGTCATTTGGAGGGTGGGAACAAAGACATAATCTTAAAATGCTAGTCTGTGTATGTCGTCAAAAGTTTGAATTTGCACCATCTATAATCGGTGTCAACGGTGGCCTGCCTTAACTGAATGGGAAATAGGAGAAAAAAATCATATCTGACGAAAAGACCTAGTTATGAAAAACTACTCCCGATTCTATATAGCAGAGCCTTATTTGAACATTCTGTTAAAATTATAGTGTCGCACTACAAATCGCGTGGCTTCCCAGATTGTTTAATATTTTACAGTGGGGCACCACGTGTTTCTACTGGGCGGTCTTCAAAGCTTCTGGGAAGCCACACTCCTTGTAGTTTGATAATGCAATTTTACCAAAATGTGCAAGTGGGTCTCTGCTGCATATAACCGGTAGTCGTTTTTGGTAACTAGCTCTTTTCGTCCGATATAATGTTTTTCGCCTATTTTCCATTCAGCTATGGCAGGACGCCGTTGCTACCGCCGAGAGATGGCACCACGTACAGGTGTCCCCAAATCCTGGGAATGAGCTCGGTATAGATGCAGTGAAGTTTTTTTGAAACATAGCAGTTCCGTCCGAAGACGACGCCTTTTATTTTCCTGCCCCATCCTATATACGCTATGTTGACATCGCTGGTGAAATCGGGCCATTTAGAACCGACTCTTCATGACGAATACCGAAATAAAGCATGGCAGTATCCGAATTCACTATTGCAATAGAAATGATTTCTCGTTCAAAACAACACTTCTCTCCTCTTATTTTGTAGTTTGTGTATTATATTTGTGCTTACATAATGAAGCTAGATGAGTGTGTGGAGGTATTGTTGGTATATCAACTTGAATAACACTTAACGACAGCCGACTAAGAGACAAGACGTACACAGTGCTCGAAATGCTAGCGCGTTGGGGTGTCCACGACTCCTTTGTCATCGTCTGCTGACGTTGAAATTCACCAAGCTTGTATACCAACACGCCTAATACGCAACAATTCTAGAGTTGGTACAGTTCCTTTGTAGTATGTCGGGCCCGTTTTAGGGGCGAAGCTCCTTAAGGCGGCACCCGTTCGTCCCTCGTAGTCGTCGTGGTCGTAGTAGTGAGTAACAAGTCTTACGCTTTGACCTCCAAGGTGGTGCCGGTGGGAGATTTCTCCTGTGCGTTGTTGAACAATAAAAAATTCGCAGCATGCGCGTTAACTAAAAGCCGAATTCTTCTGTCTCTCATTCCCCATTAGCAGCCATTGGCATGTTCCAGTAGGAAACGTTAGTAGAAGTAGAAGTGTAAGTGTTAGCTAAAAGCCGACTTCTTCTGTCTCTCATTGCCATTAGCAGCCATTGTTTACCTCCAAGGTAGTGCCTGGTGAGATTTCTCCTGTGCGTGATTAAACAATAAAAATTTTGTTCAAAACGCCGTTGATTGATGAAATAAACCAACGAAAGACGCCAGATGTTTTGTAAAAGCAGAACGAAAGAACGCCAGATGTTTTTCTTAAAGTGTAGTAGTAGTAGTTATATGTAGCCACCTCGCCCGATCGTCAACGGGCGAGGTGGACCGGCAACGGCGCGAGGACCCTGCCGTACGAGAGTTAAATCACACTAAAAGACATACTTTGCGGGCGATACACTCTAGTGAGCTTTCAACTTTTCGTCTTAATGTACATGATAAAGAAATTATTTCTACGAAAAACGCAAGGCACACCTTGAGCAATATGTTTGGTTTTGGGACGCTAAATGGAACCATGAGGCGATGCGAAGCCGGAGCACTTGCACGATCGCGTTCCGCTGGCTTTCGTTGGGCATGCTACCGACCTCGCGTCGTGGAACGCGCGTCCTGTCTTCCCTCTAGCCTTGCCTTTAATTCGCACAGGGCGAGCGGGGAATGCGGTCGCTCTTGGCGCTCTTTCGCTCGGGAGCGGACTTCTTCCTTGCATTTCACCGATCACAAGTGATAATGAAGGGACCACGTAAACCAACAGTACAATAAAAGTTTGATGTTTAATATATACACGATGTTTCACACTCTTTATATTATGTACTGGGCGCATTTCACGGAAGAGTTTCACGGTTTACAGATGATTCCCTCTGTAGCTTCGCCCCACTCATCATCATTCACCCCGTGGATATGCTGTGATTTTTTTTCCATCACTCGTGTTGACGACGCCCATCAGGAGACGTTGCGCCGACGGTCAATTTTCGCGATTTATGAGCTATATAACGATGTGGCATACTTTTCTTCTTCTTCTGGCACGACACACTTGGGACATAAACTAGTAGTGGGTAGTTTGCTGAGGAGAAGGAAGAGGTAGTTGGAACAATGGCGGAGATACATTAATAAACCGCGCTGTGTTTTCGGAACCGCGTTTCAAAGTGCTATATTTATTGGTGACCCGGACTACGAACGCGACCTTCCATGGAGCAGCGTGAGAATCTCGACGGCCTCAGCACTGGTACCGCTGCCACTGCACCCGGCCATGTACCCTCTTTGGGTGTTGTTGGAGGTACTACTACCATAACGCTACCACAGCTGTGGCTTGCCGATCCCTCCTTGTGGTTCATTCAAGTCGAGAACAAGTTCCGCATTCATCGCATCATGTCAAAAGTTCGCAAGCATGAGCTCCTCGTTGAAGCGTTGCCGCCACGGGCAATGACTGAAATACGCGACATCCTCGTGGGCCCGCCTGGTGACACTCCATATACGACAGTCAAACAGGCTCTTCTTCACCGACTCGTTCCGCCTAAGCATCGGCGCATTCAGCAACTTCTGTGCAACGAAGAGCTCGGGGACCGACGTCCCACACAGTTTCTACGTCACCTGCAACACCTTATTGGGGACCAGCCGGACGGCTCGGAAACACCCATACTACGTGAGTTGTTTCTACAGCGTCGTCCACCTACCGTGCGAATGGCTCTTGTCCCAGCTCTGTATAAGACTCTGTCGGAGCTGGCATAAATGGCCGATGACATGATGGGCGTTGCTCCGGCAGTCATAAACGCTACCCACACCTCTCCGATTTCCGAAGCAGATTCCCTTCGAGAAACGGTAAAAGATCTCGCAGCTGAAGTTGCCAACTTGCGTCTGCACTTGCTGAGCATTCGCAACTTAAATGACCAGCCTCGTCCACACTGACCATCTCTAACGTCGCCTGCTCCGCAACGGCCCCTCCACCAGCCCGAGCACCACTTTTCACCGCAGAACACATGCTACTATCACCGGCGTTTTCGTGCCGCGGCTCGCAGATGTGTGCCACCCTGCTCATGGCGCATGGGAAACACTCCGGCCGATCGTCAATAACAGCGGCGGGCCATCAAGGCCAAGCATCAAGCCGCCTCTTCCACATCACCGACAGAACCACAGGTCTTCGCTTGCTGGTGGACACTGGAGCAGAAGTCAGCATAATTCCAGCGTCCAAAACTGACCGGCGTCTCCGCGAGAAGTCAATTCCTTTACAAGCGATCAATTCTTCGGTCATCGCAACTTACGGACAGAAGCCTCTGACCCTTGATCTCGGTCTCAAGAGGAAACTGCAGGGGTTATTTTGGATAGCAGACGTACGCTACGCAATTTTAGGCGCCGATTTCTTAAGGCATTTTCATCTGCTCGTGAATATGAACCGCTGTCGCCTGGTGGATAGCTATACCGGTTTATCGGTCAATGGTTTTCTGTCACGCGCTACAGCCCTAAACCCCACTTTCGTGAAACCGCCTACGTCACCATATACAGCTCTGCTCAACGAGTTTCCGGAGATTACAACGCAGTCTCCAATGGATAAGACCCCCAAGCACACTGTGACCCACTGCATCGTTACCACAGGCCCACCGGTTCACTGCCGCCCTCGCCGACTTGGCCCTAATAAACTTCGAATTGCTCGCAACGAGTTTGAGCATATGTTACAGCTGCAGATCATTCGTCCCTCATCAAGCTCGTGGTCGTCGGCGCTACACATGGTTCCCAAGAAGAACAATGACTGGCGGCCCTGTGGTGATTATCGGGCTCTCAATGTAGTCACCGTTCCAGATCGATACCCGTTACCCAATACTTAGGACTGTACTGAATTTTTAACCGGCACAACAGTATTCTCGAAGATTGATCTCGTGAAAGCTTATCACCAGATCCCCGTTGAGCCGTCTGACATTCCCAAAACTGCAATAACTACCCCATTTGGGCTCTATGAGTATTTACGAATGCCGTTCGGTTTGAGAAACGCAGCGCAGACATTTCAGCGTTTTATAGACGAAGTCACAAGAGGCTTGCTGTTTTGTTTCGCCTATATCGACGATCTTCTCGTTGCCAGCAAGGACGCTGAAACGCACAAGGCACATCTACGTGAGCTTTTCACTTGACTGCGTGATTACGACCTTGTCATCAATGTAGAAAAGTGTCAGTTTGGAGTCTCGGAGATAGCATTCCTCGGACATCAGATCACTAAAGATGGCATCACTCCTCTACTTGACAAGGTTCAGCTATCCTCGAGTACCCGCCTCCCACGTCCATACGTAGTCTGCGACGTTTTCTCGGACTCGTCAATTTTTATCGCCGCTTCATCCCTACATGCTCTACACTGCTGCAGCCTCTGGAAGCACTACTCTCGACTTCGCAAGCCGAGTCAGCCGCACTTCCCTGGGACACGGTCGTGGATCAAGCTTTTGCCGCCGTTAAGACCAAACTCGCCCAGGCCACCCTCCTGCACCACCCTTCACAAACTGCTCCCACTAGCATCATGGTGGACGCTTCTTCAGAAGCAGTTGGAGCCGCTCTTCATCAATGAATCAATGGTACATGGGCTCCAATTTCCTTCTTTTCCCGCAAGTTACGCGACACGGAGCGCCGATACAGTACTTTCGGACGGGAGCTCACCGCGGCCTACCTAGCGGTGAAGCATTTCAGGTACTTCCTTGAAGGGCGACAATTTGCCATTCTTACCGACCACAAGCCACTTGTTTCGGCTTTACGTTCCTGCAGTGCCACGCACACTCCTAGAGAACTTCGACACCTTCCTTACATTGCCGAATTCACCACAGACATACGTTATGTAAAGGCAGCTTTAACAGCGCAGCGGACGCTCTCAGTCGTATTACCATCAATGTCACGACAGGCACCACCGTCCTTTCATTTTCTTCGCTCGCGGAGGCACAGGCATTAGACGATGAGCTTCCACGACTCCGATCCTCTACTTCCCTCCGACTGGAACAGGTCAACTTTCCCGACGACGACGTTACGCTCTGGTGCGATGTTTCACACAACTGCACTCGTATCTATGTTCCTTCACAGCTGCGTCGTGCTGTTTTTGACACCCTCCACTCCATCTGCCATCCAGGCGTAAGAGCTACGCAACACCTGGTCACTGAACGCTATGTCGGGCCGCGCATACGCGCTAACATTCGTGACTGGGTTCGCACTTGCACAACGTGTCAGCGTATCAAGGTACAACGACACACCATTCATTTGGACATTGTCGGGCCTTTACCTCCATGTCGGGGAAATACGTATTTGCTTAAGTGTATTGACAGGTACACTAGGTGGCCTGAAGAAGCTCCAATGCCTTACATCGCGGCACAAACAGTTGCTCGTACCTTTCTTGCTACCTGGATTAGCCGTTTCGGTGTACCATAACGGTGACTACTGATCGAGGCAGACAGTTTGAGTCAGCGCTTTTCACCTCTGTCACATCTCTACTGGGTTGTGCGCGTATTCGCACAACTGCGTATCATCCAGCATCAAATGGCCTGGTAGAGAGACTCCATCGTCATCTAAAAGCAGCACTCGCCTCGCAGCCTCACGCCAAAGATTGGGTATCACACCTCCCCATCGTGCTTCTCGGCCTGCGTTCAACACTTCGGCCAGAACTTGCCTGCTCTGTAGCCGAGATGGTTTATGGCTGCACACTCCGTTTCCCTGGTGACCTCGTCAGCCCCGTTACTACGCAGAGTGTTTCGGATCCATCTTCTTTCGTCCATCGTCTGCGGATCTTCATGCAAAACTTGCGCCCATCACCAACTTCAGCTCGCACTAAGAACGACGTTTTTCTGCCGGCAAACCTACGGACATCTTCACACGTTTTTGTTCGTGTCGATGCGTCTCGCCGTGCTCTTCAGCCCCGCTATGACGGTCCTTTCTCAGTCATCAAGCGTTCTGAACATCATTTTACAATCCTGCGTAATGGGATTTTACAATCCTGCGTAATCCTGCGTAAGTCAGCATTGAAAGGATCAAGCCGGCACCCATTCTGACAAGCTCCGTCTGATCATTTTTTTTATTGATATAAAATAAGGGGATTTTGGTGCCCAAGAACGGCACCGGCTACTCGTTAGGTATTTAGTGGGTCGAGCATACAACATACCGGATAACTGCATGTCAAGCCCGTTTATGTGCTAGTAGTTGGATCTATATACTGTAGCGCCCCTTCTGATTATTAACGTAACCATTCTGCACTCCTAGTCGGTTTCTTATCAGCACGTATTGAAACGGCTCCAAATTTTGCTTGTTCAATTGTTAGTTCCGACCATCACCAAGATAGTGAACCGCTCGGTTAAAAAAGACCGAACTCCTTCTTTAGACTCAGGTGTTATCTTATGAAGCAAATCCCCCTTATAATTTTCTAAAAAGTTAATGAAACTATTTACAGCATAGTTCTTAAAACAAACTTTGTACAGATGTACAGCAGTACAGTGACAGAAATATAATGGACGGATAACGTAAGTTCAATTATCAACAGAAAAAGGTAAGGTGACATAATTATTTTTATTTCTTTAATGTTATAGTGCTTGAGACTGTAGCCTGCACTTGCGAAAACACGTTTTACGTTTCGTGACAAGTGTTTCGGTCAAGTAAAAGACGACGAATTTGAATATCATGACATCACTTTTGGTTATCAAAGCATCTCCGTATTTCGCGCGGAAAAAGAAAAAGTTTGGAACGATGGTATTTTTTGTAAGTTACGCAATGATAGGAATTTACAGGCCACGCAACATGCCACTTTTTTGTAATCACACCGCGGTTGCGAAATTCGAAGAGACGGACTTTAAGAATGAAGTAGTGCCTTGCCTGGCAACTGAGATCTTTGCGTTGAAAAGCGTAATTGTTGCTGCTAAGCTTTGCGATAGGAATGTTAAAGCCATGACGAAAACGCTAACGGCGCCCGTCCTGGACCTCGCAGGAGAGAGTGTTTAATACATGCGTACACTTTCTGATGTGGTAACAGGTTCATGCTGTAAGCGTGAAGAAAATTCCTGGAACGGTTCTGTTTCTTGGTTTCCTGACGCATACTTTAACCGCCGACGTGACTTCGCTCTCTTTAATTAGAGGAACTTCAGAGCTTTACCACAGAGTAAAATTTTACGCGTGTTTTTTTTGGGGAGGGGGGGGGGATATCGCGCACTGAAGCATACTTTGGAAGCGTTTTACGTGGCTTTTTATCTGCATATCGAGCAGCCCTGCGAAAGGCGCTATATATCTCATACTTTATCGCTTCGCGAAGCTTAGTGGTTACCGTTATTGCGGTGCTGGCTTCGTTTAATTGCTTTCTCTCCAGCTTTCTCGGTCGGCGGCGCTGCGATCGCAAGAGAATCACTGTGTAAGGCTTAGTTAACTAAATGCTGACACATGTAGCCACGTGTATTGCACAGTTTGGTGACGAAAGAGATAGTCGTGTAAGTGGGCGCGCAAAATTTTCGCAAGCTTGCAACGCACAGAGTTTATAACGTACAGCGTTTTAAAAATAGTGACGAACGCCGTAATGCTAAAGAGAACTTTCATTTTATCTGCCCCTTTCAGCCGGGAGGGCTGGGAGTTGTGACGAGCCTTACGAAACCCCGAGAATTTCGCATTTGTACACCCTCCCACGCAAGCCAGTGTGGAGAAAATGCGATGGTGTGAAACGTATGCATATACGCACGTGTAGCGGTGTATACTCAAGCCGAGTGAAGGTTTCTGAAAATGAACTGTCCTTGCAACACGACTACGGGCAGGACTAGCAACGCACAAAGAAGAAAACGAAGTCCGCATGATATGCACGTTCGGGCATGGAAAACAACAACGAAAAATATTTGCGGAAAGACTCAAGTAAGTGTGCGAAGCGTTCGCTTAGATGCGTTCGATGCTCACATCAGACAGGGAAATGCTGACTCCGACAGGGAAATGCGAGTTCATGTAGAGTAGGTTTACGCAACATGTCTGCGAAACTGAGTGTGGGTCCTTTCATTGTAAATATATTGGCGAAATATTCTCAACTCCTAACCTGTAATAATAACTAAGAATGGTAAAAAAGTGCTCGTACATATTTTGGAAATTGCGTAAACTTTACTATGTATAAGTCTTGAGCAAGGGACTTGAAAGTATGAAAGTTACGAAACACTTATGAGGGTTTTTATGTGGTACTAAAGTTCGTTTCAAGATACCGCCCTGACGTCATAGAAAGTCTCGTAACATCTTGAGACAGCATAAATTTATTGACGCGGTGTGGCAATAAGACTAGGTAGAATGAAGTTAGTCCCGTAAAAAGTTCAAAAGAGCGCCGCGTGTGTGTTTTCTGGTTGGCTTCCTCGAATGGCTCTCTTGCTGTAATCGCAGGCACAGGCGAAATAGCTAGTACCTATATCATGACGTTGTCACCCATTGAGTAACTGTACTGAGACTGGCTCGTAGAAAAAAAAGGATTGCGCAAATTATTTACATTTTTTTTAGCTTTAACTTCGGTTTCACAAAATTATTTAGAAGGCGCTAACACTCTACAGCCTTTTAGTGAAGTTCGAAGTACTTGCACTTTCAATAAAATCTACAAATTAAAAGGCTGTAAATATCGCGTCAGTGCTTAGTGTACGCCTGAACGTCTAGCCTCACTCGTGGACTCTTTGAGAGGTAGTACTGATACGCTGCTGTGGATCTGATACACTTCACAGCATACCACAGCATACCTGTCCAATGTGCGCATATATTTAGGCGTTAAAGATATTCTTCAAATTTCTCTACAAATATGTCTGTTGTTCAGTCGCGCAACATTGTACTCAACCGCAAATTATGATAGCTTCTGCGCAGATATAGGCCGAGATCATCATTAGCAAAGACGTTGCAAAGGAGAAAACCAAATGTAAAGAAGAAGGAGAAGGGACAGCATGATATCTTCGTGGCCAACATCAACCGAAGAGTAAGGTTAGGGTTCTTGATGAGCTCAGAGGCCCCTTTGAGCGAAAGACCAGAAGGGCAATCACGGCACTCAGTTTCCCCACGCTGGCATCCCGTTCATTTTGTCTCCTCGCACTGAAAACACCGAGGCTTACCGTTCACGTTCTGCCGGCCAGCTGAGCTACCCGCCTTGGCCTCTTCCTCTGTTCGTTCGCGGCTTGGTTTTGTCTCCACTGTTGGAGATGAGCAAGCACCTTATTACGTCTTTATTTCCCGTGCAAGGAAGCACGCAAGGTGCGGCTTCTGTAAGGCTGCCTTTCCTGCGAAGCCCCGCTGATTGAACCGGCAGTGCGCCGTGCCGTTGCTTCTTGCATCAGCGGAGCAACGTGCGCACCTGGGTACCGCTTGAATGGTCAGCGTCCGTTTTCCTGCTTCGTACTGATTGCATCATTCGGTTCACGTTGCAACATTCAATGTGTGTGAACGTGTAAGCGTTTTTTCACGTCTGCTGTATTGTTTATCTTTCTTTCATTTTCGCAAAAACTTCTTTACGGACGAGTGGGGTACTCCCAAGGTACATTACCGGGAACACCCAGCACCGAGAAAGTTGTCGAGAATACCCAGAATGTTGATGTCACTCTTCTGGATGTGCCCAGACGGGTGGCGATCGGCAGAGGCCAAACAAACACGAGTACTCTGCCACGCTCTTTCAGATGTGCTGCAGAGTTTGATGACAAGAGTCGTGTGCACTTAGCAGTAAAAAAACAAATAAAATATAGCCATTTTAGCTTTTCTGTCATGCGGTATGCAATGCTGCACTAATGAATAACCACGTGTTGGGTACGCAAGATGGCGTGCGCAAATAGGAAAGTTGACATAAAAACATGAAACGATCCTTAATGTTACGCCTTATCAACCAGCCCCCGTCGAAGCACTTAGTGTATTCTTAAATGGTGTAACGGAACCATATTACAAAGAATAAAAGCCCTGTTGCTGACCTCAGCAACTGAAACCGACGAGAGATCTTCAACAGGTATGTGCCTCCAAAAACGAACTATACCTCCACTTTTTTTTCATTGGCTACCGAGTACAAAGCATGCTCCTTTGTGCTCCCGACTCAATAGCGTGCCTGCTGGCGCGTTCCAGTCGTTTCCTTAACGTTCCTCGAAGTGAGTAGCGCTCCCTGGGATCGAAATGAAAAGCGCGCGAGTGCTGACGTTGCGCACGCACCAATTTATCTTGCCGGTCTTCTTTTGCAGCGCACTGAGCTGTATATACGCGAATGACCGTGGCCGGAGAACGCCGAATGGGAGAATATCTCCCTCCCCGCATCCTGCTCCGTCCCTGTCCTCCATTTCCGCGCGTCTACGCTTTACTTTCAAAAAAGCAGCCGGAGCGTTCTGGAAATGCCATTTTCTCCAACTCTCGCCAACGTTGTGGAAATATTTCCGCGCGCCTGCCATGGAGCGCAGCTTCCGAAAGGGATTTTTTTTCTTTTTCGCTCTCTCTTAGCACTTTTATGACTGCGCACTCGATATCTCTTCTCCTATATCTTTAGCTCTTCCGCTCCGACAAGAGATAAATATCGCTGAGCTAATGTAGGAAGAGAAAAGGAGTAGGAAAAGAAGTTTTATTTTATATATGGGCGCAAAGTTAAAATCGAATGGTGCAGAATTATTTCGTTCGGCGGACAAAGGGATGTACGATTACCAGCAGCCAAAAAAGAAAAGAAAGAAAGAAAGTGATATGGCAACTTGTGAGACCCGGTTCCCTTTCTGACATTCCTACTGTCTCCCGGCTCCCGACATAAGATTGCCGCCCACCCCCGCCCTCTTATTCCCAACGTAGGAATGCCGTGCGTGGGACGCTTCTCCTCCATACACTACTCCACGTTGAGCGGTCTCGGATCCCCGAATCTGATTTCGTTTCACGCCAACCATTACTCACGAGCGCGGTGTGAAGAGCCTACTTCCGGCTTCGCCTGGCCGAGATCTGGGCTTACGCTCCGGTGCACGGATTAGCAGCGATCCGTCGCGGGCCGCGCTGATAGCGTCTGATCCAACACGGGGAGATGTCTCAATATACGACCGTGGATGGCTTCGCAGGGACAACAGTGCCGGCGCTGGCCTCTCTTTCCTCTCGACGCTTCTCAAGAAAAAGAGGTTTTGCGATTCTTCGAACATCACTGTGATCCCCTGCGACCCGGCTTCTGGGTTTTTCCGCGATAAAACTTCTGAGAAGTAGAACGCTTTTATCGCCTACATGTTGGCGCGATAATGTTTGGAAGTAGGATCACCGTGGTTTCATGGCGCCGTTATACCGTAGCGGCTGAGGTGAAGCCTGAAAGCGATAAAACTGGCGAAGTAAAGCGGTGCTTAGAATCATGGTGCCTTCGTTGTCTTTCGTCGTTATCTTAAAGAAAGTGAACTGCGTAGAAAGTGACGCACTTGCTTCCAAGGAACGACCTTTTCAGAACGACCTCCTTTTGTGCAGTAGACTGGGATGATAGTTAACTATAACCTGCCGTGGATAGAGTGGTGCTGTGACACTTGTATTTATTTGTCGAGCGTTGTTAGGGTTCCACATAAGGCAGAAGAAGAAACTAAATAGACGTATATAGAAGTTTCGCTCGCCTTATCTTTCGGGTGCAGTTGGAGACAAGGATCGTACATCGTGGTACCTCCTAGAATGGAAGCGGCTCTAGGTGGATTGTATTTGCTAGCAAACGATTCATCTCTCGTGTCGTTATAGTGTGGAGCTCTTCTCTCGAGAAATGTACGACAGGCAATGTTTATGATCGAAGCAGTTTTTTATCCCGCAGCGAGGACACTCTTGATCAGGTTCCGCTTAAAGTGTTAGCATAGCCAGGAAACCGGACATTTTTCGTTTGGTTTCCTGGATATATACAGGGTGTCCCAGCTATCACGCAGCAGGATTTAAAAAAAGAGGAACGGCGGTACGCGAATCAAGCCTACAGCATATTGTTCTTAGTACACTAGAGTAGCCACTGCTATTTTTTTTTCGTTAATGAGGTTTAATTAATTAGTCATAATTATATTTCTAACTCGACAAGTACTCGCCTAATAGTCAAAATGTCAGTGAGGCGTATGTAGGCATGTTCATATGGCATCTAACTGCGCTACTTTCAACAACGTGCTAATTGCGCGCTCATTTTTTCCGCTTGATCAAGAAAGCCCGCTAAATATGAAAAATAACACGTGACTACGCTCCCACCCGCAAAGGAAACCAGCGCCCTCAAATAAGCTTACTGCAAACAACCGCTTTGCCTGTTGCCTGTTGCGAAAGACAGCGTTCCGCATTTTGGCAAGGGTACAGGTCGGGCGCCAGCGATATGCGTGCAATTTCGCTGGGATTCATTCCGTTCGATAGTACGCCGCAATCATCCATATCTCAAGGCCGACTGTTCTCATTGATAACGCGGCAGGTGTTCTAATTACGGCCTGACTCTGTAAAGCCAAGCGGTGCGTTTCTAGGCCGGGGAGTGGCAATTAGGGCGATGAGTTTTTTTTTTCTTTCTGCATTTTTTCCTTGATACTGTCTGCCTCATGGGAGCCTGTTTGAGGGCGCTGGTTCCCGACGCGCGCAACACTCTAGTCACGTGTCACTTTTCATATTTCGCGGGCTTTCTTGATCAAGCGGAAAAAATGAGCGCGCAATTATAGCACGTTGTTGAAAGTAGCGCAGTTAGATGCCATATGAACATGCCTACATACGCCTCATTGACATTTTGACTATTAGGCGAGTACTTGTCGAGTTAGAAATATAATTATGACTAATTAATTAAACCTCATTAACGAAAAAAATAGCAGTGGCTACTCTAGTGTACTAGGAACACTATGCTGTAGGTTTTATTCGCGTAACGCCGTTCCTCTGGGCCAGCCTGTATATATCCAGGAAACCAAACGAAAAAAGCACTTAACCACGACACGATTAAGAATGCTCGCGATAAATGCGATGAAGGGTTTGTACCATAAATGTTCGCGAAAAACTGAGACTGCCTGTTGCCTCTATGTGCTTCTGGTTTCCTTGAGCGCGTCTCATCTCGCAAAAAAAAAGAAAGAAAAAAAATCGGATCAAGTCTAAAGAATAAGGAATCAGATCACGTCGCCAACCATGACTGAGCAAGTTAACGTTAACTTACAAAGGGTTCAGGGTACTTGGAAGTCGGTAAACACTACGAACACTGTAAAACGATTACATTTTGGCCAAGAGCGGCTAGGCTTAGTACAGATGCAAATAACCAAGCATCGTACAGTCGCATAATTTCTCTCTTTCGAAAGCGCCCTTTAAAAAGGATTAGTAAACGGGATCACGGTTAAACTGATAGCCACATATGCGCGGAGCAAAGAAAAAGGGTCATTACCCATCCTTTCCGCACCGTGCTGAGCGCACACTGCCGATGATTGACTACGTTTAAGCGCAAAAGAAAGCTCGATATATCGAACAAAACCGACCGCGGCCTCTTATTACAACGTAGCTTATCGCGCCTCGCTTCGCTCGCAACGTTATACGACAAAGCGCGCCAGTCGCACGCTCCGCTGACCCATTTCATAACAAACCACTCGCCCACCCGTCAGGCTTCTTCGGCATAATGGCATGCGGGAACACCGACAGCTGATAACGGCATCTCTTTCCTTCAACGACTCTTGCACCGCGCGACTAAGCTGCCGCTCAACTAACCCACACAAGCATAAAAGCCAAACGCATTCGCCGACTGAACGCTCTCATCGCCAGTGCTTCGACCGCTCGAAGGGGTTCCCACTAAGCGGCATTTGGTGTCCACACAAAGCAGAACGGAAGAAAGATCGGTGCGCGTATATAGTTTCGAACGCGCCTACGCCATGTATACGCACCGGTGTTTGCCTCCGCTATATCCGCCAACGGAGCCGCAAATGGCTGTTGGTATAAAAGAAGGAACTGAGCCGGGCGAGCGACTTCGGCTCAGCGTCTCGCTCGCGTGTTTTGTACGTTATGCCTACACCGCAGCGCATGCGTAAGACTGCACCGCAGGGGTAAGGCACACACGTTCAAAGCGTTTCGGCTAATGGCGTTTCGCTACCGATGAGAGACCGGCTTCGAGTTCGCGTGCCAAGGAAAGGAGTGGTGGCGGCGAAGGACGAAAGAAGGGACTCGGTGAGATCGTTAAGCAGGAAGCAACCTTTCCCAGCGTATTTCTCCTGAACGCCCCCTTCTCCTCTCTTTCTGTTTCCTGTCACCTCCATTTCCGAACCACTCGGAATCCAGCCGCCCCTCTTTACACCCACGCCTTAACGAATGCTATTAGAAATTGAGAGAGCAAGCATGCTAAGAATCAAAACAGTTCTCGCCTGGCGGCCTCTGAGCCTTATGTGACGAGAACAGCTTTATGTACATCCAGATTATGGACCAACCTCAACCATTCTTTATGTATGTTCCTGCGTGCGTTTGTATGTGTGCTTGTATGTATACACATGCAAAATGGAAAATTTTCGGGGGCACGGGGGTGGGGAGGTTCAGATTCTCATCCCGCTTACGCCAATGGCCTATAACATTTTTTAATGTACTCTAAAAGAACTTGTTGTTGGGCTAGTTGGTAGATCATTTTCAAAAGTTAATTAGAGCGCAACCACACGACACATTCACACACCCACACACCCACATCCCAGACATCAACCACGCACAGCGCTGTGCGTGGTTGATGTCTGGGATGTGGGTGTGTGAATGTGTCGTGTGGTTGCGCTCTAATTAACTTCTGAAAACATTTTTTAAAGGCGACTACAGTTCACGAACACTTGTGAGCCATTAGCGTATGTTCTGTGTTTGTATTAACTTCGTCTTTGTGATTTCTTAGCCTCTTCTTTTAGATGCGAAGTATCTTATAGCGGAGCTCAAACCGGTGGTGGTGGTGGTGGTGGTGGTGTGCGGCGTGACCACTCTTACTGCGCATGCGCAAACCCTCTCCACCTACCTCCTCTCCACACACCTCCTCCCCACTCCCCCTCTCCACTGCCTCTCTTCCTCCTTCCCCCTCCACTACCCTCTACCCTCCCCCTCTGAAAAGCTGCTTCGCATCGCCTCATGGTCCCCTTTAGCGGGAGATGGTGTGCCCCTTTCCTGCGCAACGCCGCGATGAGCGCCAGCGCATGCTCGTCCCCTCCCCCTCTCTCTCCTCTCCTACGCTCCTCCCCTCGCGCGCCTGACGACCGCGTTCCCCGCTCGCCCTGTGAGAATTGACGGCAAGGCTAGAGGGAAGACACGACGCGCGTAGCGTTCCTCTTCGCGTTCCACGACGCGAGGTCGGTAGCATGCCCAACGAACGCCAACGGGATATGATCGTCCAAGTGCTCCGGCTTCGCATCGCCTCATGGCCCCATTTAGCGGGAGAGGTTGTAATGTTTTCTTACCTATTATATCTGTTATTATTCCTTATGGACTCCCCAAGTGTGCAGTAGCCAACTGCGCACGTCCTCCGTGCCCCGTTGGCTACCCCCATTTGGAGTAACCGGAATCGGAGAGGCGCAGCCATCTCTCACAAGGTGCACTGGCAGTGCCACGGCTGTCGAGTGCCCCTGCATGTTTTGGTCAGTTTTGTGTTTCGTAGTTGCGTGAATGCCTATTTGAAATATCAATGGCAGAGCAGATGTAGGCAATGACATAGCGATAAACTAACTAAAGCAAGTAGCAGACCTTATGGGCCTGCAACATGGCGAAAATCGCGAATAACAAAATAATAACTGAATCGCGATAGTTCGAAACTATTGGCTTGAGAAGTTCTCTGTAGCTTTTTTTTATGTGTAGGCCTCGATGAAGTTCCGACGACGACAACAACAAACAGATAAAAACATGCAGGAACTTTTCAGCGCCTAATGGCCCTAACTGTTCTGGCTTGCAAGTAACGGAACCGGAAATAGCTGCAGGCGAATGCCTCAGACAGCACAAGACGCTCACTTTGAATGAGAAATACCCGCGATCACAGCGGCTAACGACGCACCCAGCTGGCATCTCGTTAAGGATTCTTCAATAACGACAGGGATCAACATCCGTCACTGTGATTCTCCGAAAAACTGTCAGGATGGATACTTCCTTATCCGGGCATTTCTCAACGCGACTTTTAAACTGCCTTCGTGACTGCAGCATGTGACAAAACTGCTTCCGTGACGAAGCATATTTATAGGTGCAGTTGAGAGTTCAGTTCGTTCGTATTTGATGCCATTGCTACTAGTAAAGAATCACGACATTTCTAAATATTTAATTTTTAACACGAAACTTTTTTATGCCGAGGTTCACCAAGACTTCACTGACGTCATTTCCGTCACGGAAGTGACGTCGGTAAAATGTACATGAACAGATGACACAGAAAAGCCAAAAGAGAATGTTTCGTTGATTTGTATGGCCTGAGAATCGAACCCACGAGCTCTCGATCCGCGACGAAAGGTATCCGGCGCTCTACCCACAGCCAGGGTTGCCACTGACTTTCGAGCAACTGTCGCCAAACGACGAGCAAAAAGTCGCCAAAAGTCGCCATTTTTTTACAAATTTCGCCAAAAAGTCGCCGGTATACACCAGAGCACGCCTGTCTCGCACCCAGGCTATTGGCGAGCCGAGCGGATACTCTCGCACCCAGACGCCGGGCTGACCGGGGCTGCCAAGGCGCGCGCGGGCTGCACCAAGTAAACAGGGCAAGCTGCAGTTCTGAGGCTTTAAAGTGCGAAAAAGTACCCGTTCACGCCGCTTCAGCGTATAAGAGCTCGTCTCGGCACTACTGCATCGTCTTTGGATGCCAAAACAAGCTGCGCAACAAGAGGATATTAGCGTTGTCTGCGACAATTACGACGCGCCACGGAAATAGTGCCGGTGCGGTGTTTTCAGCTTCGCCGCGAGTGGATAACTGTGATTCAAGCAAAAAAAACTAGGAGCCGAGTGAAAATGCGCGAGTAAGTACTCTAACAGCGTGTATTCTGCAGTGTGATGCCCACCTATTTCATTTTGCGAACCTAATTTGCGTGACACGCAGCTGGGTTGAAAGCAGGCGTGAGCTTTGTGTGGGGGTGCACTTCATACCTTTGAGCGTTTCCTTTGACGAAAGTCTAGTGCAAGGTAGTGCTTTCAAGCACAAGCAATCAGCATGCTTTGCTACTTTCAACGTATAGTATTAAGCTTTAGTGCTTTTGGTGGCATCCACGCCTTCGAGATTTCGTCTTCAAAAGGTAATAAATGGCACGGTGCTCCTCAACAGCTGGCCAGAATTTCCTGCTTTCATTTCACTGTTTGAGGTCCCCAAATTTATTTGGACACGAGGCATCCAGCTGCACATAATACATATATTGGCACGTAAGTAAACAGTACTCGCGCCAGTGTCCTTTACGTCGCAGGCGTAGCTAACCGGCTCAACTAAGAGTAGCACAGTTTTGCTTGTAAAGCACCATCGTTACAAGAATAAAATAGCGCAGGTAGCTTCCAAAAGGGATCGCTGAACGATACTTCAGGTTATACTCTCTGATAGCACGCTTTTGTGAGCAAGACGCATTATTATAAGAGCGTCTGTGAAACAAAAATTACGTTCCGCGAAACTACCCGTAAAGCGTACTCTAATTATTACGCGATGCATGCTGAAATCATGAGCTTTCACAAAACTTTGTGCACAACTTGTAATATGGGGCAACAAAACATCGTTTCACTCTTTCGCGAGCTGCACTGCAATTACGATTCACGCGTACTACAGCGAGAACGTCTTTTTACAAATGTAACAGCGTACGTATCTGACGAGGTTGCTTCCGCAGCCCACTCAGCACGTACTGTATACATTGTGGACTTGTATGAGCAAGATGTTCTTGATGTTCCAATAAAATCAGCGAAAATGCCCAGGCTAGAAAAGACGCGAAACACGCTCTCCGATGGGCTGAGTTTCGGAAGTTTCACGTTTGCTCTGTGTAGCGTCTGCTGGCGTGGCAGCCCGCGCATGTTGTTTCGTTGCGTGTGCGATAGATGGCGCGACGCGCGATGCAAATATGGCGATGCGCATGGAATTCGCTGTGTTCTGGTCTATACCTAGTAATAAAAATTTCCACTCACGTATAGCCCCGTAGAATACAGTACCATCCAAGACCCTGAAATTATATTCACGTTTCTCAATGCCAGTCGTATCGCCCGCTTCACCATGGGAGTGCATGGTGCTGCTTCTCCGACTAGACGCAAGATGTGCCTGGTGGCCCAAGGGTGAACGAATGCTCGTGATATCCTTCCATCCCTGTCCGCTCGTTTCAAAGATAAATGTGTGGTAAACCTTGGGCGAAAACCGTGAAAGCGTTGTTTGTAGACAGCTTTACGTACCCTTATATGAATTAAAATGATTAAAAGGTTTATTGAAGGTAACACGACAGAAGTCTTACAGGAACCGATCATTAGTGAGACTTACACCTTTTCAGTGTGAACTAATATGATACTGGACGCCACCGACCCTTTCTTATAGTCACTTATATCTACACGCGTCAATCCGATGCGTTATTAATGAACAAGTAGACGATGTAAAATGTTTTATAGCGATTGTTTTCATTGCACACGGCCGCCGATAACAGTGGAAAGTGCCTCAATAAATATTTTTTTTGATTGCACAAATAGCCGCGTATCCGCTTCACTTCGCTATTCCAAAACAGTCTTTACGAGCTGAATTGGGGGTACTGCAATAATGAATAAATCTTCAAATAATTCAGAACAGTTGGAGCTTTGGCGGAACAAATGGTCGGAACGCGCGGCCAACCCGTCGTTTAGCCCCTTTAGAAGCGAAACTTTAAAGGAGCTTAAAGCACCTAAAGCCATAAACTTATAGTCAAACACTGCCCTCTCGTGGTTTGCAAGGCAGTCCGCTGGCTTACATCTTGCTAGAATGTCGCTAGGAGACGTTCCAGTACCTCCTGCATCTAGATGAATTGAGGAGATACACATGACTTACAGGACGGACATAATGACGCTTAATGTGCACATTATACTCGTGGGTCTAAAACCAAGAAAAATACAGAGAATGTTGCCGCTCATTTGTTAGGAAGACACTGAGTTTTGATGCATAACTCAGTGGAGACCTAAGCCAAAAATCGCCAAAAATTCGCCATGTCGCCATTTGTTATTTTGGGTCGCCACGGGCCTCTCAAATTCGCCAATTTGGCGAAAAGTAGCCACCATTGGCAACCCTGCCCACAGCGCCACCGAGGGATATGCACGAGGCTTTGCAAGTGCGCCTTATATCTCTCACACCTCTCTCTCTGTGATCTTCGTCGGCGGGATGGTGTCGCCGCCTAGAAGCGGTGAAGTCAAGTAGTGCATCATGGCACTCATGAGTGCCGACAGGGTTCGCTTCGGTAGTTACAGCGCAACGGAGGCTTTCAGTGCATTATTGTAGGGAACTCTACGGTCGGTGAAATGCGCTGTAAGCGATGATTCTATTCGGTGACGACGCAGTACGTGCTTTGACTTTCGCGTCTCGACGACTCGTCGACAGAGTAGTGCAGCTTCCACATGCACCAACGGCGTTTCTCCGGCTCCGACTGCTTCGATTGCGATAGCACCGACTAATAAAACTGCTGCAATAAGCGGCACGGAAAGGCAATGACGTCGACGCACGGATGTCATGCACTGAGTGATTCGGCGCAGCGAGAGAGACACCAGCGTTAAGCGAAACGCCTTTCCGCGTTCACGGCCCACGCTACCAGCTCTGCCTCTCGCGTTCCTGAAGCGCTTTGTGGCATATGCATGAGCCACGGCCGCGCATGAACGCGGGCGTAGGTTGCCCTATTACTGGGGAGCGCGCGCCTTGACGTTTGTCTCGTTAGATGACGCTTTGAAACAGTGCATATCGAGTACCAGTGTTCATTACGTGCTTGTCAATGCCATCTTTGCGCGGGATACACTCTTTGCTGTGTCCCGGTGTATGTTAACTACTTCAGCTACCACAAGGATTAAGTCAAGACCATGGACGTTCGTCGTCGGGATGGGGATGTGCCACTATAGGCGTCAACGTGCGTGCATCCACGTACTATGGTGCTATAACTGCCAAACACCAGTAGACATCGTGCAAGCTCTCATACATCAATGTACATCAACTACATCTGTGAAGGCATCGTTCAATTCCGTGTTTTACTGTTTCCTATGACGGAGGGATCAAGCATCTTTTCTTTTTCTGTTGATGGCCTCATGGAATGGATAAACATTTCTAAGATTAATAATATTTAAATATACATAAATATACCTAACAATAGTAGTTTCTAACCCGCCACGATGGTCTAGTGGTTATGGTGCTCGACTGCTGACCCGAAGGTCGAGGGATCGAATACTGGCAGCGGCTGCCGTATTTTCGATGGAGGTGAAAATGCTTGAGGCCCGTGTACTTAGATTTAGGTGCACGTTAAAGAACCCTAGGTGGTCAAAATTACCGGAGCCCTCCACTACGGCATCCCTCATAATCATATCGTTGTTTTGGGACGTTAAATACCAACAACTGTTATTATTAAGAATAGTTTCTATAAGATTTTTTACGGGCGAAGCTCCTTAAAGCGGCACCCGTTCGTCCCCGTCGTAGTGCGTAACCAGTCTTGACGCTAGTACCAGATCTTGACCTCCAAGGTGGTGCCTGTGGGAGATTTCTCCTGTGCGTTGTTGAACAGTAAAAAATTCGCAGCGTACGCGTTAACTAAAAGCCGAATTCTTCTGTCTCTCATTCCCCATTAGCAGCCATTGGCATGTTCCAGTAGAAAACGTTAGTAGAAGTAGAAGTGTAAGTGTTAGCTAAAAGCCGACTTCTTCTGTCTCTCATTCCCATTAGCAGCCATTGTTTACCTCCAAGGTAGTGCCTGGTGAGATTTCTCCTGTGCGTGATTAAGCAATAAGAATTTTGTTCAAAACGCCGTTGATTGATGAAATAAACCAACGAAAGACGCCAGATGTTTTCTAAAAGCAAAACGAAAAGACGCCAGATGTTTCTAAAGCAAAACGAAAAGACGCCAGCTGCTTAACGAAATACGCCAGATGTTTCTCCTCTTCGTGAATCTTCCGTGAATTCTGCCCAGTACATCATCACCAACGTGAGATTGGGCGCGTTTATACTAAAGGTTCGATGAGAGTTATGACGACTTGCAGCTCACTTTAATTTTACATGTACGCTGTGAATTTTCATTGTTTAATCACGCACAGGAGAAATCGCACACACGCACTACCTTGGAGGTAAAAATCCAGTGCCTATTAACCTTTTCAAATTCTCACGCCAGGGAGGCGCCATATTGAAATGCGCGCCGTCTAACGTGCAAGGTTGGCGAAATCGCCATCTTGGGCTGCGCGTACTCGAACCGGCGCGCTATCTGTTGGTGTGAAGTCCCTGCTAAAGCCTGTGTTTGCTGATTTTTCGTTTCTTTAAGCTGTTTTGTTTGGTATCGTCGCTGCCATTGACTTATTTGTCGCTGTCTGAACCGTTCAGCGGCGCGCATTCGCCCGTGCGACGCAAGAATTAGCTCCGCGTCAGGGAACGGCAGTGCTTCGTCGTCGGTACCAGTAGCAGCCAGCGTAGTACCAGGTCGATCACGGCGTGAAGTGTTAATAATCGGTAACTAGAGCGTTCATGCAGCTGTCTACCGCTTTCCTTTATTGGCGTACTAAATGTCTACGGATTATCCATCAGTTTCAAACCTCCGCGCACACTCGTTCGCGGCGCGTAAGTTTGTCAGCTGTCAGCCTTAATATATTTCTCTTCCGCTGCTTGTTCGTTCACCCGTACACGACACAGTGATGACCAGATGACTTGCTATGCGAATGCAGTAAATTTTCTGCCATGGTAGTCACTTCGTATCGGACACAGGCGCATAACACAGTCACACAAACGCGTACCGAAGCAACACACACACACAGCACTGGCGCAGCCCAAAGCACGGAAGTTTTTCCAATTTACCGACGCCACCCATTTCTTCTGCAATTCCGGCGACGACGGAAAGTGATACAGCGAGAACATGTCACACTTGCAATCCTCGCGCGGCGTGCTGTGCTGCGGGCACACAATCACGCCTAAAATGTTCCTTTTCCGCTGATTGTTCGTGCACCCGTGCACGACACAGTGATGGCCAGACGATCGGTTCTTTGAATACGCACCATTTCCGGCCATGACAATCGCTTTTTATCGCAAAGAAGGGCCTAATTCACACACAACATCCAAGCGTACCAAGCGTACAGATACAACATGCGCAGCCCAAAGCGCGATGGCAACACTGAAAACATACCCTCGACCCCTGCAGCGCACTCGTGCGAGCATGGGTGCGAGGGTGCTCCTGTGAAAAGGTGTATATATCCGGGGTAGTCAGTGAACGGTTGTGCAGCGCGAGCAGTCGGTTTTTTCAATCAAGACGCTGCCGCGACGCTGCCTCGCGACGCTGCCTGTGTCGGCGCCGCTGCGCCGCGAGGCAAGATAGGGGGGGGGGGAACCGTAGGAGAGGAGAAACATCTGGCGTCTTTCGTTAAACAGCTGGCGTCTTTTCGTTTTGCTTTAGAAACATCTGGCGTCTTTTCGTGTTGCTTTTAGAAAACATCTGGCGTCTTTCGTTGGTTTATTTCATCAATCAACGGCGTTTTGAACAAAATTTTTATTGTTTAATCACGCACAGGAGAAATCTCACCAGGCACTACCTTGGAGGTAAACAATGGCTGCTAATGGGAATGAGAGACAGAAGAAGTCGGCTTTCAGCTAACACTTACACTTCTACTTCTACTAACGTTTCCTACTGGAACATGCCAATGGCTGCTAATGGGGAATGAGAGACAGAAGAATTCGGCTTTTAGTTAACGCGCACGCTGCGATTTTTTTATTGTTCAACAACGCACAGGAGAAATCTCCCACCGGCACCACCTTGGAGGTCAAGATCTGGTACTAACGTTAAGACTGGTTACGCACTACGACGGGGACGAACGGGTGCCGCTTTAAGGAGCTTCGCCCCTAAAAGAAATTTTGCGACGCACAATTTAATGCGATTTTGGAAAACTTTTTTTCTCCCAAAATAAAACCCGTTAATAGACTCGGGTATAATTAGTTATGCAACACAGTTTTCTTGCGCTGTTCATACTAGCAGTGTACGAAGTACGAAATGGTCTCAGATAGTGAACTTTGCGAGCTTTCACAGAAGCAATTTACGAGATTCAGTGCCCTGCTTGGAGTTGTCAATTAAGTCGCCATCGCCTCGCGATCTGCCACCCTCCTGATTAGCTCAGTTGGTAAAGCAAACGCCCCGGAAAGGCGTAGGCCCTAGATTGGAAACCCGGACCAAGAGCTTTCTTTCCCAAAAATGCGCACTTTCGAGCTACAAACGCGTGGTTGACACTTTTTTCGCTGTCACAAATCTTCTCACACGTTGATTGCTTCCCCACAGCTAAATTTCCGCAGTCTGGGATACCTATACAACTGTTTTCGAAACTACGTTACGGTGTCTTGAAGATGGCGTGCACGGCACCGCACCAGACAAACGTTTCCGCAGAGTTGGGATGCGAGGAACTTGAAACTCAGTAGCTATGGAAGGGGTGCGCTTTGCCAATACAATCATTCAAGAAAAAACGAATAAACCGAGATACCGGCGGAATGCATAATGTATCGCCACAGACATCTGCCTGAGTAACCAAGTTTCAGCTGCCTCGTTCTTGAGCGCATTCATGCTCGGGCATGGCTGCAGCTGCAACAAAAGTGTCACAGATAAGGAAGCCATGCTGGCTGCGAAGACGGACAGTCTGTATAAGCGCGCGTATCTTAATTGAAGCGCCATGCATGATTCATGAGGTCGAGAACGCGTATAGACGATCGCACGCGCTCGGGTAGCCAACGGGGCAAAGGACTAAATCGATGGCGACGGCCTCTGAAAAGCGCCATCTGACCCTCCCGCGTTCTCCTCCCGCCCAGTAAACGACACGTGGGGCCAGGGGTGTACAAAAGGGTTTCCGTGATGGACCGGCTTCGCTTGGCCGGGGAAGTGGCTCGTTCCTTTTATGGGCATGTAGAACCACCCCCTTTCCTCTCCGCTGCCTGCCGTTTCTTTTTCCCGGCGTGTGCTGGTCCTGCCGGGGCACATAGCGTCAGAGATAGCACTTAAAGTTCGTTATAGCTAAGATGCTCAGTAAGAAGAATGCTGCGAGTGCTAGCAGGGTACATTACGCTCCGGTAGCTTCAGAATCTAGGCGTCGGCACTGCTTATTTGCGCCGTCCCCGCGATTGATCACTTCGCAAAACAATGGCCGGTGTGTCGGGGGTTTTAGCGTGGAGGATCAGGTTGCAGAGTCCAAAAAAAGTTGCATGAGCGAACCAGAAGAGTGGCTTTATATATGCCTAGATAGATAGATAGATAGATAGATAGATAGATAGATAGATAGATAGATAGATAGATAGATAGATAGATAGATAGATAGATAGATAGATAGATAGATAGATAGATAGATAGATAGATAGATAGATAGATAGATAGATAGATAGATAGATAGATAGATAGATAGATAGATAGATAGATAGATAGATAGATAGATAGATAGATAGATAGATAGATAGTATTATCTGGCCTGCCACTCTGCACAGGAAAAAGGAGACGAAAAGAGTTGTATTTATGAAGTTAGGGCGCAAAACTAAAGAGGACCGACTCCTCAAAGCGTTCGCTTTTTCACTGCTTATTGCGTTGGCTATGGCAGAATAAGAAGTCTTGACTAGCGCCCGGAAGCAGCAATCCAGGCTAACATCCCCAGCATATCTGAAATGTTTGCGTCTCTCATTTTCTCTCGCATTTGGCTAGCGACCTCGTTTCTTAACTCCTTGTTTTTCCATGGCAACCCTTTTGTGCATGATATGCATACATATATATATTTGTTTTACATGATTTGGAAACTACGATCTGCTCAGTCATTGGGCGGAGTGGAGAAAAAAAACTAATTTAATCACATTATTTATTTGTATTTACCCTCAGGGTATATAGCCGCATACATTACAGAGAGATGAGGCAACACTATTAAAACAGACATGAGAAAAGAAATTCATCTGAGGAAAAAACACACACACTCATTCATAATACAGTTCAGGGAACGAGAACAAACACAATGGAAGTACAAAACATCGGAATAGCTGCATGTATTATACAACAACTAAGACAGTGATAAGATAGCTAATATGTTTTTGAAGAGGTCATGGTGCGACACCGGTACACAAATAAGGCAAACGAGTGATGAGCTGGTACGTCGATTTATTAATATAGTTATGGGTTTTATAAAAGGCGAATTTCCATAGCCGACCGAATCGACGCATCTATATCAAATAAGCTTTTGCCCTCCATATCCAAACGGCTGATTTCACATCCCAAATGCTGCTGTCGTATCGAGACAGTACGTTCACATATCAAAGTAGATATATAGAAATGCGTCTATGGGGTGTAATCGTCTGTCAGCGTTCGAAGACCCACGCATCGATATGAACTATTCACGACGGGGTGCATCAGAGCCATTCGGAGCAGCTTTGCTCGACACGTACTAGAAGCGAAAAAAAAAAAATCGCCAAAAACACGCCCCGCATTCCAATCAAATTGAGTCTTGAGAGACAAAAAAGGTCAGGAAGCAACGATCGGACGCAAAGACAACAGCAACAGGAACGTAAGTAGTCGGGGTACTGCCTACAAAGGCGGAGGCAGCCAGCCAATTTCTGTATTGAAGGAATACGGTCAGAATGCAGAAAGTCTCCCGCACCAGTTACAGCTATGCTCCCGGCAAAATGGCCGAAGCGCCATTCGCGAGACGAGCTGCGAATGTTGAGTGCGACCGTGGTGCGGCGTATAAAGCGGATTTGTGCCTGAAACTGCGAATCCGTGACCGGAAATGCATATCGCTGCCAGTGGGAACCGTACATGTATAGTACGCTGTTATGTGTTTATGCTGCGGTATTGCTTTGTGCGAAAAAAAAAAAGACGACTAGCTGGCGGCCCAGAAAGCAGACAAAGCAGCAAAAGAATAACTCTTTTATAGCTTTGAAAAGAAGGAGCGTCGACCGAAAAGCCGGCTTTACGTTTCCCTCAAAATGCGCGCTTCGAGTCTGCGGGGCACAGGGCTGCGCTTCTAGGCATAAACTCGTGGACTTACACGCGGGCAGTTATACTGTGAAAAAGCCAAAGTGCTCCGCGATCGAACGCGCCGCGAAATATAACTGCGGCGGAAGCAGGGAAGTGGATAAGAAGGCGGAATAGCTGCGCTCGCGAATGGTCGACGAATGATGAAATCTTTTGTGCCTTTTCTCGGGCTACGGAGTTCAGTCGACTGCGAAAGAGCGGGCGCTTTTCTTCTTTCTTTCTTAGGGCGAGAGCAAGTTGAGCGCGATGTAAGCGCTGAATTGCGCGCTTTGATTTTTGCAGTCGCTATTCCTTTATCTCGCGCATTTCGTGTTTCAGTATTGTCTACTGTTTCTGAAATTCGCAGCGAATCTGCATGTCGATGTGGTGTTTACAGGCAATTTGCGATGTTCGCTTTACAAGATTTTAACAACTAGCCATGTTGATGTTCGTGCTTATTGACTATGCCGATTCAATGCTCCGAGTGCGTTCTTGTCGCCTATAACGGCCATTATTGCTTACTTTCCTCAGTAACATTTTGCGAGCAATTCTAAACGTGCGTTATGCAAATTATCTTCGAATCTGCAATAATTTTAGTAAGCGAAACGTTGAACTGCGAAGCTGCGATCACACTGGCGCAATAGCACTTGATTTATTGGAGCAGTTCTTCACCAAACAATGAAAGGAAAATATTGGAAGCTTTCACTTGTTGTTTATTCATCCGAGGTGCAAAGTTAACCATCCTTGAACCCGCAGATTTAGTCGGTTTATAATTTTCTGGGCGTGTTCAAAATACATTATTGATTTGCTGCATTTCTATTTTTTATGATTTAATATAGAAGCAGGATAAAGAGGTTTGTCGAGGCATCGAGGTCCGCTCTTGGCCATTAACGTTTAACGATACGAGAAACAGCGCGAAGCACGGGACAGTGAAATAGACGGACCAAGCGCTGACTTACAACCAAGGTTTTATTCCGTACATGGGGGTATATATAGCACACGCAACATGAAAGGAAGGTCATATGGTGATGTCATCACGTGATGGTTTTTGACATTAATCATCACGCCGCTGCCGACGGTGAATTTTCGCGTTTGATAAGGCATCTAAGGCTTTCGCCTTAAAGGGACTGAGAACCGATTTTTCTCGACCCTGTTTTTTACGGCGCAACAGAAAGCTCACCCTTCGTAGTGTATGTAGCTGCAGGGTTTGATCCTAAAAGCACGTGGTTATTTTACAAGCAGTATTTTTCGATCTCAAAAACCTCTAAAAACGTACGAAGGCGTCCTCCAGCGACGCTGTGAAGCGACAGAGATGACGTTAGCCTTTCTCGCGAACTGTCCATTACGCTCAAGGTGATGCTTTCACAGGAGTGAGTGAAATTGGGGTTAATCACCTTCATATTGACATTTTCAACCGTTTTGGATATAAAAAGCAGGCGGAATGAGTTTTCCGAACGCTCGTCGTCACGTGAGGTCCCTTTATCACCTCGCGAGCCAGGCTCTCATGGCCTCCGCGATTAGCTCCGGCAACGCGTTGTCGGATCTAATCGCAGAAGGCACGAGGCGCTCTTCGTACCTCGCCAACTCGTCGGCAGGTGCCACTAGGTCCACAGCTAACAACGTTCATGCTGCCGCTCATGAGCATCGGATTATGCGTCAAAAGAAGGCGGCGCCACTATTCTGCTCAGTAAAAACGAAGGAATATCTGCACGCTTAAAGTTAGAAAATATGACAATAAAAACGTGTACTTCGTTTCAACCCTAATACAGAGACAATCAACAGCGTACACTAGTAGAATGTCACGTGATCTCCATCAAGCGCATCCTCACTTTTCTGCCGCGTGAGGCGCCCAAAGTAATTTTGAGTGAAGAAATAGAAATATGAATCCACGTTGAACGAGGAAAAGAGGGTTTGTTTTAGACGATACAATAGACAATATTTCCATTAGTGGTGTTATCTCAATTCGTGTTCTGTATGGTTGTCTGTCCTTCTAATAAAATTAGGGGCAGCCAACAATTGTCGCGTCGAAATTTTCTGAGCACCACCTCTTCGCGAGCGCATGTGCTCGGTGCCATATTGAAGCGAGCCTACATCGCTGCTTACAATTGCTGACCTTGCGCAAATTAGATCAGCTCAGCTGCCTTAGCGATCCTCGCAAAAGAGAAAAAAAGTGCAAGAAGAAGCTCTCTCACGAATTTCGTATAACTTTTAAAAAGTTATTTCACAGTAAGGAAACATTCACGACAACCAACACATCTCTCGTCTTTCGATGAACTTTCTAAAAGCAGAACGACGGCTCTTACCCAATGTGTCAAAAGATACGCGTATAGCTCGATCTTGCTCAATCGCAACTACCCACACCGCGTTGCCCCATCTGATATTGTTGTTTCTGTTCCTCTTTTATCCGTCCGCATGTTCTCAGTTCCCGTCAGGTTAACTTTCCACAAAGTGGCGTGCAATGAACGAGCCGCTAGAACGGCCACGATCGGTTTGCGAAAGCCATCGGCTTCTTCACCTTGCGCAATGAGTCTTGTGCAATAAGGGTTTGCTGACCACAGCAGACAGCGTCCGATACAACATACACGAAGGCGTTTTCTTGAATTCCACCTTTCGTTTTCAGCTCGGTGACGTCGAAGTGAGAGAAACGCCGTCAGCATAAAAAAAATCAGTGCCCCTTTTTTTATCGGGAAAATGGGGGCAAGCCAAGATTGGCATGTGCGTGCCCGACCTACACTTTCTTTCTTTCTTTCTTTCTTTCTTTCTTTCTTTCTTTCTTTCTTTCTTTCTTTCTTTCTTTCTTTCTTTCTTTCTTTCTTTCTTTCTTTCTTTCTTTCTTTCTTTCTTTCTTTCTTTCTTTCTTTCTTTCTTTCTTTCTTTCTTTCTTTAGAAGAAGCGAAACGGCTCTGATTGGTTGAGAGCTTCGCGTAAGGGATCGCCTACGCAGTTGGTATTGTGCCTAATGACTCACGTTCCGGCGCCGGCGCCGGAACGTGAGGTCATGCTGTCACATCAAGGCAACGATGAAATGTGGCAACGTGAAATGAGAAGTCACCTGGATTAAAGATCACGCTGCCACATCAGAAACAACTGATTGCCGACAAGGCCACGATCTAGAGAGCATCAATTATTGGATAACGGCGCATACTAACAGCCACGTGACTGGCGCACCTTCGATGGCCGCATTTCTGCCCGCTCGCCGGCACTGGGTTTTTCGCATACGACAACGCCGCCGCCATAATCTGTAACTCATAACAAGTTTCGCTTGAAAAACACTTGACTGATTCGTTTTACGCAATCATGACGACGGTCATTTCGACTCAAGAAGCCATAGCTTCGGAAAGGAGTTTGCTGTTTATTACTGTTGAAGTGCTTAGTATACGTTGCACGAGAGGAGAATAACAGCAGATAATAGGCAGTTTAACATTTCACCCAGAAGGCTATCACCGCACTTAGGCTGATGTGATGTGCGACTGTGCATCATTTGCTTCGCCGATTGTTTGTATCGCGCATTCCGCCAGAGCGCTAGTGCTATAGGTAAAAGAAGAGATGCTTTCCTTTTTGTGTGTGTGTGTGCGTGTTCTTCCTTACGCGCCTAATTAATTGTCTACAAAGAGGACGTGTTCTCTAACTGTGAACGCATGTTCCGCAGAATATCTTGTCTGCTTTGAGCGTAATAATAAGACATCTGACGGATCTGACACAAAGCTATAGCTGCTTGTAGGGGTGATTACCATTTTTTTCTAAAGCTTTCAGTAGAAGGCGAAGAACACCCCAGTTACCATAATTCTAAATATATTCAATATTTTTTTGCCCAAGTCTTACAAATAGTTTCCTGCGGTATATTTGCATGTTATTAAACTAACTAACTAACTAACTAACTAACTAACTAACTAACTAACTAACTAACTAACTAACTAACTAACTAACTAACTAACTAACTAACTAACTAACTAACTAACTAACTAACTAACTAACCAATCACGCCTACAAAATTTCTTTAGTGGTGCTTAAGAAAATGTTCAGGAATTTACACTCTTGTAGAAATTTTGAATATTTTCGTACAAGTACGTAAACGGACTTCCTCAAATATTCGCATCCGATGCAAAGAGCAGAGTTTTGTTTGTCTTCCCTCAGGAGTACGGAGATAGCTCTACAAAGCTCATTACTGTTAGGAAAACACTCTTGCGTGTTGTTGATGTTAAAAATACCGAAGCCTGCACAAAACAGTGCGTGTAGTGAAGACAAGCAACTTCCTTCCCTAATTCCCGAACGACACCGGTGCGCGTAGGAGGATCCAATTTGGTTTCGTCTCCCATTGGGTAGCCGATTCGAAGCCGTGCCTGGGGAAAAGCTTTCTTATCCGTCTGTCTTTCTTTTTTCTTTTTCCCCGTCCCGTAACGACAGCCGGAACCTGCTATCCACCTCTGCCTGGCTAATTTCCCAACATGGCGGATCTATTACAAGCACCCTCATTCTGCGAAAATCGCTAGTCGCCTGGTCTCGGCTAAGAAATGCTGCAGATGAAGTTCCTCTAGCTAGTCTTTTTATGCATCTTTCCTCGCCCGGAACGCTAGCAAATACAGAATACCCAGAAAGAAAGGAAACGAGCGACGGTAAGGGCAGAGGCGAAGCTATCGGGGCCAAGCGTTGTACAAATAGCAAACAGAAATCCACTTTCGATTAATTGAGCCATGAGGATTGGGCAGACCAGGCTGCAGACGCCGAACACACACACACACACACACACACACACACACACAACACACACACACACACACACACACACACACACACACACACACACCACACACACACACACACACACACACACACACACACCACACACACACACACACGCCCACGCACACACACACACAAACACACACACACACACACGCACGCGCACACACACACACCACCACACACCACACACACGCACACGCACACGCACACGCACACACGCACACGCACACGCACACGCACGCACACGCACACGCACGCACACGCGCACACACACACCACACACACACACACACACACACACACACACACACACACACACACACACACACACACACACACACACACACACACACACACACACACACCACACACAGCGCTAGATCGTAGCGCTAGATCGTAACGTGGACTATCTAGAGTCGCTTACACTAATTACTTCAAGAGCGAAATAAGCTGTTGGACTCACCATTGTGCGTTCAATGTAACGTCCTAGAAGACCTGAAACACGTTCTCTGTGAATGCAGGCGATACGCAACAGAAAGACGATCTCTGAAGGCGCCCTTGCACCTTCAACGGGACTCGTGTTTAGAACTGCGGCATATTCTGGGCCCATGGCAAAGCAGCACCTGTGCTTTACGCGCCACTAAAGCGCTGCTGACTTTCTTGCGGGCCACAAGCCTGACCGAAACTTTGTAAACAGTGTAGTATAGGTAGGTGTGTGTGGTTATCAGTGTATATATCATAATAATCACCCAGCACCTGGAGTAGCATGTCAGGCGAATAGCCAGGTAAACATCTCCAGATTTTCATTAAAACATTTCTCTCTCTCTCTAGAGTGACAATCTTGGTACACTCGCAATCTTATGTGCACAATGCTTTTTGTTATTTCTGGTTTTTGTTTTCTTAGTTATTTGTTAGTTGTGCACAGACTTCACCATTTTGGGGTAGCCGGCTGAACCGAAAAGCCTAATTTCTAGGCATGGACGAACAAACGAGCACTTCGAATGTTCGAACGAGTATTACAATATTCAAATTTGCTTCGACACGCATGTGATATTTCCGAAATGTCGAAGTTGTCGAAACGAGAGAATTAACAGTTTTTTTTTTACATGTAACTCCATGAAAAGGTGTTTTGACTGCAGCACGAAACTGCAGTGCCGTGAATTTATCTAATCAGAGGAAATCCGTACTGCTGCGAAGCCCCACTGCAAGGTTAAGTGTGTACATATAACCATCAACTCGATTATTAGTTTTTCTTTTTTTTTTATGTTTAAAAGGACCTGCACAATCTTGTGCACTTAAGTCGTGGGATTGTGCAGACATAGAGAATGCGCCCCCAACGCACATAATCAAACGAAGAGCTTTGAGAGGCCTGTCTGTTTAGTACGAGTCCCGGTTCACCTTGAACAGGCTAGTAGCATAGCGCGGGAAGACACACGGACAAAGAAGAGGTACGATACGAACACAAGCGCTAACTTTCAACAACGAAAATTTTATTTTCAGGATCGGTCATATATACACGCACATGAAATCACGCGACCGCAGTGAGATATTTTCGTTTACAACTGATAGCACATGGAAAATTGCGTTCAATCTTATCCGTCACACAGCGTTTAAACATGACAACCAACCTTAACTATCGGGCATGCGTAAATATTCAATTTCTTTGGTGGATAATGACAGTGACACCTTGCTGATACAGTGGTCGCCGGCGGAAAGAATGCGATCTGTCTCTATTATCAGTCGTACAGGCTCCGATTTACTTCTTGAAAGAATGGCAGTATTCTCTAGTACCGGGTGGCATGCACACGTTTTGCAGTGAAGTGCTAAAAAACCGTCACCTGACACGCCTTTTACCTTATTTCGGTGTTCCCTCAACCGGTCATTAATGCATCTTCCGGTCTGGCCTATGTAACAATTGCCGCACGAGAGGGGAATGCGATAAACAACGCCAACAGCGCATGGGACAAACTGATCCTTGTGTTTCTTATCACAGACCGACCGGGTAGTCATTACAGGATTAGTAGCTCTACATAGGGTGCTCAACTTGTTCGGAGCTGAAAAGACCACGTTTATGTTTTCTCGCCCTCCTATTTTCTTCAAACTGTGAGATAACTGATGTATGTAAGGTATTACAGCTGTTCTCTTGGGTTCACGCCCGTTACCTTCACCGTTTGTCGGGGGGCACCTGTTCGAGCGTTCCTGCTTTAGCACCTTTTCCGCTACTGACACTAGCACATGTTTAGGATAGCCGGCGTCTTCCAGACGTGTCACCTGTTGATGAAAACTTGCCTTCATTAGGTGAGGGCACGACTTTTTGAGGGCATTTTTGAAGCACAGGTTAGTTATGCCCCTCTTCACCAGCTTGGAATGAGCCGAATGATACTGGAGAAGAGGTTTGTTAGCTCTTGGGCTGTAGGACCAGCAGGTCAGATTGTCAGTGAACATGAGGTGAACATCGAGAAACCGTAGTGAACCATCGACTGGCATTTCAAAAGTCACGTCAAGAGGTTTTAAACACTCGCGAACAGTTATGAACGCATCGTCACACTCCTTTTTAAAACTCATGCTAGGGCAGTCAAGAACAACCAAAAAATCATCAACAAACCTAAAGGCTTTTCTAAAGACGGTTACTCTCGTGAGGCGTTCACACATGGCTCCGTCTAATTTCGCTAAAAAACAAGTTACTAAGCACTGGAGCAAGGCACGAACCGATGCAAATCCCCTTTTTCTGTAGATAAGGCTTGTTGTCCCACTGGATAAAGGTTGATGACAGGTAAAAACGCAGCAATTCTAAAAACCCTTCAGTAGAAACACCTGTTTCATGGGAAAACCTAACGGCGCCATAACTGTCAATACATTCTTCGACACAGTGGAGAAGTTCACTGTGCGGAATGGAATAATACAAATCTTTAATATCTGCTGAGAAGGCCTTTAGACCCCCTTCAGCGTTACTTTTAAAAAACTCGATAACGTCATCCGAACTTTTCACGAGAAAAGGGTCACATATGTCAAGAACGTTTAACTTCGAGAGCAAATAGCGCGCAACTTCCTTCTGCCAAGTACCTCTCTCAGAAACTATAACGCGGAAAGGAACACCGACCTTGTGGGTTTTAGCACTGAAAAAAACCTCTAGTAGCTTCTTGTCAGACTTTAGTACATCTTTTCCTAGTCTTTGAAGGTTCAACTTCTTGCATAGTTGAATAGCTTTTGCTGTTACTTTCGTAGGTACTATGTCCTTACGCTCGTTGAATACAGCCGATATTGCTTCACCGGCTTTTTCAGAGAAACATTTGTGGGAAAAAAACGGCGAATCCACCCTCTTTATCTACCGGTATGACACACATAGAATTGTTCTTCAAGTAGGACTCTACGCGTTTTACAGGCAATTTTGAGGATTGCTGCTTGCAACGTACCAGAGCATCCAGGCCTTCCGAATTCATCCTCGCGGCATCTATTTCGGGGGCTCTCTTCGAGACTTCACGGACGACGGACAGAAGCTCCGGTTTGGTCCTCTTGGTAGTCTGGGCAAACTTGGGACCAAGCCCCAGCACTTCACGAACACTACCGGGAAGTTCGAAACCTTCGGGGACGTGGACGTCACACACAACCTTCCGACAGTTCCTGTTCACTTGACCTCGAAGTTGCCTTAGCTGAACTTGCCAAAGAAGTTCAGTCATCCGGTCAGCTAAGCCCAGGTGCTTCCGCAGAAGATTCTTTGCGACACATGGCTCATACTGGTCAAACAACCGCACACTCAGGCAGTCTTTCAGTAGGCGCACCTGTCGAAGTCGCTCGCCGCGTAGAATCTTCAGAATCCTTTTTCCATGGCCAAACGATGGCGTAAAGCCACCAAACAATGCCGTAACCTCCGATGGGACATGCTTCTTTCGAATGCAAAAGCCTAGCGCTCTCGCGTAGCTTGTTGTCGTGGCGATGAGTGCGACTATACGACCGGGGTCCTGATTTCCACAGAGAAAGGGGCCCGTTGTACTAGAAATAAAGTCGACTAGGGTACCGATATGGGCTTGTTGGTACATCTTGAACAGGCTAGTAGCATAGCGCGGGAAGACACACGGACAAAGAAGAGGTACGATACGAACACAAGCGCTAACTTTCAACAACGAAAATTTTATTTTCAGGATCGGTCATATATACACGCACATGAAATCACGCGACCGCAGTGAGATATTTTCGTTTACAACTGATAGCACATGGAAAATTGCGTTCAATCTTATCCGTCACACAGCGTTTAAACATGACAACCAACCTTAACTATCGGGCATGCGTAAATATTCAATTTCTTTGGTGGATAATGACAGTGACACCTTGCTGATACAGTGGTCGCCGGCGGAAAGAATGCGATCTGTCTCTATTATCAGTCGTACAGGCTCCGATTTACTTCTAATGGAAAAAGGATTCTGAAGATTCTACGCGGCGAGCGACTTCGACAGGTGCGCCTACTGAAAGACTGCCTGAGTGTGCGGTTGTTTGACCAGTATGAGCCATGTGTCGCAAAGAATCTTCTGCGGAAGCACCTGGGCTTAGCTGACCGGATGACTGAACTTCTTTGGCAAGTTCAGCTAAGGCAACTTCGAGGTCAAGTGAACAGGAACTGTCGGAAGGTTGTGTGTGACGTCCACGTCCCCGAAGGTTTCGAACTTCCCGGTAGTGTTCGTGAAGTGCTGGGGCTTGGTCCCAAGTTTGCCCAGACTACCAAGAGGACCAAACCGGAGCTTCTGTCCGTCGTCCGTGAAGTCTCGAAGAGAGCCCCCGAAATAGATGCCGCGAGGATGAATTCGGAAGGCCTGGATGCTCTGGTACGTTGCAAGCAGCAATCCTCAAAATTGCCTGTAAAACGCGTAGAGTCCTACTTGAAGAACAATTCTATGTGTGTCATACCGGTAGATAAAGAGGGTGGATTCGCCGTTTTTTCCCACAAATGTTTCTCTGAAAAAGCCGGTGAAGCAATGTCGGCTGTATTCAACGAGCGTAAGGACATAGTACCTACGAAAGTAACAGCAAAAGCTATTCAACTATGCAAGAAGTTGAACCTTCAAAGATTAGGAAAAGATGTACTAAAGTCTGACAAGAAGCTACTAGAGGTTTTTTTCAGTGCTAAAACCCACAAGGTCGGTGTTCCTTTCCGCGTTATAGTTTCTGAGAGAGGTACTTGGCAGAAGGAAGTTGCGCGCTATTTGCTCTCGAAGTTAAACGTTCTTGACATATGTGACCCTTTTCTCGTGAAAAGTTCGGATGACGTTATCGAGTTTTTTAAAAGTAACGCTGAAGGGGGTCTAAAGGCCTTCTCAGCAGATATTAAATATTTGTATTATTCCATTCCGCACAGTGAACTTCTCCACTGTGTCGAAGAATGTATTGACAGTTATGGCGCCGTTAGGTTTTCCCATGAAACAGGTGTTTCTACTGAAGGGTTTTTAGAATTGCTGCGTTTTTACCTGTCATCAACCTTTATCCAGTGGGACAACAAGCCTTATCTACAGAAAAAGGGGATTTGCATCGGTTCGTGCCTTGCTCCAGTGCTTAGTAACTTGTTTTTAGCGAAATTAGACGGAGCCATGTGTGAACGCCTCACGAGAGTAACCGTCTTTAGAAAAGCCTTTAGGTTTGTTGATGATTTTTGGTTGTTCTTGACTGCCCTAGCATGAGTTTTAAAAAGGAGTGTGACGATGCGTTCATAACTGTTCGCGAGTGTTTAAAACCTCTTGACGTGACTTTTGAAATGCCAGTCGATGGTTCACTACGGTTTCTCGATGTTCACCTCATGTTCACTGACAATCTGACCTGCTGGTCCTACAGCCCAAGAGCTAACAAACCTCTTCTCCAGTATCATTCGGCTCATTCCAAGCTGGTGAAGAGGGGCATAACTAACCTGTGCTTCAAAAATGCCCTCAAAAAGTCGTGCCCTCACCTAATGAAGGCAAGTTTTCATCAACAGGTGACACGTCTGGAAGACGCCGGCTATCCTAAACATGTGCTAGTGTCAGTAGCGGAAAAAGGTGCTAAAGCAGGAACGCTCGAACAGGTGCCCCCCGACAAACGGTGAAGGTAACGGGCGTGAACCCAAGAGAACAGCTGTAATACCTTACATACATCAGTTATCTCACAGTTTGAAGAAAATAGAAGGGCGAGAAAACATAAACGTGGTCTTTTCAGCTCCGAACAAGTTGAGCACCCTATGTAGAGCTACTAATCCTGTAATGACTACCCGGTCGGTCTGTGATAAGAAACACAAGGATCAGTTTGTCCCATGCGCTGTTGGCGTTGTTTATCGCATTCCCCTCTCGTGCGGCAATTGTTACATAGGCCAGACCGGAAGATGCATTAATGACCGGTTGAGGGAACACCGAAATAAGGTAAAAGGCGTGTCAGGTGACGGTTTTTTAGCACTTCACTGCAAAACGTGTGCATGCCACCCGGTACTAGAGAATACTGCCATTCTTTCAAGAAGTAAATCGGAGCCTGTACGACTGATAATAGAGACAGATCGCATTCTTTCCGCCGGCGACCACTGTATCAGCAAGGTGTCACTGTCATTATCCACCAAAGAAATTGAATATTTACGCATGCCCGATAGTTAAGGTTGGTTGTCATGTTTAAACGCTGTGTGACGGATAAGATTGAACGCAATTTTCCATGTGCTATCAGTTGTAAACGAAAATATCTCACTGCGGTCGCGTGATTTCATGTGCGTGTATATATGACCGATCCTGAAAATAAAATTTTCGTTGTTGAAAGTTAGCGCTTGTGTTCGTATCGTACCTCTTCTTTGTCCGTGTGTCTTCCCGCGCTATGCTACTAGCCTGTTCAAGATGTACCAACAAGCCCATATCGGTACCCTAGCCGGTTCACCAGCTACCTCTGGTGAACCGGTCTCGACAGTTGGCAAGAGCCCACGGCTTTCAGGAATGAGGAGGCCGCCCACCTCAGGCAAAGGCAATACGATGGCTTGGACGAATAAAGCTTTATAATCGTAATCAAACCTAGTTGAACGTTTCACCACATTTCGCCCGTCTTCTTACAGTTTTGCCAAGTTGCAGAGGCTGCTGTTTATCGCGTCGAATTTACTGCGAGTAATTTATCTTCTCGAATTCCGGCCAATATACATTCTTATACAAGCAGGCAAGATTCTCCAAATCAACAAGAATGGTTTCAGAACCTTTAAAACATTACTATAAAAGTTATCTTTAAAACATTACTATAAAAGTTATTTTGCTTTTCCATTTACGTTCAGCTCCATTAAACTCAGTTTTTGCTCAAATGCAGCTCTGCTGTGATGCTTGATTTTTGTAAGAAAATGCGACGCGACACTATAGAAAGCAGCAGTGAACGACCATAAAAATAATAAAGAGAGGGTAGACACCCTATCCGAGATAATTAAATGGACCGAGTACGAGCCTATCGCTTACGAAACGCATTCGATTCTCTCTTTCACTTACTGTCGCACATTGCTTTTTGACCCTGTGTTGTATCGTTTTGAAACAAGTAGTCACGTGGCGTCGCCAATGCTGCACTAAATATCCCAGTAGTTCAGTGAATGCGTTTCGTGTGTAACTTTGACAAGCAGTCATGGGCATGTACTTATTTGATGCGCATCTCGATGACCTAAAATTTGGCCTGCGCGCATTGTGGAGTTCACAAGAGATGTAAAATAAACGAGATGGCTCCTCGATCAGTCAGCTGGGTGAGGTCGGTGCATCTGTTAGAGCCTGCGTAGCGCGCTGTCATAGAGACACATTCTCGGACTAGAGCACGTGGAAAGATCCATCGACCTTTCATAATGACCGGAAAAATTCACTCACCTGTACTTGTACATTTAACGACCAAAACTGCTTGCCATGTGACGAAACATTCTTCCCCTTTGATATAAAAAAAAAGTCTGAATTAAAAAAAAAAAGCATAAACTTAGAAATGAGCAGCAAACTGTGTTTTCATGGAGAGAGTTACTCTGGCAGAAAAAAGAATAAAGAAAAAGGTTTTGCATTTCGTTTACCTCTGGAAGAGAGCACAGAAGTGAAGCCTTGTTTTCGTTCGAAGATATTGCAACAGGAGTTGGTACATGTCAGGATCTGCCAAAACGACAAAACACAAGCACACGTGCCCAACCTATTGATTTAGAGTGGCGTCTGCATTTTGCGTAGTAGTAGAGCCGTAGGATCGGTTTTTCATCAAATAATGATCTAGTCGTTACGTCGCTGAAGCGTATTATGTGTTCTTCGCTGACATCGGCAAAAAGTGGGCGTTCGCCTCTGCTCGTCTGAAGGCGAGGCTTGCGAGACTGATAGCTCGAGCACGTGCACGGAATCGACGTGGGGCAGTACTTAACCTCACGATATTGTGCCACACATCGTTACCCCCCGATCTACTAAATGAGACTTGTTTGAAACCTAAATGCCAGTCCAGCAGGCGGGTAGGCAACATATGAGAGCCGCTCCGAGTGGACACTAAAATCGGAACGGCCTAGGTTTTCCTACTTGCCAATGTCTACAATGTTTGCAAAAAGCATGACACCACTAATGATGTCACTGTTAGGCTTGTTTATAATTCGGGTAACAGCGCGAAAAAGTAGAAAGGACGATGACAGAGACAGAATATAAAAAGCGCTGTTTTATTTATTTATTTATTTATTTATTTATTTATTTATTTATTTATTTATTTATTTACAACACAGTGTTGTGGGAGACCAGGGGAAAAAAAGCTGATACAATCAGCTTGAGGGTGTCCTGGCCACCCTACACGTGCTACAGCGTAAAAGGTGGTAACGAACGAAAAAAAAAAAGAAAAAAAGAACAGGAAAATGAAATGTACACATAATATATTGTACATGAATATCCTTCATGCAAAAAAAAAAATATGTACACATAATGGCGTACACTGATGTACATAGTATGTACACTGATGGCGCTTCGTATGTACACATACGAAGCGCCATCAGGTATGTGTACCTGCTGGAGCTTCGTATCTGTAAATATATATAAAGAAATAATAACATCAGTCAGCATGAAATGGTGAAGCTGACAGGTGATATCGACAACGCTCTTTACACTCCGTCTCAGTCGTCATCCTTTCGGCTTTTTCCCGCTGTTACCCGAGTTACATTGAACTAACTAGCCCAGAAAGCAACCATATTGTTTATAAGGTTGACCATGCGTTGACAAACACGATATCATATTTATCCAAATGTTCGAAATCAGCAGGAAAGGCAAGTTTGCGTTCGGTATTATACTGGAAAACATTGTCTTCCTGATAATCATCGCCTCCCCAACGTATTATCACGCTGCAGCCGACCTCATAAATTAGGGTTTTGTACGAGAACGGCGCAGCACCACACACGTCACACATCGCGTAAGCGAGGAAGCACTTGCCTTCCACACATCCAGAGTACGCTACAGCGCTGCGCATTGTGATTGCTCTCCCCGCGGTTCCTACCGATTCTTTGGCTTGCAAAAGCCTGCTGGCGTCTGTGGAAACGACAGAGTTCGCGACAGGAGCGATTAGTCAGCGTCTGATGCCCACTAGTGCGGAATGAACACGGTGGCGTGACTTCCCCACCCGCTCCATTTTCCCACGAAGCCGGCTTCTTCTTCTCAAGGGGGAGGAAAATAGCGTAAGCATGTCTTCGGCCTCAGCAGACTGACTTCATTAGCATTCTTTACCCGGACTCAACGTGCGGCGTCAGCGTGGAGGAACCAACGTTGTGTCGCAATCAGCGAATCGTGCCGGATGCAAGGGCATCGCTTCGCTGTGCAGAAACGGCGCCACGGCCGTTGTTATGGAACTCGGCTGCCGCGTCCCCTTTCCTTAGTAACCCTTCTCGCTTGGCAAGAAACCAATGTTGCCTAAAAGGGCGGATGCAAGAATGGTACCCACGCTGGTTGTTTTCAGCAGCGAGATTCCGCTCCATATTTGTTCCAAATCGGTCATCTTAAATTATCCGAACTTCCTGTGTGAGCGCGTTTCCCTGTCGACGTTTTATAGCTTGCTCAGGGAACAATAACCGACAAAAATAGAATGCGAAATCGACAGAATGGAGTTAACTTAACCCTATTGTAAGTACAGTACCTGAACTAACGCGGAGCATGTAAAATAGCTGTCGTATAATTGTTGTCCGAGATCTCTAGCATTTTTCATACGTTTCGCGGTATTCAGCCCCAATCATTCGTCGACACAATCAGCCTCGCAGTTAGGGATGCGTTTGTTTTCTGTTGGAAATACTTACGCAAAACAAACATGTTTGTGAACTTCTCAACATAATACATAAATGAATACTTTCGAATCGAAAAAAAAAGAAAAAACTGGACATTTGAATGCCTCCTACTAGTAATGGGTCATAACATGAAAATAAAGCCCGTCTTCGTACAAGCAATTGTAGCTTTGTTGAACTCTAATAAATACATGTGTACAATTCGGCACAGTGTCTATAGAGCACAAATGGCGGCAGATTCAGTGCGTCCTTTTGGTATCTACACAGAGTGAAGCTCATTCGCATCTTCGTCTTTCATCTCGTGCTCCGATGCACGTGACGCGACGTGTCTTCGTGGGCCTCTTCCAGCCACTTTTTTAACGGTGTGTGAGGTCCACTATGCCGACATTTTTTTTCTGACCGCATTTGGCTAAAAGGTCTTTCATGGGATAGTCTATAATGAAAAATAAAGTTGAAACCAGACGTGAAGCAATAGACGGGAAGTGAAAATGGGATTCGAATTAAAAGACCGATAGTTGAAACTGGAAGTGCATTAAAATAGATCTTGCACGGATGTCAACAAACTGACATGCTTCATAAGCGACGTCATTTCCGTCACGGAAACGACGCCGGTAAATGCTTTGTGGAGCCCCTTTCGTGTTAGAATAGATGTTTGACAACACAATGCAATTCGCATTCCAGAGGTATGAGTTTGCTACAGAAAGGAAAAGGTAACAACTTACAGCGGTGGCCCAAAATTAATTTACCACTGAGGCTTAGCTAGAGTACCCTTAAATAAATCATTCTTAAGTGAAGAGAAAAGAACTTCATCGATGTCAGACAAATTGAAGTAATTGTAGCTGTCTAAGCAAACCATTGTGAAATATTACGCGCACTCGTCGTCTCGACGGGTCTTGCTGTCTTTCCGTTTGAACCTCGCTTAGCGGCAACCACCGACGCGCACGAAGGCGGCAGAAGCCACCATTATTGTTGCAACGAGGCGAGCAAGAGAACCTCGCTTCCGGGATTCCCCGAAACAAAATCAGTGGAGTGCTCTCCCCACATTGACAAGTCTCTGCTGAAGACGGTGACATCAGAGAATGAGGCGTGGGGAATGAAAGGCCCTCTGGCTGCAATAACGTCAGCGACGGGTGCCGGCTTAAGTCCTGGAACGCGTTAATGAGAAGTTCGTCACCTCTGCTCGACTAAGCTCCTTCTTTCTCGGTCCCAACTCTCTCATTCTTTCGAAGACGCCGCCGCTACGCATGCTGCACAGTGCGCACCAGCATTCCATTGTTAAAAGCAGACGCGGAAAGCTAGAAGTGCTCGCGAGGCGGGCGCACACTAGACGGAAAGAAAATAAAGGAATAAGCAACTAATCGATACGCAAAATTTGCGACGTCGGATGGCGTATCGTGGCGAGATCTCTTCGATCGCGCCCAGCCGTATCTGTGAAAGAACCTCCCCGACCCATAACCCCTCTGTCGTGCCTGTTCTCTTGGTTCCCGAAAAGAGTAAGATGAAAAAGCGAATGTATAAATTGACGTGTCTGAAAGAACGGGCTGGTGTCAGATCTGCATAAAGAGAGAAGGGAGACATTGCCCTGCTTTGCTACTTGCGTTTCCTTTTTTTTTTGCTGGGTGTGAATATGCATAGGAGATGGTGCGCCATAAGAAAATGGTTAGCATTATGGTAACAAAGAAAACTAAAAAGAAAGAAAATAGGAAATTTTCATTTGCATTCTTTGTTTACGGTTTTCTGTCCGACATTTTGAGGTGTGTAAGATGGCAGGTCTTTATGTGAGATAATATTCTCGTGCCATGTGCTATGCATCAATGTGCAGCAGCACTGCTGTGCTTCCTGAGACGAAATAACCTAATTAAACATACACAATGACGCTAACGAAGGTACAGTGGACTTTGCTAATATGTTTTAACTGTAGTATAGTATGCAAGGGTTGACGCTTGGGCAAGTTGGTGTGGATTCATTTCAAAAAGGTTTACAGCGCAAGAACGATTAGGAAGGGACGAGACAACAGAGGTAAAGAGCGCTGACTTCCAAGTAGTCTTTATTTCGATAAGAAGTGCATATACAGAAGTCCTTTCTCTGCGGAAGGCCGACCCCGGAACACAAGACGGAGGAGAGAAGCAAGGAAAGCTCGGAGATAAGACACCCCGTGCAGTTAAAAAGAAATAAAGACTAGTTGGAAGTCAGCGCTCTTTACCTCTGTTGTCTCGTCCCTTCCTAATTGTTCTTGCGCTGTAAACCTTTTTGAAATGTAGTATAGTAATTACGACGTAAATGGAAAGGAATTACAGTGGATGAAAAATCAACTTGCCGCAGGTGGGGACCGAACATACAGCCTTCGCATAACGCGTCCGATGCTCTACCAACTGAGCTACAGCAGCGGTCGCTTTCCCATCCACTTTATTTGGGTATTTATGCGATTCTTGGAGTGTTAGCCAGCGCCGCTCGCAGCCATGACGGCGAGTGTGGAACACTCTTTTCTCGCCAGCTGGCGTCACGTGGCACGCGATCTTATTACGAGCTGGAAGCTGACCAATAATCACACTCGCCATCATGGCTGCGAGCGGCGCTGGCTAACACTTTAAGAGGACACTGTAAGAGGGAACCCTGGCAAGAATGATGAACGGCATTCAATTGTAGGTCACTAAAAAAAAATGTCACAGTTTCGCCGCAAGGGCGAAGCAATGAATGCGACAGCAAGAACCTAATGCTATACGAAGTGAGGCTCGCTAATGGATACTCTCAGTTTGAACAGCGCTCCTGTTGCAAAGGCGGCCGAAGCAGCGAAGGAAACTAGCGTGCTTCAAGTGTCGAGCTGTGACACTTGATAGTTCGCGCTCATCTTCTGTTTGTTCGTTTAGCGGCGTCCCTTGAGCTCGAGTGACTTTCGTACGCTCCGTAACATGAGCGTGGACATCACGGTGAAAGCTCGAAACATCTCTCTTCCCCTCACCACGAGATAACCGCGCGAGCAGACAGCGGAAGGGCAAGGTTCTCCCTGCACAAATATACGAAGAAGCGAGCGAGCTCGCCGACGACTTTTAAATCCGCCCGTCGCGCTCATCGCGCCATCTCGCTGGTAATGAAGAAACGCTTATAAGCGCCTCCCGTCTCTGAGTCCTGCCAGCGGTAAATGGTGTGTATATAACGCTCGCCGTTAGCTACCTGAAGGGTCTGCGCTTTCTGGCGTAGTGGTTAGCGCCACGCGCTGCGGAACGATAGGTTGCTGGTTCGATTCCGCGCTTCGGAAGCCTTTTTCTGAATTATTTTGCTTTGGGACTTTGATATATATATATATATATATATATATATATATATATATATATATATATATATATACGGTGCGTGACGGCGGCGACGGCGACTAAGACAGAAACTAAGACAAAATACGGCGTGATTACGCGCACGTCTTCTTGAACGTACCGTGCGGTTTTATATAAAGCATACTCATTCAAACTTTTACAAACGTTCGCGGAAATATGACTTTCTAGTAGTAACATCACGCACTAGATCTGAACTTAATAATTAAAGATAGTCGCTGTACACATACTACAAACTCGAAGTTACAAACAACCCACATAGTTCTCTGTCCTTCTGAGTCAAAGCAAGACAACCATGTGACAAAGCGACGCTGAGAGGCGACAGCTCAAGCAGAAAGAATGGCGCACTGTGTAAAAACAGTACCGCGTATTGCAAAAAGTAAAAGGGCACGAAATGAAAGAAAGAGAAACATTATTACGGAGGACAAGACACGTGATCTGGTAATATTTCAGTTGCTTTTTTATTTTCAAATAAAAAGACCTGGCACTTACTTGCTTTCTTGAGGCTTCGCAGAGTTCATGCGCTACAACGTCCTCTAGCAATCTATAAAAGGGCGCGACCATCGACCGTTCGGCCACGCACGCTATAAATATATAGGGCAAACACTTGGATAGGCACACAAACACTATCACGCACCGGCCTTCCTTTCTCTGCGGAAGGCCGACCCCGGAACACAAGACGGAGGAGAGAAGCAGGGAAAGTTCGGAGATAAGACACCCCGTGCAGTTAAAAAGAAAGTTCCAGTCGGCCATGCCCCCAGCCATTAGACGCCGCTGTCGCCGACGTTACACCATTTAAGCCGCAGCTGCGACATTGTGTTATACGACTGCAAAAACGGCAAGCACCTTTAATCGCTTTCAAGTCGCCTGTTTCCACTTATCTTCCCTTTGGCCGTTCTTTGCGCGCCCCGTTTTAATCAAGCGTATGTGTAACGAATAAATAAAGAGAGAGAGAGAGAGAGCTCGTGGCGAAGTCACCACACACGTGGAACTGCAACTTTGTGCGAAAGAAAAAGAAAAAAAAAAACAGGCGACAGCGCGGATGGCAAAAGACGGTCGATCGGTTCATTCCCAGGGTCGGAGATTGATCGCTGCAGTTCGTTTGTCCAAAACGAAAAAGAAAGACTAGAATTGTAGGGTCGCCGCACCGTTTCTTTTAGATCTCTCCGGTGTTCAGCGCCATTGCCTCCAGCCCCTCCGCAGTACCCCCTCCCCTTCTCTTTTCGCGAAAATGTTTGTCCTTCATTGCCTTTACACTTCAAGCAATCTCACAGCTCCTTGTAGGCGTCGGCTACCCGTATTGCCCACACCATTTGTAAAGCGCATGCCCTAGACGCCCTATCAAACGCGGAAATTGAGCACCGGCGGCTTCGGCGTCATCATGACGGCATTGTAACTTCACGCGATGGCTTCATCACAGGACATAGTCGCTTGGCCAAAGGTGGTCTGATCACGGAGGCAATGCAAAACCAGATGAGGTGCTCAAATCTTGCAATGACTGAGATCCTGGAAGCAGCTCAAAACCACATTAGATACAGAAAGCTATGGAAGGTGGGGTGGGGGGGGGGCTAGGGGGAGGGGAGGGTTAATACATCTACTGAGAAGAAAAAGGCTTTCGCTTTCGAGTCGTCTCAGGCGAATGCATAAGGTACCCTGTGAGTTTTCAGCGCTTCGACGCGACTGGCGCCATATGAACGCGTCCGCAGCTAACGTGCATGCAGCAGTAAAATTAAAAGGCGTTCTATCGTTTCTCGAATGCAAAGAATATCAGGCTAGAACCAGCGCAACAAAGGAACGGCAGAGCTCGGATGCTAGCAAATGGCATCGAGCGTCAACGTTGTTTTGTTCGTGGAGTGAATGGAAGCTGCCGCATACAGCGTCTGGTTGGTCGTGAAGATCGAAGCTATGAAGACCAAACCTGTGTAGACCAAAGCTTTTTAGGGGCGAAGCTCCTTAAAGCGGCACCCGTTCGTCCCCGTCGTAGTGCGTAACCAGTCTTAACGCTAGTACCAGATCTTGACCTCCAAGGTGGTGCCGGTGAGAGCTTCCTCCTGTGCGTTGTTGAACAATACAAAATTCGCAGCGTGCGCGTTAACTAAAAGCCGAATTCTTCTGTCTCTCATTCCCCATTAGCAGCCATTGGCATGTTCCAGTAGGAAACGTTAGTAGAAGTAGAAGTGTAAGTGTTAGCTAAAAGCCGACTTCTTCTGTCTCTCATTCCCATTAGCAGCCATTGTTTACCTCCAAGGTAGTGCCTGGTGAGATTTCTCCTGTGCGTGATTAAACAATAAAAATTTTGTTCAAAACGCCGTTGATTGATGAAATAAACGAACGAAGACGCCAGATGTTTTCTAAAAGCAAGACGAAAAGACGCCAGATGTTTTCTAAAGCAATGGTTTTCTAAACAATGAAAATTCACAGCGTACATGTAAAATTAAAGTGAGCTGCAAGTCGTCATAACTCTCATCGAACCTTTAGTATAAGCGCGCCCGATCTCACGTCGGTGATGATGTACTGGGCAGAATTCACGGAAGATTCACGGTTTACCGATGAACCTCCGCAGCTTCGCCCACTCATCATCATTCACTCCGTGGATATGCTGTGATTTTTTTAACCGAACACACGGAAGACGTGCACACCCCACCCACGCTGCAAATAAGGTCACGAGGAAAACAATTACTGTTTGGCGCAACACCGTGCTTTCCATCGGGTATAATCGCGTTGACCTTTTATCTGCCCTCGTAAACATTTGCACGGCGAACGGGAACACATCGGAAGCGTTTACACGAACGTACTTAAAACGCGAAATCCCTGCTTTTCAGAACTTTGTACACGTGAGAGTTCGCCTTTTCGCGAGAAAAACCTCCAGGCATTCGGAGACTGGTTGATCTCGTTTCTCGGGTCTTTCGAATGGCGATACGAAGGTTTTGCCCCGCGAGAAGACGGAGTGCTAGATGCTAAGCTTTAAAGAGAGAGGCACAGAAAGAGAGAAAGAGAGAGAGAATCTCAACACACCGCCTTGCTCCATGCCAGCAGCTTTCAAAGGCGAGCGGAAAGCCCCGAGGTATTCGCGACCCCAAGCTCACGAATCCATACGCGCCTCCGAAAACCTGGTCGAATAAGTACGCCGGAAGCACACATGCCCTCTGCTCACAGTTTTTTTTCTAGGCATTCTTCATCTTCCATTCGGTTCTTTCTTTTCCACGTCAGCAGAACATTCCAGGGAGTTTAAATAACAGACACGTCCGCCAAGTAAAACAAAAAAAAAAAGCATTCATTTCTCGCAACTGACTTTCGATGAAATTTTTACTTAATGTAGCTCTTTTCATTTTCTGACAGCCTCGAACTTACCTATTTTCATGGTAAGGACTTTCCGAGACACCCTGGGGTCTTGAGAGACGCGAGGTTGCCCTCTATGAAAAGACGGGAATCGCGTAGCTCTGAGAAGGAACCACCTTATACGCGTGTGGTGGCCAAATGGTGGCAGATGTACACGTGCAACAGCAAGAGTCTGCTACCGCGTTTCTCGATCCGGGATTTTAGAATAGAGTGACTAGCGGAACACGTGTCCCCGGAGGCAAAGACCTCGCGACAGGTTTTGTGGTACTGCTTGCTTGGCTAGTGCGCGTAGTATCCTTGCCCGCAACGTGTCAGGGAGGCACAATTTACCCGGGCGAAGAAAGGGTTGGGGGTGGGGGGCTATAGTATTTGTCGCAGCTGAAAGTGGCTGGAACCATAAACCTCCCACTCGGAAAAGTAGAAAATGGGAGAAAGTCACACGGTCCCTTACGCACTCACCTAAGACCACTCGAAGGCGAAATTCATCTTCTTTTTCTTCGCAGCCGATGTACTGATCCACCCCCGGCCCCCTCCTAAATCTTTTTGCACCTCCGAAATTGGATGCATTGCACGCTGTCTGCAGCTCACCTGGTTTTGCGCTGCCTCCGTGATCGGCACACCTTCGACCAAACGACGCTGTCACGTGCTAACGTCGTCATGTGACGCCATAATTACGTTATAAAGTGATTGTTGACGTCATGATGATGACATATGCTGGCGTCCTCCGGTGATGATGATTTTTTCTGCATCCCTCTTGTTGACGCCGACGCCGCAGGACGCCAACGCCTAAGGCCAATTTTCGCGTTTGATGAGGCGTCGAAGGCTTTGGCCTTAATAAATTTAATGCGTCATTGGTTTTGCAGTTGATGCTGTAGTGTAAGCGACCGCTGACGTTTCTCAATCGCAAACATGCGCTTGCGAATTAGTACGTTCGTGCTCCACGTGGTTTACCGCTGTATAAAATCGGCAGCTTAGGTTACAGTGTAGTAACTCGGAAAAGGCGAGCATGTCTCAAACCTTCCAGCGCTACAGTACCGTGAAACGGAAGATAGAGGCGGGCAAACTTTGCTGCTTTGCACAGCTTGTTCTTTGAGCAGACCGTAAAACGAGTGATGACTTAGCGCCAACTATGGTGACTTCCGACTCAGTCGGAAGTTTAATGCTTCTTTTGCATGCCCTAACCTTAATTCTTCCGTTTTTTGCGCTCTGTCAGCTAAATTTTACGATATGCGCGAGCAGTGTAAACCGCCTGTCCAAGCAACAGATGTTGCACAGCTTGCGCTAACTGCAAGTTGGCTCCGTTGCACATACACAATAATTGCGACAAAACCGACTTGCAATTGTGAAAATTCAGTCTCAGAGATTAGGGGCCAATTTGAGCAACTCTCATTGCTCTATGCCCTCGCGTTATGTGAAAGGCGTAAACATTTTTGCGAAATTACTAACCATTCAAGTTCCGCCGATTCTTTTATAATTCGCGATTTTGGAAAAAATCACGAAATAAATAAATAAACAAGCAAATAAATAAATAAATAAATAAATAAATAAATAAATAAATAAATAAATAAATAAATAAATAAATAACAGCAGGGCCTAATTCACCAAAATAATGAGGTGAAATACCTAATTAAGATATTCAACGCTGGATACGGTTATTACATGACTAATAAACACGAAATGAAGTGATCAGAGCTGTGCAGCGACGACAAGGATCATTTTACTAACTTATACAGATTACGCAGCTTTACTAGAATAATACAAAGAAAAGATGTGCACTTCAGGTCACAGCTAATAAACTCGCAAAAGGAGGGACGTTCTGAACTAATATCCCCAATCTCCTCTTTACTTACGCGGAACATTCTGTTTCTTTGTATGACGTCACTATTCTTTCCCCTTATGATACTCACAAAGAAAATGAAAACTCAGTCCGACACTCTCACTTGCTTGACGAAGAGTCGGAAATATGGTGTCAAAAAGAAAAAAAAAGAACAACCCGAAAACTTCGAAGTTTGGACTTTAAGGTATAAAACTTTCCTCAAACACGCCTTAGCACATTACGGTGATCCAACGCAAAAGAAAACTGTCTCGTCTTGTTTATAGTACGTAAAAGCACCACAAGCAGCTGGTAAAGTGGTGAAGACGTGAAACAATAAACATCGAAGGACACGACCAAGGAGCTTAAAAGCAAGAGAAAGGAGTGCGTAGGCTGTAAATCCAAGAAAAATAAATCGACGAAGCGAGAAAACTAGAAGCGTAGGCGACAGTTTCGCATCGAAGGTTCCTGCGAAGAAGATTGCCTTTGGAGAAGCACGGGAGAAACGCATAAATATCGCGCGAGATCGTTTTCTTTGCCGTCGTGCCGAAACAAAACTAATATTGACCAATAGAAAGACCGGACAGAATGAATAACTCAAGGCTGAGTGAAGATCGATGACAGGGCTATGCCAGAGTGGCTGCCCTACTTTTTAGGGGCGCCCAGCATAAGACTCTGATGGGCCCCACTTGTTCTCCAAGTTTCAAACTTCATTCTTAGGGGGAAAAAAAAAAGGAAGGACCCTATCACTCCGTGATCTTATTTAGAATTTTTCTTTATTTTACCGTCACTCGCACAACTGTCCTTCTGAAAAATGAGCCGCTTTCAGCCAAATGGCAAAGATATGACCCTTGGAGATTCGAGGAAATTGACGTAGCGTAAGTTTTGTTTACTTTTTTTAAACACTACCGCTGTCGACGCTGTGAATATTAATTAGAGCAGCTTCCTGAAGTTGTGATGTAGAGGTGAAAGAGAATAACGTAATGAAGCACGTCAGAATGATGAACCTCAAGCACACAAGCACATAAAAAAAGAAATACTTACGCAGTAATTAGGGTGATAATCAAAGTCCAAGCTTTGTAAAGGAAAGAAAAATCAAAAGAAACTGATTAATTACTAAGGAGAGCCTGAGGCTAATCAAAGCAAGTGCCCAGTAATATCGGGAAGACAATACAAATTATAATAGACATAACGTGCTGTATTCTATTGGTCGACTGTCTTTGATAATGATACGTCTGTAAACACAATTGGCTGTAATCAACGCTTAAAACTTTTAAATACTAGCCTTTGTAACTCCACTTACCGTGAATCGTTCGGAATTTCATGTGCGTCCTCTTGACAGGCACGACCTACTTAGCTTATCGCGTGAAACCAGAGTGAAGGATGGTTTCTGTAACTCGTCTACACAATAGTAATGCTCACTTGACGCAGAATTTAGAGGCGTAAAAAAGTGCGCCCGTATTTTCTCTACGCAGAGTCTCGAGTATGCTTTTGTTCACGCATTTTCAATCAGTACCACAGGAGTATACTTTATGTTTCTTGGCTGCTCTTCAACGACAGCTAGAAAACAAAACAAAACAAATTCGAGCACATGACGTCTACGCAGTACTGGAGAAAACTTTGATTGAAAACAGGAGTTGTAACCCTTCTGAGGACAGTTTATTACCTAGACTGCACATTTGGTTGGAAGTAAACGCTATTTTTTATAATAAGATCGGCGGCTTTTAATACGTATGCGCCAGAGCCTACAGCCTTCAGTCGGCTAGGTAATGTTAACTATATCATATTCGTCGCACTGACTATTACGCCCAGTTAATCCTGCGCAGCGACACAGCGCAGCTTCAGTGGGTTCAAACACAATACAGGCTACACAAAACACTCACTTCGTCAGCCTTGCATTGCAGGGAAAGAAACAGGTGGAGTGTGTTTCATATGACGAAGCTAAAACGACGCAGCCCTCTATCAGCGCACTCCACGTGACGTTCCTCTGGGAACCGGAAGCGACGTGACTGTGCCATATCGCAGAAATCACTGCAGTCGATGCAGAGCGTTCGTTTGGCTGCGTATATTAGGCGCACATGCGTGACAGTCGCTGGTGATAAATTGTTCCCAAAGCCCCAGACGGACTGAAAAGGGAGTTTGGGAGCTCTCTGTCGCAAACAAAGCAAAATAAATTGAAGTGCACCACATACGTGCAAGCTGAAACAGTGCACAGTTCGGATATGAAATGTGCGATCAACCGTCTGTTCCACAGGAGATAAGATATTGTAACGTTCACTGTTGTTTGAGCCGGGTAACTGCCACTCTCCACTACAGCTGACAATAGCGAACGTTCATGCTAGACAGACATGCAGGCTATGAAATAGAAAAAAAAACACTGACCTAATTTAGCCAAATGGCTAGAGCGTTCCAAAATCGAAAACTCTTAGTTCAGATTTGGATTGTATCTCAATATCGAAATTATAGGAAACCTGACTCCATCGGCCCGGACAAGCCGATAGTAAAGAAGGTTACCACATGGTCCCTGCGCACTGGGTTGTTGCAGAGCTTGAGTCTACACCATAGTGTGACGTCATTTTAGACATCTTTCGATGGCTGGTGGCCTTGAAATGGGAAGAGGAAAGTTCTTAAGAAGAATTTGGGAATACAGAAGCATGACTGTCTAGAATTTTGACGGTGTTTAAAGACCAAAAGTATGATTTTCACTTTACATATCTATGTGCGTCAGTAATTTGGCTAACATTGCTGTGAATGTAGTGAAGGTGAAGAAAGTCATAAAATGGGCTTGGTTGCCCAATACCGTCTTAGGTCGCCTTCAGCAGTGAGGATAATAGCCTTATTCGGCGCTTATCGTGTCTGATTAGAGATTGCGGCTAAACAGCTTATCGTACAGGACTTTTTAGAAAGTGTGGCCATTTAAATGACTTGTGTAGGAAAGTATACAGGGTAAAATTGTCATTCTCTTGTCAAAAAGAGGGTGAACGCCCAGGTAAACGTTCATATCTAGCCTCCATCACACACACACACACACACACACACACGCACACACACACGCACACGCACGCACACGCACGCACACACGCACACGCGCACGCGCACACGCACACACACACACACACACACACACACAAAACGAATAGCGATGAGGAACCGGAGATAATATCTGACATTTAATAACGTCAATTATCTTACAATGAAGAGATATTGCTCTAGCTCTGCATCAACTTTGTTACCTTTAACCATAATCTCATTTTCATTAAGAGTACGGGAAAGTAATTAAACTTACGTCAGCGAAGAAATAAAACATCGATTTGCGTTTACTACTCATGCCTGACAATCACTTAGAATAATAAAGTGAGGAAAATCGACGTGAGAACTGGGAAAGTTATCTCTGAGCCCCCGCTTGACGAAAACGGCACACCGTTCTCTGTCAAGTACGCGTTCCTCTATTGGGCATTCCTCCCCCTTCCCTATCCAGGGCATCAAGCCCACAAACTAGCATTTCACGGCGTTGACGAAAACACCGTGAGCATCAACGTCTCGATAGTTTCAGCAACACAGCCACCACTATCTTCCCGCGGTAACCTGTGCGATGTGTGTTTATCGACCACTAACTAGAAACGACAACGTGCAACCGTATACATTCTAGGGAAAAAGAAATACTTTGGCTCTCTTTTGTGAGTCCGCATTTGACACGTATATGACTCTCTAAAGCGACTCGTGAACTCTCTTTAAAGATCATTATACTCTCTTCAGAGAGTTACAGGACCCAGAAGGGAGTTAAGGTGTCTCTTTAAAGAGAGTCATATACGTGGAAAGTCAGAATTCACCGAAAAGAGTAATGCATACTGTTTTTTTTTTCTTAGCGTGTTCACATCTCGCAGCGACTCCCGTGAGAATATTTACACTAAGTTCTCGAACAATTGGCGCGCCACATGAAATCTACGAGGACAACAAGAAGTGCATAATACTTAGCGGCCGATCACGAGCCTAAAGTGGTAGAACGAGATCACAGAAAAGAAAATAAATCAAATATTTATGAGTTTGGGTGCAAATGAGTTATTTTGTGACTTGTGTTATTTTGTTTTGTCTGCGCTTCGATGACAGGAAAAAATGAGCATATTTTAGTTATTTACCATTTGTATTTTGTTTGTGCAACGCGCACTGAATATCATTTCAAGGTCAACGCTTGGTTTCGCGTCCTTTTTTTGCGTCATGCTCTATCTAAAGCCTACTTAAACTAGCTCAGTTGAAGACATTCACTCGGATGTAAGCAGCTGTTAACTCACCGTACTAATCTCCCTACTGCCTCTCCATACACATCAATGCCATTTATACTGAATCCTAAAAAAACAAACAAAGAAACAGCTGCTTAAGTTGCTTGCCTCAGGAGTCATGATACGTAACGGATAACGGGTGAAATGAGGCTCGAAAAGCCGCGTACAGACGGAAGAAACAAAAAATCTGTAAGTGCATTGCAGGAAGCAGCTTTCTCTGCATAAATTTATTTCCACAAGCGATAGAAGCGCGTGCTTAGGTGCAGCAGCTAAATTAATAAACGAGTGCACGGAGAGAGCTGCTGAAATCACCATAAAAGTCAGACGATCGAAGCGCACGTTTTTCCACAAGCCTGGATAAGCGTTTTCTGAACAACGTACCCAGAGGCAACGAATGAGCATCTAAGAGATAAAATAAAAAGAAATTCAAGAAGAAAAAAGAACAGCACACCCGCAATAAAATGCTTGGTGAAATTCCTTGCCCTGTCGTAATCACTCGAGTACTCACTTACAGCGTTTACAGCACAGGGAATAACCGCAAGTGTTTCTTCAGACCGCGCGAATGCGTATGTACCAGAACACGATGTACCGAATATATTCAGGCTCATATGGCAGATCCTCGGAGCCTAAAACGACCAAGAGCCTGTCAAAGGAGCGTGAATGGAATTACACATTCCCAAAGGTGCTTTCTTTTGCCATTTTAAAAACCTACTGCAGAATATTTTTCTGTATGACTTGTCTCTACGCAACTGTTCCTTGATTCATAATTTATAACGCGATACGGTTTCCCACTAGTTTCCCACCACTCGGGCTTGACGTCACAGACAGCACACCCGTACCTTTTCATGTTGCCTCGAAAGTGAGCTCCACGACAGAGTCGCATAAACACTCTTACCTTGGAGCGACAGGCAGCTGATAGTCCAGCAAAGAAGCCACCAGAGTGCCCTTGACTTGGACATACCCTGCCGTGCACAGGGGATGTCTTTTGCACCGACACTCACAAGAAGACGTAGTCCGCTCCAGTGACTGGAGAGTGCAGTCTCCTTGACACGGAGTCAGGCACTTCTCTAACGCTTCACCGCTGCGGCGACGATCCACGTGGGCAAGCGGCTCGTCTCGCAAGGGCCGGTGGTCTAAGCACTGCACAGGCCGCACTGAAGTATCCGGGTGCGCAAACAGAACAATTCCCAACGCTGCCGTACGTAAGTTCACGTCCTAGGTCCGTGATCGTAGGAAACAAATTGCGGAAGTGGTCAAAGCTTCAAAGATTCGCAGCTTCGAAGTCCGCTTTGCCGGCAGTAGAGAAAAAAAAATACTACATGTCAAGCTTAGCAGTGGAGATTGCAGCGTTGCCTTCAAAACGCGAGTGCGCGTGGTAGAGATGTAGTGCAGGAAAGACCAGTTCCGGCGTCAAACCGTGCTGTTGCTGTCTATGTAACTGTTCTCACGATCAGAAGTCAGCTGCAACTGCAGCAGCGATCGCGGCTTCTTTTTGAAGAAATGGCGAAACTGTCACCTTCTCCCGATTAGAAGTCAACTGCAACTGCAGCAGCGATCACGGCTTCTTTTTGAAGAAATGGCGAAACTGTCACCTCGATCTGTTCCAAGTTCACAGAATATCTCCCAACGACTGCGAAGTTCACAGAGTGTTACGGGCACAGAGTTCACGAGGTGTTCTACCGGCAGTTGGGGTAATACGGGAGGCTATGTGATAATGTAACCATAAAAACGCGATTTACACGTTTAGTGACGTCGATTAGGTTTCAGAAGAGAAGTCTTGACGGCAAGGTCTGCACGGGGTGAATTTCAGGCTGCAAGCGAGCGCCGAGGATAGAGTTTGACCGAACAGGCGCCAACTTCATAGACGGCACCGCCGTGAGAGGGGAGAGACGGCATCGCATCGGCAACTAAGTTTCCGGAGCTGAGAGAAGCGGGCTTCGACCGGCGGTGAGGCTATCGCTCCTCTGCGATGGTAGGCCGACGAACGCCGCCAGCGAAATCCGTTAGCATCGCTGTTGGCGCCGCGAGCTCGCACCAGGGTGCATGAGGAGGGGAGGGAAAGCCCACCGGGCCGGCTCCTGGCGCCATCTACCGGAAGTTAAGTGCTCTTGCCGTACCAACCTCCGCGCGTAGAGATTATAGAAACCGAGTTACTTTGGCGTAGTGAGAATGTATTTACCCTTTGATCACCATTGGTTGGAAGATATGTAATTGCAATAAGTTCGGGCTAGTTACTCAGAAAACATGCGAAAATGCACAAACGCACCTTGCAAGCATTCTCAAATCAGAAAAAAGTAATTCGATGATGAAGTGTGCATACAACAGCAATAGGTATCCTAGAATAAAAAAAAAAGAAATTGGCGCCGAGAAATTCTTCTTTAACTAAAAGTACTAGCTGTCTCTTCGTATTAAAAAAAAACGTCTACCGCAATGATTGTTAAACAGAAAGGAAAAAAAAAACAATTCTGTTCTGTTTAGACGCGTGCAGTTTAAAAGAATTTCATATCACCGTCACGTAAATACTGAGCATTTTTCTACATAGAAGCGTTTTTTTTTCTTCACGCATGCCTTATATTGCTCCTAACATCTATGAAGTTTCACTTGCATAACGGTGGTGGTCAGGATAACTGTACGAGTGTGTAATATTTTGTGTATGTGTGTGAGGGCGCAATATGCTGAAATTCGCACTCCTACAATGGTTTCCTCTGAGTCACAGAAATAGAGCTTGAAGGCTGTGCTTTATCTGACTGCGTACGCCGGCAGCGATTGCAGAGGCAGAAATGCGTCACAGAACGCCATGTTGTCAACGCTACGTATGGCGGTTACGTTCCCGCGCTTGCGTGGACAGTATGAGTGTTTTACTTTTGTTCTTTCCTCCGAAACTCCAAGACAACAAAGTCTCTGAGCTGCGATTTACGAACCAAGGATTGGGTCGGACATCGATATAAATGTGAGATCTCTAGCGGTCTTATTATTTAGCGGATGAAATATAGACGGCCATCTTGCACTTCACCGCAAGTGAGATGAATGCCTCCTTTTGATCGCTTAATTTTCATAAAGCTCCGTAACCCGGTCGGTTCTGATCGATCGCTCCTTGGGGAATAAGGCTGAGTCAGCGGAAGCCAACTGGTGGAGGATCGTTGCTGTCCTTTTCGCCACTTAGCAACAAATTCTAAGCGCACAAACACACAAGGACAAAAAACACGTATGACACACATAGCGGCTGCGCGTCCTACGTGTTTTTTGTCCTCGTCTGTTTGTGCGCTTAGAATCTATTGGTCATGTCATACCAACACGGCCGAGCCGCCACAATTGTGAGCCACTTACCGCTGCATGCCGATCACTGGAAAGTTTTCACATCCGCCGGCCTTAATAAAAACCAGATAAGACCGTATATTAACACAAGGCCTGAAATGTTGCTCTCTTAGAACACATGTATACTCATTTTTTTTTCAGCACCATTTTGAACGCCACTGATATCCTGACTCGAACTGGTCATATATATTTATCACACTACATTGCAGCGCCTATAGTGCGGTGAGAACGATCACGATCAAATCATATATCCAAGTTTAAAGGAAGCGCCGCCAAGAAGAGGTATTTAGAGAGCGGTTTTGAAACACCGTCCTGTTGCTGTTCCGGTTGATAAATGCTTTTTGACCCCGTGCTTCGGACTTTCCGACATCTGTCTGTTATATATACATCAGCCGTTATATGGCTCTGATTATTTTTCAGTGAACTGAATGTTTTTTTTTTTTTTGCTTTGTGGCTCACTGCTTTCATAGTGCTTACCACGGTGCGAAGTGTCACATCGTACAGTAAGACGTGATATTTATCGTTGAGCTCCAGAGATGCGGCGATAAGGGCGTCTCGTTCACTACCAATAGAAAAAAAGTTCCACCCTCGACATGCCGAGTCTGAAGGTATACGCAGTCATGTCTTCGTGTGTCCCTAGAGTGTCTCTCTCTATTAAGGCGAAAGCTTTAGATGCCTCATCAAACGGGACACTTGATCATCGGCGGCGTCGGCGTCAACACGAGTGATGCAAAAGATCATCATCAGTGATGATGTCGCTATATATATCACAGTGACGTCACAGATCGCCAAAATTTGTGACGCCATTTCGAAGTCGTCATGACATCACTATTACATCACATTATGTGACGTCACATGACATTGTAGCTTGACCCGCCACGGTGGTCTACTGGTTATGGTGCTCGACTGCTGACTCGTAGGTCGCGGTATCGAGTCCCGGCCGCGGCGGCCGCATTTTTCGATGGAGGCAAATATGCTCGAGGCCTGTGTACTTGGATTTAGGCGCACGCTAAAGAACCCCAGGTGGTCGAAATTGCCGGTGCCCTCCACTGCGGCGTCCCTCATAATCATATCGTGGTTTTGGGACGTTAAACCCCATCAATCATCATCATCATCATCATCATCATCATCATCATCATCATCACGTTGTATCTTGGTCAAAGGTGGGAAGATCGCGGAGGCAATGCAAAACCAGGTAAGCTGCAGGAATTGCAATGCCTCCGATCCAGGAGGCAGCGCAAAACCACGCTAGGTTCTGGAATCTTTTGGAAGGTGGCGGAGGGAGGATCAATATCTCGACTGAGAAGAAAAAGAGGAAGATCGCTTTCGAGTCGTGTTAGGCGAATCCACAAGGGACCCTGTAAGTTTTGTTGTAGTCGTATATCTATTTTTTCTTGAAATACAAAATAAATCAAGGAGTTGCTGTCGCCATTTCTTGGCAACAGCTACCCCTTTCCAATTGGTTGTTAGGATAAAAAAAAATTAAGAAACAAAAATAATATATATACATATATACAGTCCCGCATTTGATAATTTCAAAAGTTCTTGTTTGAACAGAGCGCTCATACAATCGCAGTGCACACTTTCAATGTAGTTCGCTCAATATTCACCACAAATGTTAGTGTCCTCAAAAAGAACAACGTTGAAGTACTTTCATTGCTTCGCGATTTAACCGAGATGGCCATGGGCCTAGCATTTTCGCCGACGAAAACGTTCTCTCCGAGTCCAGCGAGTGGAGCTCCTGTTCAAGTCGCTGTCTATGGGGCATGTGCTTGGGACAGTCGAGCAACAGATGATGCACATCCTCGTCTGGAATCCGCAATAAAAAATGCTTTGTGTAAGCAGTTCCGAGTCTTGATTTCCACGAAGGGTTGCTGTATACCGTGCGTTTGGTGTCAATCTCTCGTTCTTTATCTTTGATCCCAGTGCACCCACTGCAGGAATTTATCTTGCGCACGTCGCGTGCACGTGCACATTGTCCTACGTGCGCCTGTTCTGTGCCGTAGCTTCTTACTTTACTAAGCGCAGGCCCTAGCTCCTCACCGAAGGACCACGATGGCCCATTTATAGAGCTTAACATTTGTCCCATTTCTGAAATATACAGCGACACTCTTTTTTTACATTTCCACGATCGTTTCGGAATCGATAAATCCTCCGAGTTGCAGTGTGCGCGACAGCGAAGATTTTTCAGCTTTGTTCGGGGAGAGCAAGGGAAAGATGCTCCATGCATGGGATGGGGGAGGAAAAGGAAGAGGGTGGGGAAGAAGGAGAGAGGGAGGAGACACCATCTGGAACGGAAAATGAAAGTCTCTTGGAGCAATGCGATGATGACGAGTACAGGTCTGCGCAGATAGGGGAGAATGCTGTTGTAGTTTTTTTTTTCTTCTTGCCGAGAACAGATGCAGATGCGCCCGGAGACCAAAGTGAGAGAGTTCTAAACGTTTATTGTTGTTTCTTGTTTTTTAGTTTATATTGACGAAGCTTACCCCTCCGCACTCTTTTCTTTAACTTCTTTCCTCGTTTCACTTTATATTGTCAGGGTTATTCTGCCTCTCCCCTCCCCCCTTTTTTTTACTGCTTCCGCGCATATTTTCTACGCCGCGACATGCGCACAGAAAGATTACATTTCTCGTTGCCAAAAAAGAACCAGAAAAGAAAAGAGAGAGAGAGGAAAGAAAATGTGGTGAAGCGTTGTGAAAAACTAAAGAAAAGCGTTTCAGCGCCGTTATATTTGTGCGCATTTGTATACGCACACGAACACTTTTTCTACACTCCCCCTTTCCACTGAGCTACAACCCGATCCACGTGTCACGCATGTACGATACGCCCACGCTTTTTTCCTCTCTCTCTTTTTTTTTACTTCTTATTTTTCTTGTGCGTTCGCACAGTCTCCGATTTCGCGTTCTCAGTTTATGGGCCCCTGCACAACTCTGCAGTGCGTGCGCACTACCGCCTTTCGCCCGTGTATATTCCATTTCTCTTTCGCTGTCATTTGCATGCTCCTCCGCTACGCGTTCAGTCACAAGGGGCCGACGACCGAAACGTGAGACGACGCACCCCGACAAAGCAAAAGGAGCGTTTGCGCGAAACAAAACTGCCTGCCTTCATGTGAAACCCGAGAGTCGCGCGCCGGGCGCGACTTTCCATCGAGTCTTTACGTCACAGCCCGCTTCCGCATTCACCGTCCTATTTATGTGTTTGTTGCGTAACAGTTGCTCTTAATGCAACTCCTTTTTTAAAAGTCTTACACCGTGAGACGGCGCTAGATGGCGTATGTAATATGAGACGGCGGATGAGAATTTGAGGAACGCACAGATGGAGAATCAGGAATCGGAGCAAGCGAGGGACGTCTTCGCATGCTTGTGCGCGTCGCATTAATTTGAAGCACGCGCCGATCTTCCTCTGCTTCTTTAAGCCGCGGGAAAATGAGCGCGGCCTTTCATCATGCGAGTCACGTTGTAATCCTCTTGCGCAGGCGCCCTTGCTTTTCGCCGTCTACAGTCTCCTGTAGATAGAGTCTTTGTCAGTCCGTCTATAGGTATACTGGTTTTCATGCTACACATTCTTTATCTTGTCTTCCTGCATTATATGCGTCCCTCGCTTTATTCGGGAGAATGGAATAGAAGGTACGACGCCCTTATCTTTGGAAACGTCGAGACACCAGTAGGATTTGTGATCGCGCCATTCGAGAGTAAAAGGCGCCGACGACGACAAGGTTGTTTGAGAAATCATTTCTCACCGTCAGCGTCGAAAGAGAGATGTCGTTCGAGTTGGTGAAAAGCAATGATGCTGCGATGCTCTCGGTGCACATACGTCGACTACGCCGAGCAGTTTTCGTCGCTACCTTCCTGACTCGGCAGTCCGTTCGGCTGCTAGACGGCGTCGCAGAGAAACAGATTTGAAGATATTTGAATTTGCCGGGCAGGGGGCCATGATACCTTTCTTTCTCGCTTACACTGCGTTGAAAGGTAGGAAAAAATAAAAAATAAAAATAAAAAATGAAGAGTAAAGTAAGTTGACGTAGACATGTATTGCACGCAAATTTGTTTTTTAAATGTTCGTTTTGTCGTGGGCAAAGTCATGTTGCCCCCATATATAAGGTCATTTATTGTGCGGCTGTCATTATGGTGTGTGGAATTGCGCTGGAGGTTGTGTAGCTAACGTGCTGTTGACGATGAAGTGCAAGTTTCCGTGCTTTTCTGAGGAAATTCAACAAGCTTTTCCGACTCTAAAACTTCATTTCGCAATGCGTTTAGGCTAATCTATGAGCTTCAATATCGATCATTGCTCCTAAGCTCTGAGCTTCAATCAAAGTGCGTCGAGCCCCATCATCCCTCTCGAGGTTCAAGGCTAAGTTTCGCCATAGAAATTGTTCATATTCGACGTAGGAAAAGTTAGGAGCTAAGGCACTGGGACCGCTAAAACCGACAAAACAAACGCCAACTATATGAACTGAGAGGTGGCGTTGTAACGGAAAGAAATGCAGACGCAGAACACTTATCTGTGCATTTTCAGGAATGGCAGCGCCACTCCAATCTCTCTCTAGCTCTCTGACACACACCTACGCACGCACGCGCTGTCATGCTGGAGACGCACGACTCATGCACGACAATGAATCCTGGCTATGTCGTTTTTCAAAGCCAGACGTTGACTCAACTTCGGTGGCGGGCGTACTGTTTTACATTTGTTTTTGATGAGGGCCACGTGCCGATATGAGCGCTAATCAGGGCGCACGTGCGGTTGTGTAAGCCGGGATAATTAGAGTGCGCATTGAATAAACTTGCTCGACTTTGCAGAGACAGCATCAATAGGGAGCCTTTACTGAAGCAAACGTGAATTTTATTCATGCTTTCATAATTACTCAGCAACGTACTCGAGCATTCAAGCGAGTAATAATCACAGAGGAGCAACCTAGTTCAATACTTGTTTAGGATGCATCGAAGGACATAATTAGTGTCTCTGCCTAACTGTTTTAAGGTCCGATGAAGCGTTCATGCAAGTGTGGCGACACAAGCTGTGCGGTTTTCGCAGACTAAGCTGTACGCACAGGGAATTACAGATTGTTTGAGTAGCCCTCTAATACGTCATGCCAGACACTAGAAGCTTTTTTGAGACATTGATGACATTACAAAATATATGTAAGTGCAGAAATTACTGCAGGAATGACGTCGTCCCTGTGTTTTCGATGTGTGTGTGTTTGTGTGTGTTTTTCCCTGTGCGGATTGTTGCCAGAAAGGCAAATTAACCGTGATACCTTGTTTTTATGACGCAATGTACGCATATTTGCACAAATATTTCAGGAAAGTACATAAATATTGGTATTCCTTAAAGTGCGAACCTCACCATTTGTCGAGGTAGTGTTGCTTGGTGTTGCTTGTGTTTTGGTCGTGTCCCTGTCTGTAATAATAATCTACGACGCAAGTGCTCGCATTAGCTTTCTTCAGTGCTTTTGCGCTTCGAGCGTATGCGTATCCACCAGCATCACGTTTCCCCTAGCCTTATGCGTTAGTTTCGTGTTTAAAAATGTTTGTGTCAGTTTCAGTTCTTCGTCCCGTAAGGACAGCCTAAACTAAAAGGTTTCCGAAGGCTGTCACCTTTTCGTCGGTAACAAACGACTCGTAGGAAATGCAAAAAATAATTCGATCCGGGCCTCCGTTCTCGAAGTTTTAATGCCAATGACCTGCTCCAGCGACATATGCTTCTGAGAAACTGACGACATAGCTTTCATTTGGCGATCAAATGTCTCGTTTTTTTTTCTTTCCGTACTTTTGCGTCATTTCGTTTCTTCTACCAAAGACAAACGCAGCCGCACTATTCCCCGTCAAGAGAACGAAAACAACGATCGGAGGACGGCACGATATTCTAAGTTTACAGCTGTTCTGATGGTGATTTATATAGCGTAGACATCTTTGCATGTGTGACAGCCGGCGTCTGTAAAACATCGACCGTGGTTCCCTGAGGTGGTCGTTCGTTTATATTGCCGTTACGCTTCGTAGTGCGGTAGGAGGCCGCCGTTACTTCACTTTATTTTTCTGAAAGACCTCGCATTGGAGGTATTACATAAGGGGCGGGGTTTGCGATTGAAAACTTTTCAAATTAGTGACCACGTACATTCCATGAATTTCACGACTTTCTCGTTTTTACTACTCTTTTCTTAGAGTGTATTAAAACCAACTTACTGCACAATTTAACAATGCAATTTTGAAATCATCCGCTCTATTATCTCCAATAGCGAAGTTGTAACTTTGAGGAGATAAATTTCGTAGTTTATAGTTACCATGAAGAGATGTGTTTGTGGCTGTAAAATTTGTCCCTCTCTTTGCGACGAGATCAAGTGTGAGTCGTTCTTATTTTTTAGTTTCCCACGCACATATTTGTTAAGTTTTGTCTGATATATTTTGTACTAAGTGCTCGAAGGGAATATCGCAAAGGAACTGAAGGAAATGGCAAGCTCCGTGTTCGCGAATGGCGTGCCCGAAATGCCAAACCTAATTTTTGTTTTCCTCGAACTGCATGCACATCCCGAGGGCTACATACTTTTAATACGTGATGAGAAAGAGCCGGGATCCTGGTGTTCGTTTGCTTTTGTCCTGCTGATTCGTCACCCCGGTTCATACGAAAAGCCCACCCTCCATTCTCGACGTGGTACGAATAAGAACGTGATGGCAGGACGTATACTGCATAGTGGCGGTAATGTCGAAACGGAAGCGTTCAAACGTAAACCCATGGCGCGCATTCATGACATAGTCTTGCATGGCCTGCGTATGCACGCGAATGCTCTCGCTGTTTGCTGAACCTCGTGCTGCATTCACGTAGACGTTCGCTCGTGTTGCGGTCGTGCGACTCTGGTCTGACGTGTGCTCTAACACGATGGCATTCACTGCGACGGAACGTGCGTCAACTACATTTTTCGGTATTTTGCTTCCCTTTTCTTTCTTCGCTCGCTTGCCGCATTTCGTGTATACGCGCGGATTCGCCTTTTGCTTACGAATGAACGACGGGTCGCCGCCGTGTTTGCGGTCCACACGTCCGTTTGCTTTTCCATTTGGCAATTAACATGCGATAAGAAAATGAGCGCATTTGCATATGTCGGTGGCGCAATGTTATTTGGCGCGGGTGGCTTTAGAGGAGGCTACTGCAGCCAGCGTTTCCCGCTCCCTAGGCACGCAGAGAAACTGGATTGCCGGAGAGTGCGAAAGTTGAATGGCAATTGAACAGGTCAGCATTGCTCCGAACTTTCCCTTTTTCGCGTTACTTCAAGCGTAACATACATAAACGTTCATTACAGGTTATCCAGCTTATGTAACAACATGAGCATAGCTTTTAGTCGCATCTCACTAGTTGGACGAAGTATTAAAATATTTTGTGTTTATTGTGTTGAGATCAGCTGTGTTTTTTTATGCTGATAGGTATGCAGAGACTTCACCGAGAAGGAAAAGTGTTTTGATCCCTACCAGCAGACAGTTCCACGATATAAAATCTTCAAAAAGCCTGATAATTTACAACGTCATGAATTTAATCATTTTTTGTAGCATGATACGCCCTATGGGGGCGTGCTAAAACATTTAGTATATTGTACTACAGCACCTCCACCAGATGTCACGTGGTCGTGACGTCGACGAAGGCAGCAGTCAGCACGTCCGAGATGAAACTCTTTATTAGGCCGAACTTGTGGCCGGGAAAATGAAACTCCAGCTACAGCAATAAACTGATAGCGGCGAACAGAGCGTCGACCGTCGATCAACTGACAAGCGGTCAAGTGCGTCGGCTTTTATACAGGCGCTATCGAACTTTCCAGCGATATCACTGGTGGCGGCGTTATCGCTCGATAATGCTGGAACATTCGCGTGCGGCGCGAAATCTTAACAAAACGATCTACTACAATCGAGAAGCTTCTCGAACACTGCTTCGCAGACAGCCTCGAGCGTTGATAACCGTCTTTGCTGGTCAAACCCAAAAACATCAAAATAAAATAAGAAGTGGGCGTGGCAATATCTACCTGATTGCCACGATTCAGTGGAGTAGCGGCACATAGAGCCTTGATGTGCCGCGTATCGCGATGACACATCACGCAAATCCAGAACTTCAATGTAGGAGTTTCATTCACATTTGTGAAGTTTCCCGACATTTTATGTTTTTACGTTTGTCTGTAGCCAGCATTGTGTCGCATTGCCCGTATCTCCTCATTATTTATTAGTGTTGAGGCGTTTATTGGACGGTAGTCGGTGACGATATGCAATGGCGACAGTCAAGGCACAAACACGGACTCAAGAGCGCGAGCGCGAAGAGCCAAAGGCGACGACCCACCAGAAGGCTATAGAGAGCGCAACCCATTACTCAATAAAGGCTTCGCTACAATTTCCCCGGGTACGAAAAGGGAGCCGTCCGGCGACCTAACAGCTCGTCACTATGAGTGGGTCATAGTAGGCCTTGAGACGCTCCACGTTGACGATGTCGCGCCCTCGACGGCGCATGTCCGAAGATGGTTCGATGGGTTCGATCACGTAGTTGACCGGGGATGTGCGCTCGACGACCCGGTAGGGGCCTTCGTATTTCGGCAGTAGTTTTGTAGAGAGGCCAGTTGCAGTGGTAGGGACCGAGAGCCATACGAGCGCTCCAGGTAGGAACGTGGACTCAGAAGTGGTGGTTCCACCGCGAATGCTCTTCTGCCGCTCTTGTTCCTGCGTTGTAAACGTCTTGGCAAGCTCGCAACACTCTTCCGCAAGCCTGGCTGTGTCAGATATCGGCGCACACTCAGTTGAATCCGGCTTGTATGGGAGTATCGTGTCGATGGTGTGAGACGGGTGCCTTCCGTACAATAGGAAGAAGGGTGAAAAACCAGTTGTGCTTTGAGGGGCGGTATTATAGGCGTAGGTGACGAAGGGCAGAATGGCATCCCAATTTGTGTGATCGGCGGCGACGTACATTGAGAGCATGTCGCCGAGCGTGCGGTTAAAGCGTTCGGTGAGCCCATTCGTCTGCGGGTGGTAAGTAGTAGTTTTGCGGTGAACAGCACGGCACTCTTTTAGAATGGCTTCGACGACTTCCGACAAGAAGACACGGCCTCGATCGCTGAGAAGCTCCTGGGGTGGACCGTGACGCAGCATGAATCGGTGTAGCAGGAAGGAGGCAACATCGCGCGCTGTAGCCGCTGGGAGAGCGGCGGTTTCGGCGTATCGCGTAAGGTGGTCAACAGCGACGATGGCCCAGCGGTTACCAGCCGATGTCAGAGGAAGTGGTCCGTACAAGTCGATGCCCACGCGCCCGAACGGACGGTTCGGGCAAGGTAATGGTTGTAGACCGGCGGGTGACACGTGCGTTGAAGGTTTTCGGCGTTGGCAATCGAGGCAGGAGCGAACGAACTTCTGCACGTAGCGGTACATCCCTCGCCAGAAGTATCGTTGTCGAATGCGGTGGTAAGTTTTTGATACCCCAGAGTGCGCGCATTGTGGATCAGAGTGGAAAGACTCGCATATTTCAGAACGCAGACTGCGGGGTATCACAAGTAGCCACTGGCGGCCGTCGGCGTTGTAATGTCGTCGGTGCAGTAGGTCGTCACGAATGGTGAAATGGTGGGCTTGACGACGCAACGCGCCAGTGATTGGTGTTGCCGACGGATCAGTGAGCAAGTCTATCAGCGAGGCGATCCATTTATCCTTGCGTTGTTCGGTAGCGATGGTGTGAACGTCGATGGAAGAAACAACATTGTTAGGTACCGAGCAGGGGGCATCGTTGTCAGGCAAGGGGGAGCGCGAGAGGGCGTCGGCGTCAGCATGATGGCGTCCGTTGCGGTACAGCACGCGAATATCGTAGTCCTGTAGGCGAAGTGCCCAGCGGGCGAGGCGGCCTGAGGGATCCTTCAATGACGACAACCAGCATAGTGCATGATGGTCGGTGATGACATCAAATGGGCGGCCATATAAATAGGGTCGGAACTTTGTAAGGGCCCATATGATCGCCAGGCATTCCTTTTCGGTGACGGTGTAATTGGTCTCGGCTTTAGTAAGCGTACGACTTGCATATGCCACGACATATTCAGGGAATCCTGGTTTGCGCTGCGCAAGGACAGCGCCAAGGCCAACACCGCTGGCGTCTGTGTGTACCTCTGTAGGGGCCGTAGGGTCGTAGTGGCGTAGTATGGGAGGCGACGTCAACAAACGACGGAGGTTTGCGAAAGAGTCGTCGCACTCCGACGACCACGAATGGAGGGGCCCGTTACTTCCGAGGAGCTTCGTCAGCGGTGATATGATAGTCGCAAAGTTTCGAATGAAGCGCCGAAAGTAGGAACACAGTCCTACGAAACTGCGCAGTTCTTTGACGGACGTAGGTTTCGGGAACTCGGTCACGGCCCGAAGTTTGGCTGGATCGGGGAGAATTCCGTCCTTGGACACGACGTAGCCGAGTATTGTCAGCTGCCGTGCTGCAAATCGGCACTTCTTTAGATTCAGTTGCAGACCAGCGTCGCTCAAACGCGTCAACACATGCCGGAGGCGTTGAAGATGCGTGGAGAAGTCTGGAGCGAAAACGACGACGTCGTCGAGGTAGCACAAGCACGTGTGCCATTTCAGGTTGCGCAGAACAGTATCCATCATGCGCTCGAAGGTGGCGGGCGCATTACACAGCCCAAACGGCATGACGTTGAATTCGTACAAGCCGTCGGGCGTGACAAAGGCGGTCTTCGGTCGAGCGTCGTCAGCCATAGGTACCTGCCAGTACCCTGAGCGCAAATCGATAGACGAAAAGAATTCGGCTCCTTGTAGGCTGTCAATCGCGTCGTCGATTCGCGGCAGCGGATAAACGTCCTTGCGAGTGATCTTATTGAGTCGTCGGTAGTCCACACAGAACCGCACAGAACCGTCCTTCTTCGCAACAAGTACGACAGGAGACGCCCAGGGGCTGTTAGATGGTCGAATAACATCGCGTCGAAGCATGTCGTCGACTTGCTCGTTGATTACGCGGCGTTCCGTGGGAGATACGCGATATGGACGTTGCCGCAGTGGTGGTTGGGCGCCAGTGTCGATGCGATGCATAACGGTGGACGTGCGGCCGAGAGAAGTTTGAGCAATATCGAAAGAAGCGCGAAATTCTTCCAAGAGGTCTAGAAGCTGGGAACGCTGGTCCGGCGTAAGGTTGTCGGCAATGGAAGAAGCAAATACATCAGCGGGCGATGAACCAGACGTGGTAACAGAACTGAGCGTGCCGGAACTGGGGCAGTGCGTGCCATCTGGTTCGTCCATAACTTGTGCGTCTTCGAGGGGTTCCACGCTGCCGAGACATTCTCCTCGCACCAACGTAACACTGTACGGAGATGGGTTGATAACAAAAATTGACGTGCTGCCCTGAGTGACTTGCACGGTCGCGAAGGGCACCAGCAAGCCTTTCCTCGTGCAAACACGGTCGGATGGCGAGAGGAGGGCGACGGTGTCGGAGAGACTGGCGCAGTAGACGGACACGGCCGTTGACGAGTATGCAGGCAGTTTGGTGTCGTCTTTGACGAGTACCTTGCTCACAGACGATGGACTGTCAGCCGGCGTCAGATCAGAGAATGGTGAGAGCTCTATTTCGGCGGGTGCGCAATGAATCACGGCGTCGTGGTGGGAGAGAAAATCCCATCCTAGGATGACGTCGTGAGAGCATGCTGGAATTATAATCAATTCGACGGCGTACAGAGCATCCTTAATCATGACGCGGGCTGTGCACACCGCTGTAGGGTGAATACTTTGGGCGCTTGCTGTACGGAGGGAGAGCCCGGGAAGTGGCGTCGTCACTTTTCGCAGTAGTCGGCTAAGTTTGGCGTCAATAACGGATACGGCGGCTCCAGTGTCAATAAGGGCAGATGCACGCACACCGTCCACAAACACGTCTAACACGTTTGATGTGCTTCGCTGAGGGCTTTCGCAGTTCGATAGCGTCGCAGCCCTTGCCTCGTGGACTGCAACGACTAGTTTTCCTGGTCACGTGTGACCGGCCGTGGCCGCATCGGTGACAGTGATCGGCGTCGTGGTGACGGCGAACGGTGGGTAGATGGAGCTGGGCGAGACGACGGTGACATAGGCGGCGGTGAATCGTAATACGGGCGGCTTGACTGACTGGGGATGGCTGAGGCTACACGAGGCGGCTGCACGCGATTGCAATAGCGGGCGACATGACCGGCGCAACCACACGCGAAGCAGATCGGGCGGTTGTCAGAAGTGCGCCATCGGTTCGCCGGGGTAGGTCCCATCCATGGAGCAGGACGCGGTGGACGAGGCGTCTGCTGATACGACTGCATGATGGGCTGCATCGGTGGCCTAGGTATCACGTCGGCAAACGCAGCCGGCCCACTCGCTTCGAAGGCTTGAGGTCTGGCGACGGCTTCGGCGTAAGTAAGTGGGGCAGCCACAGGAATCGCTTGGGGTGGCCTGGCTACAACCTGCGCGTAACTGAGCGGCGCAGGTGCCGGAGGGGGCTGGTGGTATTCCGGCATGACCTCCGCGATTTCCTGCTGAATAGCGCGGCGTAAGGGAGCCAGCAGCGTGGTCGACGGCTGTTCAACATGCTGCGGGCGAGGGAAGGCCAGTAGGGAGAACTGGCGGGCAATTTCCTCGCGCACGAATGACTTGATTTCGGCGAGCAAGGCGGACTGATCAGAAATGGCCGACAAGCCTGCGAGATCGGCGTCGCGTGATGGAGGTCGACGGGTCAGCAGTCGCTGCCGGCGCAGCTCCTCGTAGCTTTGGCAGAGCGTAATCACCTTGGCCACAGTACGAGGGTTCTTGGCGAGCAGCATAGTGAAGGCATCGTCGTCGATGCCTTTCAGAACGTGGCGGATCTTGTCAGACTCAGGCATGGCCGCGTCAGCCTTCTTGCACAAGTCCAGGACGTCTTCAATGTAGCTCGTAAAGGACTTACCGGTCTGCTGAGCTCGTTCACGTAAACGTTGTTCGGCTTGCAGTTTACGAACGGCAGGGCGGCCAAACACATCGATGATGGCGGTCTTGAAAGCAGACCACGTGGGGAACTCGGTGGTGTGGTTGTTGTACCACAGGCCCGCCACACCCGCGAGGTAGAAAACCAGGTTGCTGAGTTTGCCTGCCTCGTCCCATTTGTTTGGTACGCTCACACGCTCGTACATCGCAAGCCAGTCCTCAACATCGGTCCCATCCGCGCCGGTGAAGATAGGAGGGTCGCGGATGCGGGGCACACCGGGGCATACGGTCGTTGTGGAAGGAGACGTTTGCTGAGCAGCGTCTTGAGGCATGGTAGTTGGTAGGGTACGGGATCTCAGCTCCAGGGGCATCGAATAGGAGCACAGCACTCTCCACCAATTTGTTCGGGTACGGGGATCGATACCCCGCACCTCCACCAATTTGTTGAGGCGTTTATTGGAGGGTAGTCGGCGACGATATGCAATGGCGACAGTCAAGGCACAAACACGGACTCAAGAGCGCGAGCGCGAAGAGCCAAAGGCGACGACCCACTAGAAGGCTATAGAGAGCGCAACCCATTACTCAATAAAGGCTTCGCTACAATTAGTGCCAATGTTAGTTCATTTCTACATTCTAGTCCAATTTTTTCGTGTTATCAGTAAAAATTCAAACGTTATAACGAGCCGAAAACGACCCTGTTGCGTTGTTACGGTTGTCGGGTTCAACTGAATTTGTGTTCGTAGCTCGGCTTATTCTCCAAAACGTATCTGAGGATAGACCATGAATAGAAATCATGTACAGACTGAATACACGCAGTATACCTATGTAATTACGTGCAACAATTGTTGCGGTCAGTTCTTGTTTTACTTGTTCGCAGTCGAATTTATGCTGACGGCAAAAGCAGGGGAACGACTTGGAAACGACTTGGAGCATCGCATCGTTTATTAGATTCCTACACTGCGCTGGATCGGCGTACCTTTTTATTTTGTATTACTGCTTTACTTAAACCACATACAGCTCTATAAGGACGGTTAGCGAGGCTCCAGAAAGAATATCACCCTAATTATAGTAATGACGCGAAAACATAAGCACACTGAATTACATTCTTACCTCCTATGAGTACGAGCCCCTCAAGTTATTTACTGCTACAGACGTCATAGGAAATCGCAATGAAACATTTCAATGTTTAATAAAATACGTCGCTGGGCTAGTTGGTTCACAATCTTCAAAATTAGATAGCTCGAAATCGACCAGGACTACGAAGGAACACAGATGAACAGGACAGGCCGTTCCTGTGCATCTGTGTTCCTTCGTAGTCCTGGTCGATTTCGCGCTACCCAATTTCGAAGATTTCAATGTTTGGACAGCAAATCGCACCATAACGATACTAGTGAACCTAAGTACGAATTATTACCTTAAGCTTCAAACGGGAATGGCACTGGCTATTATTTTATTAACAGTCATTTTTAGTCATAATATCAGTAACGCGAGATTTTTTTTATACTGGGCTCTCGCTACGTAAGCGCATGTGTTTCAAAATTGAATATTCTGACTACGTCAACCGCAAAATCAAGTCGAAAGCTGGGCTACGATGCGTTTCCGAACTTTACCTTTTTTTTTTTCGAGCGTACTGCTTGCCGAAGTCAATGTCCAGTATTGATAAATTCCAGACACGATGTTTCACCCTTTCCTACCCTCGAAGCGCGCCAACCGTCCGCTTTCAGGTTGATGACCTCGGTGCCACGGATACAGAGGCGATAACAATTCGCGCATTTATGGCACCCCTGTTCGTCGTTCAAAAACGGGAGGGCCGTGAAAGGGTGTTCGAAAGAGAAACGCTTGCATGGCCGCCCTTCGGGAGAGAGCTGAACGAAGGCGGAGAACCATGAAAAAAAAAATGAAGACGAAAAGTTTGCGCAAGATGAACAAACCCTCGGGTGCGCTCATATCTTGGGGAGAAAAAAAGAAGGGAAAGAAGATTGCACTTGATTCCTGTTCATCGCATAGCTTTATTTACTTGGAAAGCGGTGCAGAACGATCAGCTGCAAAAAATAAGAAAAAAATAAAGGAGAGCTGTTTCACTTCACTTGTGTTTTTCTCAATCAATCCGGTGTGTTGCGGTTTTATAGTATTTGACTGTAAAGCTTCAGTTCTCCCTCCCATCGCCCTCTCAGGCCCTCCAGCACCTGCGCTTCGATTTAAGGAGGCTTCGATTTGAGGGAACACGAAGCGTGCGTGTAGGCTGACGTGGTTTTGTAAGTGTATTAAAAATAAAAACGCTGAGCTTTGCCTCAGCTGGACCGATGTGGTCGGCAATGATGTCTAATGGGGAGGGCGTGGCAATACTTTGTCCAGGCGATACCTATCCTTCTCTCCTTCCTTCGACTCCGTACGCAATTTCTGCTCACGTGGCTTGTGAGTGAAGAAAGCGCAAGTGCAGCTTAAAAGACAAGCATCATATTGGAAAAACACGTGCGCGTGTTCTTGCTATGGAGGTAAACCGGCGTGTACTCCGCGAGGAGGCTAGAGGTTCGAGAAAAGGAAATGAGGGTTGTCACCTATAGATTTCGCTTAGAAATCGAGCTCGGAGTCTCTACAAGAGGCCGGTAAGAATGCAGTCAGTCAGAACGACGAAGAACATGGCTTCACCTTCGAGCTTGAAACGAAACGACTGATGTACGTTACACGTGCACAATTGTAGCCCTTCACCCACTCGTATTGAATGTGGTTTCGTTGCTCCATTTTCTTTTTTACTCACCGTCAGCCTTCCGTTTTTTTTTTTTTTTGCGTCTTCCAATCGACGAAAGGATTCTGAGAGGAGGAAAATAGAGAAATCGAGAAGGCGTGGCCCGTTCGGTACAGCCGACGCGATCGAAGCGAGCGATCAGCCTGCAAACGCAACCTACGTTCGCAGTTTTGCGTAACGATTACTTCCCCACTACCGAGTCTATCTTCCCTTTTCCTTCTTTTTTTTTTTTGCTCTTATGCTTCCTGTACGACACGAACAGAACGGTTTGCTTTTTTCTTTGTTGCCTTTGGCGTATTCGTTTTTTCAGTACGTATCGAACGGATGTAACGCGTTGCCTGGCATACGTAACGATGTATGGGCTGGTAGACCCACAGTGAAGGAGAAGGAGGGCGAGGAGGTTCTTTTCTTTAGCTTACCCCGCTGTTGTGCGTCAATGGCGCTATAGCAGCAACATATCGCAGCGCGCTGGCCCCTTCCCAAATGTGCCGCGCTAGAGTCCCTTTCCGTCGCATTGTGGAACGGTTCTGTGTAAGATTTGTTTCGGCTGCGCGGCAGGGCGCTGCTAGTGTTTTGGCGGCCAGTGAATGGGTGGGCAACGCCGAATGTTGAATAGAGGCTTTGTGGGTACGTACGTTTCCGGCTCGTACAGGAAGAAGAGAGAGACAGAAAGGTAGAGGACAGACAGGGAGGTTAAACAGGAAATACTCCGGTTGGCTACCCTGTACTGGGGAAGAGGAAAGGGGGCACGAAAGGATGAAAGAGAAGGAGAGAGTCGGTAACGACACTACAAAGTCACTGTCGAAAAGCATTGTGTGAGACCAGTCAGAACTTTTCGTTCAGTCCGGTTTGCCGAAGCAACCGCAGCAACGCCCTCATATGCCGCTCGCGCTGAAGACCGGGTAGGCCAGCGCTCTAGTATTTTGTTCTCTGTGAGACGCCGGTTGTCTAGCTGGCCCAGTGCGGCTGAGAGGGCTGCTCTTTGGGTGTCATAACGGGTGCATTCGCAGAGAAGGTGCGCGATTGTATGCCATTGGAATGGGCTATCAGCCATTCCAACGGTGAATGAATATGCATTCGAGAATGTCACCCCAAGCCAAATACGAACGAGCAGGGTAGAATCACGTCATGATGTGTGGGATGGTACCTGTAATTGAAGATCTGGGTCTAAGACATGTAGGCGTGGACTTGTAAAACTCGGTGAATTCCAACGGTCCAGCGCTAAATCACGTGCGAGCACACGAAGGCGTTTTGCTGCGTCAGATCTTGATAACGGGATGGCGACACTGCTGACACCATCGTGGGCTGATCTGTCAAAATACAGCTGAAGATGTACATACTACGCAACATCAACTACAGCTGCTGAAATAGTAGCTCTTCGTGCAGCTCTTCAGTTTGTCACAGAAGAACCACCTAATTCGTGGTGTATCCTCTGTGATTGCAAAACGGCCCTACAAAGTTTGTTTTCAGCTTTACGTCACGGCTCACATGAGCAGCTCGTTGGCGAAATCAGGCACGTTCATCATGAAGCCACAGGGAAAGGTCGCAACATAATATTTCAGTGGATACCAAGTTACTGCGACATTCAGGGCAATGATCAAGCGGACACTGGAAGAAGGGAAAGAGGAAAGTTTATAGGCTTGAATACTGGTCCAGGTTTGCTCTTACGCGCGTCGCTAACATGCGTACTGTGAAATCCCTAGCAAGCGCCCCCCTCCGTTTTGCTGAAGATTTGAAATATTAGCCAATGACCGAACAAGCGCCCCCGCTGCCCTCCCGCCATTTTCACCGCTTCATTCAGTGTTTTGTTTTCGCTTGGCGAGGGCTAATAACGACATTGAGTGCGTGCCTATTAAATAACGCATTTCATTGGAAGCGCGCGCGGCTTTCCGCCTCCATCTTGAATTTTGATCCGTGACCGAGCAAGCGCACCCCCCCCCCCCCGCTCTACAAAATCTTGTCCGATTATCTTCCACCGTAGGGGGGGGGGGGGCGCTACCTCGGGTTTTCACGGTAATTTTCCTGTGACATTTTGCCGCTGGTAATGGCAAAATTCACAAGGAAAACACGAACACGAAGACATATATTTGCGTGTGAAATTGACTCTACGCTTCCCTGAAGTCCTTTGGCGTGCACCACTCGCACAAAATGTACTTACTCAAATTCCAGGTGCCCTATATATACGGACGACCTACAGGCAGCCGCACGCTTTCTTTTGCAACCAAGTTGGCAAATAAGATCTTTTGAGAAAGAGGATGTTGACGCAACCTAGTTGTCAGTATTCGCCGGGCGATCTGGTTGCGCTCTAGGCGAATTCAGTAGCGTGCAACGGCTGCTACGCCCATTGGTAACTCACAGGTTGAAATGCCATTTCACAATGTATATGTTGCGAGGGCACATACTTGCGAAATTGTATGCACCTTTCACCTAGCTAAATGCTCAGATTTGCGAGAGGACCTGTCTATGACACGCCTCGAAATAGAGGCAAGTGCAGAAAACGTAGAGCAAAGGGTCGACAAAAATTGGATGATAGGCGACATGGCAAAGCCGAAGCAAAACAAAAGTTTTATAAAAACAACAAAAGGTTTGAAACTGGAGGTGGCTGTGTATTGAACTTTCCAAATTTCTGAAAAAGGAAATATATGACATCAGGTTGAAAGCTGGAGCCAAAGATACGAATACCTGTAAGCAAGCGATCGAGGGCAAACGTTACGGGATAACGCGGATAGTTAAAGCCCTGTACAATAGGAGGCACATTCTTCTAGCTTACTTCTTGGGTGCTTACTTCTTGGGTGAAGCATTATTCGAACCGTTTTGTGACAACTGTGGTAGCGAGGAGACACTACAGCACATCTTCTGCGACTGTCCTCGCTACAATGCGCAGAGAAAATCCCTCGCAGTCGCTCTTGCTCGCATAGATCCCAGACCGATGACGGCAGGAATCATTCTGGAATGTCGTCCTGATAGGTCATCGCGGGTGAAGGCGACGAAGGCAGTGCTCAACTTCTTGAAGGCATCAGACCTGCACCGTCGGTTATAGACTAACGTCGTTATGATGACCGTGAGATGTGTGTGACTTTGTGCGTGCGTGCTCTCCTTCTCTCTCTCTCTATCTTTATATCTCCCCCATCCCTTCCCCCAGTGTAGGGTAGCATACCGGTCCTTCTAGACTGGTTAACATCCCTGCTTTTCCTTTCTCTCCTTCTCCTTCCTTCATTATTCGAAAAAAAAAAAAGAACCTTCAATTCTTCACGTGGAATGTGTAAGACTGTTCCCAGTAGACGCATAAACGATTTCCATGTTCACCGCCGATTCGAGGAAGAGAGAGAGGGAAGCAAGGAAAGATAGGGAGGTTAACCAGACGCGCGTCCGGTTTGCTACCCTGCACTGGGGGAGAGGGATAAGGGGGCGAAAAGAGACAGAGGAAGAGAAGAGAAGAGGGATGGACACAATCACGAGCACACTTGAGGGAGCACACCCACTCTACAGGCGGTCGCTCAGATTTGTTGATTTCAGGTACTTCAGTAGCACTTTAGTTGGCTGCTGCACTCTCGAAGCACATGTCCAAGGTCCTAGAATCTTGTCTACAGAAAATGGTCTGGAGTCCAATTGGTCCAAGAGCACGCGGAGTGGGCATCGCTGGGCGTCATAGTGAGCACAGCTGCAAGCGCTTTCATGTCTCTTGAGCTGAATAGCAATTTAAGTTTTTTCTTTGTTTTTTTTTATAGTTCGGTCTCTCTTTCTCTCTCTCTTTCTCACTCTTTGCGTTACTGTTCTCTCGTAATCGCCACCAGTGTTCGCCGCGAAGCGCGCGCTCCTGCTACCACTACAGAGCGTACTTCGTAATTCTTTTCTCCTCCTAAGAAAAGCTGTCTTCTGATTTTTTTTTTTCGAGGCTTATTACATTTTCAGGCTTTGATCGCCTTCGTTTTCCTTGTCTTTATAGAAGCGGTCGCCGATGCATGGGAATGTACACGCACACACGACTCGCTCGAGCGCGCAAATGTATTTCCGGTCACGGGTGGACAGTTGCGAATACAAACCCGCTTCGCTCTGCTCACGACGTTCGGAAGGCTGAGCTTGTTCCGATGACGCCGCCTCGGCCATTCTGTGGCGGCCACCGAAAAGGCGGCCCTTGCTGTACTTTCGGCCGGCTGCGTTCTTCTGACTGCCTACGATTGGTGGGCGACTGGGCTGTCTTGGGCGTGTATACTCTATACAGGAGGATACTGCGTCTTCGGTGCCGTTTCTGTTCATGTCTATATGATTCTTTTTCTGTGTCTGCTTTCTGCTCTGCCTTATCTGTGTCACTCTGGGCCTCCTATCTATTTGCTCACAGGATGTGCTCTCCCTGATCCTCTCGGCAGAATATGAGACGAACCATGCTCCCTCGGTGTGATGCGGCCTTTTGCCGAAATGAATAGCGCATATCGGTGTGTCTGCGTGTTTGCTATCATGACCGTACTGTGTGTTTGCGACCGTGTCTATGTGCAGAGGCCAGGACTTTGAGCGAAGTTTCTTTTTTTTTTTTTGGTCGCTTTCGTGTACATGATTTTGAGATATGGTTACGCATTAAGGTTCACCGCACGCCCGGCCTGGCCTGGATAAAGAAGCGAAGAATGGACTCAATTTATCTTGTGTCATTTCTTTTTGTCCTCCCGTTATTTATTCCCAGTCTCCGTTACGTTCAGCAGCTTCGAAATATTCTCTTCGTACAGCAGCGGTAAAAGTCACGATGCCCTTCGAATCGGTTTTGTAGAGGAGGAATGCCAGTATTTTATTTATTGTGAGCACGCTCTTAGAAAAAAAAACAAAGAAAAATGATGTAATATCAAGCAGTCGGATAACACAGAAGTGCGAACGTGATGTTGTAACATTATTTATCTATTCCTGCCGTTGTGTTCACTTCTGGGCACTTCAGCGTTTTTAGTGTATTGTTAATAAAAAGCTTACTTCATTGGGAATATGCTGTTTATGCGGCGGCACGCGTATCTCTGAATTGAGGCTCAGGACGTTTAAGCCTTGCAAGAAATTGTGAAGCAGGCTACTTCAGCGTTTAAGGCAACATAATATTTTGTTTCCTTAATTAAAAAGTAACATAACAAAAAAAGACAAAGCACCTACAGCGGCGACTTCCTATGTGGACGATTTGAAGTGACAGCTGAATTACTTAATGTACATGCAGGCAGTATAACCCGCCTAAAAACTTACACGGTGTATTAGGAGAGTTGAACTGGGTTCAAGGGTCAGTTGCTTTTTTTGCTATTTTCTGTAGCTGTTAATTTCTAGTTATGCAGTACACGATTTAAGAAAGAAGTTCGTGCTTTTGCGTAGTTCTATTTATTTGTATGATTACATTCAACATTTTTTTCTACGATTTACACGGCTTATCACAAAAAATAACCATTTGTTGCTGTTATTTGTTCTTGCCCATATTACGAATCACGTATGATTCTGTACCCTAGGGGCCGTCGAGTTATACGCATCAGAAATGTTGCCCTGAATAGCTTTTTTTGCGGCATTCGGGCTAAAAATCTTTGAGTGAGCTGGAAGAGATTAACACTTCAATACGGCTTGTTAACAAATTTGGTGCACCGTAGATGCCTTGGCATTAATATATATGCAAAGTGCAATCAAATGATTTTGAAGTATTCTGTGAACAGGCAGCAAGGGACTCTCCATGAGGCACCGAACAGCCACACTGCTTGTCCCTAGGCAACCAACTTAATAGCGAGAGCCTTCGTTTCATAGCCGAAGTACGAGTGTGTATGCGTCAGCTGTCTCAGTTCGAAAGCATATGGACGCATTACTTGCTGGCATTCTTCTAACATGTCCGTGAAATCGTGCGTCGTAACGGGACTTGAGTGCTCCAATGGGCTGATTCCATACTTCGTGTGAATCCATCTATGAGAACGCCTTCACTATCGCCGACATAAGCAAGGCGGCCCATTCAGCTTATTTCCAAGTCGTCTGGAGCAGTGGTGGGAAAGGAGGAAAGGCGATTGAGAGGCAGGAAGAATCTGTCAGATGGCTTCTCCATGGCGACCGTGTAAGTGGTTGTGCGCTTCTATACTCTGCCGTGGCGGCAGCTGCCATGACTCTAGTGGGAAGGACGATGCAAGCACTCCATCAATTCCCTTCACTTTTTCTCGCTTCTATTTTCGTCTCGCCGCTCAACATCTGCCGTCAACACCAGACGGGCAGTGTCGCAGGCTCCGTATCGATCCTGCAGACCGGCGACCATGGTTATTAAAAACTCTGACATAAAAGAGCTTGAACCGCAAGTGCAGTTTAAGCTAGATAAACGTCGCTCGATATGTGAAAAGTCTTCAGACATGGGCAAGCTTTGGCATGTGGTAGAAAACATACACAAATATGTCAATATCTTCTCAAGAAAACTTTACGTATAGGGATGAAGAATTGCATCTATGTTCCGTGATGCAATATATCCGGCATCTCACTTATACTGCAGAATGAGCAACATTTTTGGCAGTTAGTTTCCAGTGATTAACGACAATTAGGACGTTTTATATTACATGCAGAAGAGCCAGCTGTGTTTTACATTTAAAAAAGTAACGGTTTCGCCGCAAGGGCGAAGGATTGAATGCGATAACAACTTCGATTGTTATGCGAAGCAAACGGATAGCAGCTAACTCCTGTGGCACCCAACCTGGTGCAACAAACAGAAAACCCCGGCGTAAGGAATACGGCCGCTGCAGGCAGCCAGGCGACCTTCATGATGTCGATAACTTCACCGCGAACCGAGTGGTGAGGCCATCGCGTACAAAGGTATGAACCATCCAGTGATCCTGTAAAGATAACGCGCGCGTAACCGCGCCCGGCTCAGCAAAATGAGGAGTTTCTACCGGAGCCATACAGCTCCCCCCCTCTCATCTCTGGGTCTTTGGCATGGCGAAATATGTCCAGCGCGTTCCCTCTCCTCATGATAAGCGTTCGTTGACTGCACGCTTTCAGTCGCACATGTCCTAGCACGCTTTCCCTCGCACATTGAACATACGACGTGCGGGGGCGATGTTATCAATTTGTATTTTATGCGGAACCTCACAGGAACCTACGGCGACGGCGAAAACGCGCCGAGTGTGTCCATATAATTGATATCGCAATAAAAATAACAAAGAAAAGTGCAACAATTTGGCGACATTATTAACGTCAAACGCAATAATGCCTTCCTAACACGTCCAAGCAGGCACGTAGGCAAGGGGGGGGCCCGGGGGGCCCGGGCCCCCCCCGAAATTCGTCCGGCCTTCTATATTCCCGGGCAACTTTTGTTTTATTTTTGCCATGGAAATACTTTCTTTCGAACAATTAGGCCTTGGGCCCCCCCCGAAAAAAAATCCTGGCTACGTGCCTGCGTCCAAGTATGTGCTAATCTCTAATATTGTGCTGCAGTGCAAATGCACCTGAAACATCTTGGCCATAGTTTCCGGAAGTGACTTCCGTTTCAGTTCGCTTCTTGCTGGTACTCCTCCGTCCAGGAGTTATTCTACGAGCCGTCTTCTCTTTGGCTCACACGTGACATTCTTCCGGTCGATGACTACCAATCGAAATTCGGTCGAACGACTTTGCCTGCTTGAGCACGTGCCTTTTGTTTTGGCCGACAGGGCTTTCCCCACAAGAGCTAATAGGAAAGAACCCTCATTATTCTGCGTCTGTCTTTTTTTTTATATTTAGGCCTATAGATTCCGTTCTGCATGCAGGTTGATATGTATGTTCTGGCGAGGTGCCATAGAAAAGCCATACCTACAGCTACTTTGTATAAAGGCCTTGTGAAAAGCCATACACATAGCTTCTTTGTTTGAAGGCCTTGTGAAAAGTCACACATGCATATAGACACTTTGTTTGAAGGCCTTGTCAAAAGGCATACTTAACGCTACTTTGTTTGAAGGCCTTGTGAAAAGCCGTACCTATAGCCACTTTGTTTACACGGCCGGGAAAATTTCATAAAGGTAGAATCAAGAGATGAAAGAGACTAGTGTAGGTAGCAGCGGCAGCAACAGCGTTCTCGACAGAATGGAGCCTCCTGCTCGAACGATGCGCGGCGTTTTGCGTTTCCCGCCACTGCGCGCTGCCGTCGCTTTTTGTGTGCCTTTCTGTGTTGGGCGCGATCATGTCTGTGCGTGTGCGAGAGGGTATAGAATACGGTGCGTTCCCAGTAGAATCATTAATCTCGACCGGTGTTTGACGCCGCTCTTCCGGGATGTTCGAGAAAAAAAAAAGGACAATGGCGTCGAGGAAATGTGCGTTCTTTGTTGCAGTAAACGGAGAAATGGGAAAGAGGAAAAGAATGGCCGCTGCGTAAGGGGAACCACCCGTTGTAGGCTGCAGAGAATTATTGCAGCCGACATTTTTTTTATTTTTTTCATTTGGCTTTTGTGCACACAATGTCTCCCCCTCGGCATGCTTGCGTTTCATTTTTTTCATTATTTATTCGGCCCCTGCCCCACTAAGTCGACATTAGCAACGCCTTTCCCATCCTTCCTTTTTTTACATTCTTTTTGTTTTGTTCAGACACAATCAAAAGAAAAAAATATGTTACTGTAACGTATTGTGTGGCACTTGAAATGTGAGACATGTATCGGCATGCTGTCTTCTCACAACATCGGTTTCAATGAGGAAAAATTGTTTTGCATTTTCATTATGGGATATAGTGTAAATCAAACTTATGTGTTGCCGCTGTTGAGCGTTTTTTAGATTTATTTTTAGATAGCAAGCCCGATATTCATGGTCAAACTTCCTCATTCCTTATTCATATAAGAACAAGAAGAAGCAAAATGAGATCGAAATTCGTAAATTTCCATTACTAATTTATATTGATTACTCTAAAATTAATAATTGCCATACAATTCATGTGTTCACTTTTTAAAAGAAATTATTCATTTCTTGGACAATTGCCCAAAGTGGGTGTGAGCCAGCGTGAGGGGTCATCATCATCATCATCATCATGAGATAGTGGCCGTTTGTTCATGCAAATAATGAAAGTAATGTACTGACCACTGTCGATAAAACTTTAATAGGGACTGAATGCGAGCAGCAAATAGTGTTTTATGCACATTAAGAAATGTGCCCTGGATAATGGCAAACATAAATACATGTATAAACAGCGGACGCACATCAGCTGTGCAGTGAAGTTTCGAGAGCCGACAAACTGTATTCCATTAGTGTTAAATTTTTGACTGTTTGTACGACCACGAGTTCAACCAATCAAGAGTCAAGTAACTGACCTGGAACCACTTCTCGGCCATCGTTAGCACTATGACGCGAGAACAAAAAATAGCACGCGCACTGTAGACTTTCGAATCTTACTAGCGGCGCCGCTATGCATAGTCGCTCGTTAGTGTACCGCGCGTTGAAGCAGAGCCTGTGATTCGAGGAGATCCTGTGTCACCATCATAAGGTAGAAACAAACGATCTCGAGTTTGAGCTCGGGTAAGTAGTAGCGAAGGGGTCGTCGGGAGACGTGGAGCATGCTGGGACCAAGGAGACAAGACGATCACGAAGTAAAGGAGAGAGGTAGTAATTACGACCGGAGGAGAATAAGCATTACGTTGCTTGACGAAAGCCGAAACTCGTATGAGAGGCGAAGGCGGTAAAAGGCAGAAAAAAAAAAACGAAAGAGCATGGAAGAGTCGGTGATTAGAAAAGCAGGCTGGAAGCGAGAAAACGAATTGCGGAGCAACGTAGCGACCAAGATGAGCACACTGTTGAGGAGCGTAGATGGCGACATTAAAGCGCGTTCGTGGCATATAAAAGTTGTACTAGAAACATCTTTGCGAGGCGCTCAGCCCGCCCACGGCATCCTGGTGAGAGAGAGAGACAAAGCTTTACTTTCAGCTCAAGCGTGTAGCTAGACGTTCATTTTGTCTTCGCTTGTCTGGTATGCTCACTTTTCCCTTCGGTAATTAAAGCAGACGCTCGCGGCCACCCGCTCGTCTGCTTGGCCTCCACGCATCCAGCCTTACAGGCAATGCTTGCCAGAGCTGTCGACGCTCGCGAATCTTGAACTTATGTGTCGTTTTGTTATTTAATTTACTGGATTCGCAGTAATACCGGGGGGAATGGTGCGGGCGGGGTATCAGAAGCAACGGCTGCTCGCTGTCAAAAAGGGCAGAGCGTTACGTTAGCAAGAAAAAGAGAGAGAGAGAGAGAGAGAAAAGAAAAAGGTACGTTGATATTACTTTTCAGGCCTGACGGCACCTGATTTGTATTGCTCACATCTTTTGGCACGCTTGTAGCCCCTTAACGTACGGGTCTTTCGACATCCATTAAACGGCGGTGAATTTCTACTGAAAAAAAAAAAAAAAACATGTCTTCGGGGCATTAGTTTTCCTCGTTTTGCTTAATCTGCATGACGCGTTTCTTAGAACGCCTTAACGTCATGGCAGCGTTACTCCTAGGGTGTCTTGTTTGTAGGCACAGTATAGGGTTCAACCTCTTCCATCTCATTTCATCCAGTCGTTGACTCATAGTTTCAATCGATTAATGAACACCCATATTTTACTTTCATTCCTCTATGTATGGCAAGTGCGAGTAGTCAGTTAAGCAGCTATGCCTCCTTTTGATTTATTACGACGTGAGAAACAATTTATGAATACTCTTTAACGTTGCATCTTAAAACATGCAGCGATGAAATTTAAGGCAATAAAGAACCAAGCCCGTTTTCAAGCTAAGCGCCAGCACTTGGCCAATACTGGAGACCTTTGCTATGTGCCTGCACACCTTAACCACAGAAAGAACGCAAATCAGGATTTGTTCAATCGTTCCGTACACATCCTAATACTTAAAAAGGACATTTGGACTACTTGATATGTGTTTATCTTGGTGGAAAAGGCGCTCAAACACACACGGACAAAGGAATGGAAGAACGTATATATGTGCCCTTCACAATTTCTTTCCCAATGTGGAAAATCATTCCTTGGGCGAGAGGAACCATATACTACGTGCATAATTTTATATTTGTATGGTTTTTTTCTTCAATAAACCTGCATTTGCGAGTTAGCGCCAGTGTCATCCTTCCTTCCCTTCGTCCGTGTGTGTGAGAGCACCCTTTCCACCAAGACGACATCCGAATCTGCCGAGATTATCAATAACTTATTTACTGAAATGAGGCGATACCGCTGCTGCATTGGCGGTAAGACGGCTTTGTCTATGCAGAAGCCCGTTCTCTTTTTTTTTTATTGAAATAGAAAACAAATGAAGGAGTTGTTGTCACCATTGCTTGGTGACGGCTACCCCTTTCCACATAGTTGTTAAGATAACAGAATAAATAAAAAAAAATGTTCTCTTCCTTTTCTTTTTTTTTAAAGACAGGACACTCTGTTTGCCTGCTTCGGCGCCTTCTGTAATCAGACTGAACACCTTAAGACTGAAGATATCATTTCGAATTGAGTTGTACATGTTAACTTTCTAGCCGTGCCCTTTACCATATTGTAGTCGTTTCAGTCATAATAAAAGGTTATTTATGCGCGTACGGGCGGAGTTGTTTCCCCTATACTGTAACGCTTATTTAGTAAAAATCAGCCACTGTAGCGGAAGCCAGCTGAAACATATCAACTTCATCCTCGGGCTTCAAATTCTGTGCTTCACGTTAGTTTCAAGGACACAAAAGCAATTTCCTATAAACAGGGGAGAAGCGCGGGAGGAAGTAAGGCTCGGAAGTATTTTGTCTCAGCCCGGAAGCACTAATTGCGGAAGAGCTCCCAAACGTGGGGGTCAAGCAGCCCGCTGTTGCGCACTTGGTGTCCTCAACTCGGCTACGAGAGAACGGGAGCCTCAGCGTTCCAAGCCAAGCACGTCGGGATGGTCCCGTATATTGGACAAAAGGATCCTTGCGCGTATCCTTCCGAGAGGGGAAAAGGAACACATCATGGGAACAAGGTGACGGATGCTAGAAACACGTGAGAAAGAATGAAAAAGACGAAAAGCTTAGGAATGTCACTTTCCGCTAAGGTGTGTGTGTGTGTGTGTGTGTGTGTGTGTGTGTGTGTGTGTGTGTGTGTGTGTGTGTGTGTGTGTGTGTGTGTGTGTGTGTGTGTGTGTGTGTGTGTGTGTGTGTGTGTGTGTGTGTGTGTGTGTGTGTGTGTGTGTGTGTGTGTGTGTTGTAACGACACCGAGAAATCCCGAATCGAATGCGGTCGCCATTACTGTTTATTGTAGTTCTTCCTCTCTCTTCAAGAATTCTGCTCTTGCGTCTTCTTTTCCATCTTTCTTACAGTCCTCCCGTTTTCTCTCTTCCCCCCTCCTGGGATGATACCGAGAACGTTGCGTGTAGCGACGAATTATGGCTGTCTGTCACTGAGGTGGCCAATGGTCTTTAGCACACCTTGCTGTACTGATATTTTCACGACTTTGAAAGGTCTAAGAATTCTTGTGTCGCTACCCGGCAGACCTTTCTGCACAAGCACAAGATCTTTCAGTCCAATATCCGGCCTCTGTCCTTGGTGCCGCTTGTCGAATTGGAGCTTCATCGCCTTTCGGCACCTTCTTTGCTTTGTTCCTGGTTGGTTTTCCGGTGCTCAAACAGTTTCAGTTTGTCATCGGTTCTAAGTTCTTTGTCGGCTGGCAGTATTGGTACTTCGCCAAAAGCAGCAAAATGCGGGCTGCAGCCAAGACTCGTAGTGTGTGTTCTGTTGTGGTGAGCCATAGCTGCTTCTAAGCAGCATTTCCACCCGCCTTTAAACGTTGGGTATACATGGACATGAATTGCTTGATGTCACGGATGACTCTTTCAGCCATTCTATTTGCCTGCGGGCGAAATATAGCGCAACGGTGTAGCGAAACACCACGGCTGTCGGCCCACTGCTGAAGCTTCTTGCCTAAAAATGCAGGCCCATTGTCGAATATCACATCTTTAAGCTGTGAGTATATCGTTCGGTTAGGTACATGCCCGCTAGGCTAGATATAGCCTAGCGGGCTTCTTTATGTTTTAGTGTACCGGAGGTGGTTAATAGGGCTTGCCCCATTTATGTGGCACATACCTGCTGGGGTATGCGCATCGTTCTGCAGGGATTAACCTCGACGTCGAACAGCTATGTTGTTAAAATTTCTCGTCTAACGTTTTCTACTCGTAACTATATAGTCCTTGATGTGACCATCTATTCATTAGCATGAGAAAACAACTCAGACAAGAAACGAGAAAAATTGATTTCTCACTCTCACAGAGCTCACAATAATGCTTACCCCCAATAATTTTAGTGACACAGAGCAGTACACAGTCTGTGTTGGCACCTTAAGAGGCGCCCTGCACCAGACTGTGAGTACAAAAATAAACGACATAGTCATCAACGGCGAATAATAATAACAATTACAGACAGTACGCAGCTCTGCCTAACGCGCTGTACAGAGAGACACGAGAAAGGTTTTAGAGCTCGCTTAAACGCGATGTAGCGTTCCCGTAGTGGCCAGGAATGCCTGCGTGAAATCTCTAAAGTCCCTCCAATTAAGCGAGTACAGTGACGCCTGGGAGTTTTCAGACAAGCCCTAAAGCACGCACCAGAAATGCTCGAAGCGCTCAAGCTGTGATGTATTGCTTAGAGCTTACCCCTTTGTGCCTCCTGTCGGTAAGCCCTGCTAACGAGGGGCACAGTTCACCGTGTAATTAAAGCCTTCGCCGTGCCCATGTGGAGTATTAGCCTAAACGTTTCCTGCTAGTACGACTTTTCCAAAACTTTAGAGCTTAACTTGCTAAATTATGCTATTCAAAGAAGGTGTCGGTCTGCATGCAGGCCTAAACTTTGGTCTTTCTATTTTTTTTTCTATATTTCTTTTCTGTGAGAACTGCTGAACTTCGCGTGGGTGGATTGGCGGCGAAGTTTACATGACGTGAAGCTATCGCGAACGTCTACTTCTTGCAGAACATCGGCGTCGGCTGTTTACGAAAATCTTGCTCGAAAAATACGGAAACCGTTACGAAATCACGACAGTATAGTTAGTAAAACGCCTATTACTTGTCCTAGTTAAACTGCTCTCCCGTAGCGCGGCTAGTGTGTCCCGAGGCATCGTAGCGACATACCGTCATGGTTCTTATATTTTATTAGATGTGCCTAATTGCTTACGTGCAATCACGCCGTGCATTATACCAAAGGTTTCTTAGTAGTAGGTCCTGTGAAAATTTACACATAGGACAGCAAAGTATGCACTTACAAACGCTCATTTCAAACTTCTATAGCGATATTGGTGGCCGCATTATTTCAGTATTGTATATCATGATACCAAAACTGAACAAAAGCAAGCTGAATAGCCACCTGACATAAGTCGAAATATCGCTTTTTTTAGGCAGTCATACAATGCTCATCATGCGTGATTGCATCAGTATAAATCACTTGTTTAGCAAACCGTAATTATTAGAAAATTTATTAACGTCATTAAATCTGCGAACATGTCTTTGTAAGGTAATGTTAAGTCAATTAAGGGTGCAGCTAAAGTGCTCTAGCGGTAAAAAAAGCATATGTTTCAGCTAAAGGATTCAGCTTAGGTGCCCTGCGTACGAAAGCGTATGATTTATCTTCCCGTAAGATAGACGGAAGTGGATGATTAAAAAAAAAGAGGTAAGTAAAATAGTCAAACGCATTAGCATATTCATATTATCGTGCAAACATGTCCCCTAAGACACGCAGACAATCAATAATTATCCTGCTGGTAAAGTCTTGACTATGTAGACATGAACTCCGCTCGAGAAGCAACTAGAGCATATACTTAACTGTGCAAGAGCGGCGAATGCTCTTTCCACAAGGCTGTGGAACAGCATACATGCTTCTCAACGTGGCTTTTTGGGCTAGTTGGTTATATGCCTGTCGTCTCTTCCTCGTCCGTGTGTGTTAGCGCCATGCCCCATTCTGAAGCATATAGCATGCGTTGACGTTGTATTACAGCGAAGCTGTGTATGGCTAGGCGAAACGACAATCCGTCTGTCCTGATGTTGCTAGAAACTTGTCCATTGGCAGCGGCCGTCAGTGACGTCGTTCATTCCGTCGCCGCCGTGCCGCCGAGCTCGCGTGCAGCAGTTTCAACTTACAACGTCAACATGGGCAGGCCACGGATCTTACGAATTCCCGAGGAGCAGGCAACTTTCGAAGAGCAGCGCTGACAGCTGTGAGAGAACTTGTGTTCGCTGGGCCGATGCTGGAGTCCGGGCACAAGTACAGACCCCAGGTGGCCAAGTGCAAGCAGCAACTGCGTACCGAGGATCCGGCAGCCTGCCAAGCCGCGCTAAATCGCGAATCGGAACGCAAGCGCCAGTGGCGGGCGGATGCCGCTAACCACGACGCCGAGCTCACTCGTGAGATCGAACGCAAGCGACAACGGCGAGCCGAGGAGGCGGCGGTACAGGCAGAGCAGCCTCAACGAGGCGATGGCGGAAACGCGTTCGCCGGGGCCAACGCCCGCTTTCGGCGGGAATTTCTCGAGCGGCACTTTGGCTCTGTCGGAATTAACCCACTGCTAAACATCGGGGCCGCACGTTTCAGCTTCGCTGGTTAGCGCGTTAACCATCTGTTCGGAGTGCTTGGGCGATGATTTTTTCACTAGCAATTCACGCTTACGCAAGTGGTGTATAGCATTAGGCTTGGCTGATAATTTCTTTGTGCGTTCGTATTGCTGTGCGAAGGCAGGTGTAATTTTAATGACGAGGCGGGGCTCATAGTGTGAGGTCAGTCTGGCTTTCGAGACGTAAGTACCTCAAGCACGGCTGTCCAGAAAGGTCGCTGATGCTGTTCCGGAAAAAGGCCTGACGAGTGATCGGCTCACGGCGTATGTAGCGATGTCAGCGCCGCCTGACAAGCAGTTCTTTTTTCGCAAACGCGAGCACCAGGAAAGTCATGATGGTCGGACGGACGACGTATACGGCATCGCATCCAGAGTTTCTGTCCACGATTGCTTTTCGTGAGTGTGGAAGCTTTATTGCGGCGAATACTTTTTCTCCTCGGCTTAGTTGCTGCTTGTCGGGTTAACCACACCTAGGATGTGATACAAAGATGTCATACCTAAATTACTGTTTCATTTCATTGTGTTTGTATAGACGAAAACGCTTCTTATGATGTGCACATCATCGCACCGCAGCGTGCAGTTCATTTCAATAAAAAACTCCCCGCCTTTCTTTTATTCTTATTCTCTCTCTGACATCTGTGCTCTGAGGTGAGTATACAGACGTCACTTAATCCTGTTGCAAGGGGCTGGGGAAGGGCCTTAAGTCCCCCCCCTCCCCCCGCCCCCCTCCTGAAATAGGTACGTTTCTCAAAATAGGTACTTTTCTCAAATATGTACCCCTGCCGCCCAGAAAAAAATTCCTCGCTATCGCCTGCCCACGATATATCCCTAAATACTCAAAATGCACAAAGAAGTCGGTCCACCTCGCAACGCGCAACGCTTGACTCAACGCAATAAGAAAAATTCGATATAGGCCACTAATCGCCTACTGCTTCGAATGACATCGACTCCCAGAATGAGTGGGATCTGCCAAACAGGGGCGTAGCCAGAAATTTATTTTTTTTTTGGGGGGGGGGGGGGGGTGTTCAACCATACTTTATGTATGTTCGTGCGTGTGTTTGTATGTGCGCGTGTATATATACGCAAGCAAAACTGAAAAATATCGGGGGGGGGGATTTGAACCCCCCCCCCCTGGCTACGCCCCTGCTGCCGAATTATTTATTCTCGTACGCATATTCATTGTTGTATGAGACCTTGTGATTGCATCTATGCTCCATGAATAAAGTGAAGAAAAAGCTTTGCAACAGCAAAAAAAAAAATGATAATAAAGGATAATAAATCGCGCATTTGAACACGTAAACAAAGTATAAAACGTTTGAACGTGGAATGCGGGTAGTGTATTTCTTGCACGAAAGACCAATCCAGAATCGTCCCATTTGGCAGCGACGGAGAAAAAGAAAAATAGTCACAGTTTCGCCGCAAGGGCGAAGCAATGAATGCGATAGCAAGAAACTAATGCTATACGAAGTGAGGCTCGCCAATGGATACTCTCAGTTTGATCAGCGCTCCTGTTGCAAAGGCGGCCGAAGCAGCGAAGGAGACTAGCGTGCTTCAAGTGTCGAGCTGTGACACTTGGTAGTTCACGCTCATCTTCTGTTTGTTCGTTTACCGGCGTCCCTTGAGCTCGAGTGACTTTCGTACGCTCCGTAACATGAGCGCGGGCATCACGGTGAAAGCGTGAAACATCCCTCTTCCCCTCACCACGAGAAAACCGCGCGAGCAGACAGCGGAAGGGCAAGGTTCTCCCTGCGCAAATATAAGAAGCGAGCGAGCTCGCCGACGACTTTTAAATGCGCCCGTCGCGCTCCTAGCGCCATCTCGCTGGCAATGAAGAAACGCTTATAAGCGCCTACCGTCTCTGAGTCTGTCCAGCGGTAAAGGGTGTGTATATAACGCTCGCCGTTAGCTACGTGGAGGATCTGCGTTTCGTGGCGTAGTGGTTAGCGCCACTCGCTGCGGAGCAAGAGGTCCCTGCCGCGCTTCGGAAGCATTTTTCTGAAGTATTTTTCTTTGGGGCTTTTATATATATATAGATACTTATACATATACGCTGCATGACGGCGGCGACGGCGACGGCAAAATTCAGCCGAGACTGTCCATATAATTGCTATCGCAATAAAAAGGAACAAAGGAAAAACAATTTTAAGGAATACGGCTCGGAGACGTCCGAGCGAATCACGCGAGCTCGTAGTCTGCACAGAGTAAAGAAAGATGGAGACATTTGTAAGGAATAACATAAAAGATTTAAAAGGGCGAGGCAAATCTAAAAAGGAGGAGGCGCGTCGAGCAGCAATTCAAGTCGGCAGTGGAGGTGTGGAAAGCCAGACGAAAACGATAGGACAAAATAATACGCAACATACGAAAAACAAACAAAACAAAAGATGGTAGGGCGAGCGGATAAAAAGTGTGCGAGGAATGCGCCAGACGGAAACGAGATAGGAGGCGCCACGGAAAGACGATAAGATAGGGCGTGTGAAAGGTATACGGACGCCCCGAAACACGTGAAGGGTCGTGTAAGAGAAACAAAACGGCCGCTTCGAAACGCAACTTGCCAGACCGAATGGGCATAGCGATCTAGTAGAACAAGGAGGCGGGGATCTGGGCGTGATGGAGGTGTTCATCTTTTTTTTTTTATATGCGGCATTCGGGTGGCAATAGAAGCCGCACGTTTTCTCTCGCTGAAACAAAAGAAATCAGCCCCGATGTTGAGCGAGAGTTGGCGAGCCGCCGCCGCTCTTCGAAAAAGCCGCGGTGAAATTCAAATGCGAAGCGCGGGTGCAACGTCTTGTCGCGAAAAAGAACAAAAGAAGAAGGAGAAGATGCTTTTAATGAGAAAAAGAACGAAAAGACAATGTGGAGTAAAGCGGCCGGGCAATTGTTGGAGCGGATGGTTGCTCCATGCTTTCGTCGAGGACTTCCCGGGAGAGTCGTTGCTCTCGTCTATCTCGCGGTGTTCTTTTCCGCGTGAGGTTTCTTGCGTTCCGCCGTGCCATCATAAAATTTTCGCCTGGTTATTGTTTACCTATAGCCGGCTTTTCGGACGCTGGGTGACGTCCGAGCGTCAGATTTCTATAAGTTCTGCAGCGAAAAAAAAAATGATTACCCTAAATAAAAATTCAGCAATTAAAAAGGAAAAACACTGCCCTGCTTTTTGATTTGGAAAGCTTCACAAATCTCTCGTTCAATCTTAGTGCTCCCTTTGCCAATGACACTCGCTGATTTGAAGTCAGGGGCGCAAAAAAAAAACAAAAAAAATACAATTTAGTTTTTTTGTTGTTGTTGGTACATTTTATGTTAAATGGGGTTTAGGCTTCCTTGGAGTCTGAAATTCAAGCGGAAATTTCATACTTACTTCTCTGCTATAGTTTAAGATGAACTTTGAGCGCATTGCAGACGTGCATTGTTAATACGCAGATAGGTTCGAGTCCGGTCCTAACTTCTTTTGCACGCTAAACATGAATATTATGTCGCTTAATTTGGCATAGAGCCGTAGAAATAAGGAAGACCGTGGGTCCGAAAGTCAGTCGCTGTACATTCGAGGCTGTTTCCGCAGCGACACTATCGTGCAGCTAGCGTGCATTCAGAAAAGCTGGCGATAACCACCTACACTGTTGTGTCAGAGAGCGCAGATGAGAAACACACCGCGCACTTACGCTAATAGCCATCCCCATTTTACGGTTCCTGCCGGCAGCAGCGTCCACCGCAGCGGCCAACGGGCTTGATATCCGCTGCACTTGAACGTCCCTAGGGTGCGCGCAACTGCATGTGATTTTGCAGTTATCGTAAAGCAGTGGTTTCGCCCATAATGACTGCTTTATCTAGCTGCCTTTGAAATGTGACCGTGTCACTCGGTCGCTATCTACAAAATGATCAGCAAAGAGCGGGTAATCGCGGTTCTCAGAGGCGTGTGCTCGGAAGGGTTGACAACAAGATCGCCGATGGTTACCATGTGGGCATTCTCACCGCTGCTTCGTGTCTTTCAAACCGGGCTGTGCTATGGAAAACTCCAGTGCACTACTAAAGTTTAACATACAGTGCTTACTTATGATACAATGTCTGTCTATTCGTATTCTTGCACTAAGCGCGATCGCTACGGAGAGTATGACTAATATTTGACGTGCATGGCGCAATACCTACCGACAGGACCAGCTCATATAGAAAGCCACATAAAAAAAAAACAGCAACGTAAATGCCTTGCAAAAGGCCACAGCAGACAGGATGAAGTATAGCGATGAAACTTGGTAGCCGATTTTTCCAGCTAGAAGCCAGCAAGTATGCAGCTCTGCTTTGTTGAAGAAAATAACCTACTGTGCTGCACTGTATCCAGAAGCCAGCACAGCATGTTGTTCTTCACGCTTGGTGCTAGAACCATTCTGCAAATACGCTTCATGAGGCGTCCGAACGAAGTGCTGCAAAATTGTATGCGTGAAGCCTTTCTAATAATAACAATGGTGGGGGTTTCCCGTCCTAAAGCCACGTTATGATTATGAGGGACGCCGTAGTGGAAGGCTCCGGAAATTTCGACCACCTGGGGTCCTTTAACATGCACCTAAATCTAAGTACACGGGTCTGAAGCATTTTCGCCTCCATCGAAAATGCGGCCGCCGAGGCCGGCATTCGATCCCGCGACCTTCGAGTACCATAACCACTAGACCACCATGGCGGTTACGTGAAGCCTTTCTAGCATGGCAAGCTATGCAGAATACAGCACGCGACCAGGAAGACGCCGGAAGAGGAACTACTCCCCACGTTCCGTTATTCTCATTCTCTTTTTGTTTTCTATTCTGATCGTCCACTTATCCGGGAGCAGCCATTTTGTGCCGACGACTGCTCACAATACGGCACGAACGAAATCCACGCAAGAAGATTGAACGGAGTCGGTTCTCGTCGCCGTTAATTACGGTGACCTGCGAACGAGCGCAGCGGTGTACACTTCCATGAATAAGTTAAGATGCCGCACCCATGCGGGCAGAAACAGCGAGCAGAAAGAAAAGGACAAGATCATTTTCTCTCTGACGCTCGCAGCAAAACAGTCCTTTCCATGGCTCAGAGACCAGTTGCACGCGAGCACCAGCAGTGTCACACTGTCCTCACGTATAGAGATTCCAACGAGTCGTTACCACCTTCCCATTAATTATTTCGAAGCTTGTCCACAGAGCCGTGGCCCTCCAGCCCCATCTCCGCTCTATTCATTCCAGCGTCATGCTTTTTTACCTTATACTCACGTCAAGCGTTAGCTCCGGTGCTAAAGCGGGCAGTTCGAGATCGTGTTCCGGCTGTTGTGCGTTTACGCATACTAGTTTCAGGGATGATAAGCCGAGTGAAATTGCTTCCAACTTTACCGTAAGAACGCTGCGTCTACCAGCTTTAATTTTAAGGTAATAAAGACCCTGAGCTCTAGCTACCCGATATTTACGTAGGACAGTTGCCCCGACCGCCCCCTCGCACACGTGATCCCTTCCGACCCCGCGCACGCCTCGCGAACTGTGGCTTTGTTCTGACAAGCGACACATTGGACAACGTTAAAGGGGCCGTTAGAGGAGGACGGATGGGGAGAAGTAACAAAATAAAAATGGTTTCATGCGGGACGGGAGGCCATTCAGGCGTTCCCAGCTTGAGGGCATTTCGGGAATGAGAAGCAGAAAGGTGAAAACGTTACTGGGAAAGAATCGGGGCAAAATGAGGCGTGCTGCCGCTGTCACGACGCGTACAGAGGGGTCTTTGCCTCGGGGGAAGCTCACCACCAATTGGCGCACGTGAGCGCTGCCATGTAGGTGTCAAAGAGAAGCTTCGAGAGCGATGGAAAACTCGTTTCGACGTCCTTTTTTTCATATTTGACGCCAGAGGCTTGTTTTTGTTTGTTTTTTTTTTCGTTCGCATACCGTGTATACATTTCCGAAGGCTGAGTCCAGTACGCCAGCATGCGGGTCAGTTTCTGTACAAGGGTTCTTCGGTGGGCTAGTTGGTTCATGAACATTATGGCAGAACAGCTAAAAACACGGGATAGTGAACACACAGGATACAGCGCTGTCCTGTGTGTTCAGCGAAGAGTTTCTGTGCTTCTTTTGCTCCATTGTTTTTTTCGACCCGAATATCTACGCCAGACGAGTGGAAATATGACTATTTCGTTTCTACAGGGCCTTCAACTATCGCCCGCATGTCGCTCATAAAATGCTGCGGCTATGCTGCAGTAGTTTAGAAAGGGAAAATAGACAACCACCCGTTTGTAGCACGAAGCCACAAGGAAATCCATACGGATTTCTCAGAAATAAAGCCTCCTAGTCGCCGAAAAATTCGTCCTGGTCCGGGGTTCGAACCCGGACCAACGCCTTTCCGGGGCGCTCGCTCTACTTTTTCGGCGACTAGGAGGCTTTATTTCCGAGAAATCCGTATGGATTTCCTTGTGGCTTCGTGCTACAAACGGGTGGCTGTCTATTTTCCCTTTCTTAACCCTTCCGCCACCTTGCGGGATTCCGCAGATCTGATTTGCAAGCTGCAGTAGTTTATTCCAGGCGGCATAACGACGTTTAGATGTGTATACCGTAAGGAATGTATCCACTAGGGACAGTTTGCTTGGGACAGGCTTAGCACTGACAATTCACGCGCTAGTTATTCTAAATATATTCGTAGAATTATAGAATAATTGGAAAGTGCCAAAAGCGTTAAAAAGGACCTATTTACTTTAATAACTCAATAGTTCTTTGTACGGCTCTCATATGACCTGAACGACTATGACACTCCCATGTTCGAGTGGGTGTGTGTCCAAGCGTGCGCGCACGTGTGTGTGTGTATTGTTTTCCTTTATTTTTAAACCCACTCTCATTTTCTCACTTTTTCTTGAATTTCTGTTTCACCTTACCCCTTTCCCAGCGCTGGGTAACAAACTAGATATGTAACTCCCGGTTAACCTACCTGCGTTTCGCTTAACCTTTGTCTCTCTCTCTCTCTCTCTGTATACAGGCGGGGTAACAGAGTCGCCCAAAACTTCTTCAGGCGTATCCTAGCGTGTCGTGTCACATACAGTGGAACCAGGAGGCACCGAACTCTCTAAGAAACGGGAATTAGTTCGATATACCGTGTACTTAGATATAAAAAGTTTAAGGAATGCATCGATTTTCGGTGCGCAAGTTGCCTTCACGGCACAGCTTCAGGATGTTGCAAAGAAGGCGGCTTACGCAGGGAAGTTTTTTTAGTTCTTATTTTTCCGCGGCTTGGTATCTTGCGGATTACACGCAAGGGTGGGTTGTAGGTGAGAAAACACGGTACCAACGTAAACAGACTCAACGTCTTAAACTACAGCTGTGTGTATTCGTCGGGCGTAGAAAAGCCTCGACTGCGTTGGCCGTAATGTTGGCGTTGTTTTTCAATCAGAGTGCTTCTTAGTATGCTGTACCGCAGTGGCAACGTAAGACTTCTGTTCTCTGCGTTCGACTGCGTTGATTATCGCGAGTTTCGCGGAGAGCAGCCAGGTTCTTCTGTTTTACGGCAGCCATTGCGTTAACGACGTGGGTTCAGAAGCGAACGGCGAGCCCGCACGACTCCCGCGACGACGAGGAATCACGGGAGAAAGCACGCGTTGGCAAGCGATGGTTTCTACTCGCGTTGCGCGGCGCCCTTCTAATAACACCGCTTACTCTCCCAAACGCATGCGGGAAGGTCCGCTTCAGCGAGAAAAAGCCAACTTCCTGTGAGAGAAAGCCAACTTCTTGAGGCGTATCGCACTGCCCGATGTTCGATATATCAAGTATACCGGCTATTTTTGTTCAATCTCGCCGTAACTTTTCCTCTGCATTGACGGTAAAGCATTGTCGGGTTCTAAAATAGTTCGATATAAAGGATAGTTCGATTTACCCGAGTTCTATATAGTCAGGTTTGTGTCGATTCACGACTTACGAAAAAAAGATTGTTGCCTTCGCAGTTTTCAAAATCTTCGAATCCTAAATACAATCGGCAGTTTGAGTTACTGCAGCGAGTTAGTGCTCTGGGATTACACAGTTGCGCACGAAGCGAATTTTGTTCAGTATTTTCTCTTCGCGAAGTTCTAACGTCAGCGGAGTACACGGAAGTGCGTTTGCAGCGGCACAGAGTTTCGCTCAAATTCGCGTTACATCAAATTGACGGATCGCAAGAGGCAGAATTCGGCAATATTGGCCCTTTTTTGTTATTTCTCTCTACGTTTGAATTGGCGCCGTTCGAACAAGTTATTTAAAGACAAGGTTTTTAAGAAGGAAGCACAAGACGTTCGTATGAAATACACATCATGAAGCTCGCTTGGACATGAACGATTGTAGAAAACGTGCCTGTAGGTATCAACGAGAAAATGATATTCGTGGTTGCGGCATGAAGTCAAGTACATCGACAAAATTAAAAAAAAAAATAACAGGACCGGGAAGCGTGCCTACGTTGGCGAAGCTGGTTTTTCTAGCAAGCCGAGTACATGAATCTTTTCATTACTTGAATTCTGAGTTTGATATTCTGAGTTGAACATTTCATTTTCAAATTTTTGAGCGAGGGTTCCGAATTTAGGAAGTGAGAAATGAAAAAAAGTTACAGTTTCGCCTGAATGGCGCGAAGCAATGAATACAATAGCTAGAAATTGGAATTTCACAGGGAGCACGACAAGCAGCTAGAAATTTGCTACGTGCTGCTCAAGCACAAAGGACGCAGGAAAAGAAAACACGAAAGTTGACTGCGAACAAACAACTGTCCCATCTCGACACTTGCAGCGCGCTGCTCAAATACGAAGGACGCACGGAAAGAACGTACAGGTAGACAAAGGACGAGCGCGAACTGTCACTGTTGTTACTTCAACTAGCCCCTACTTTGGCTTTTCTAGCCAGCAGCTCACTCCTTTCGCAAACGCGGACGCTGCAGCGAGCAAAGTGACCTGCGTGCGGTCTATAGCTAGAGAGTTTTGGAATTGGGGACCCAATAATTTGCCAGCAGCCAGGGCGCATGCGCAGAACGCAAGTCACTATCGGACTCTCGCGCTCGCGTTGTCCCAAGACCCTGTAGCGCCCTCCTTTGGGTGGCGAACAAAACCGGAGAGCACGTGACCTATAGAGAAGAAAATAAAGACGGCGCTTGGCAGTGGTGAAGCCATGGCTCGCGTTCTCTGCTGGCGTTCATTCTGGTCACTAAAATAAAACTTCATTTGGGTCTAGTAAGTACATATTCCTGTGGCTAAAATACCAGTGCAAACACACTTCTTTGTCCTTCTTACTTTTTTAATTCGTTGTTCCTGTACCCATCTGAATATAATTTCATGTCTTCGCGTTTCTAATACACTATCATCCGCGCCACTGTTTGTCTCTTCTCTTCTTTGTGGTCCGTCTTGATTTGCGCTGAACTTCTCAAGTCCTCGTTACACGTTTTGGTTTAGAGCTATTGTTGTGTGCGCATGTGCGGTAAGGTTGCTTTGGGCTTATATGTGAATTGGCGTATAAAAGAACAAAATAGTTGTTAGCGTTTGTGTCGTACGTTTCTTTTCTACGTGGGTGCCTTGTGCGCTTGCGCTGTAATTTTAGCCTCAGGAGTCTGGTCATGGTGTAATATATTTACTGTGATCCTGGTTCAGCCACCTCCTTTCTTCCCTCCTGTGGCATAAGCCTACAAGAGCCAAAGCGTTCCCACTGACTCGCGCCACCACGAACCCCGGGACGCTCTTCTTTTCCTGGCCGACAGGCCACGAGCGGCACTGCGCTACAGCCCAAAATGGAAGACTAGCGTGGGTCGCCAGTGCGTGATACGAAAACGCAAAAATAAACGCAGCGCGGGCAACGATGTAGTAGTTGTATGTAGCAGCATGGACCGGCAAATCCCGCGTCTCACGTAATTTTAATTTCACCACATGCGGCGTCCCGTGCGTGCGAAGCCGGAGCACTTCGCTCCGTTGGCTTTCGTTGGGCATGCTACGCCGTGTGGAACTTTTGTATTCGCACAGGGCGAGCGGGGAATCCCGTTAGTTCTTCCTTGCATCCTGGAGGACCACGAAACCAACAGTACAATAAAAGTTTGATGTTTAATATATACACGATGTTTCACACTCTTTATATTATGTACTGCGCATTTCACGGAAGAGTTTCACGTTTAAGGATTCCCTCCGTAGTGCCCCACTCATCATCATTCACCCCGTGGATATGCTGTGATTTTTTTCGGACAGCCACGAGGACTGCGCTCACAAAATGGAAGACTAGCGTGGGTCGCCAGCGAACGACGCAAACGCAGCGCGGGCAACGATGCAGCATGTCCCGCGTCTCACGTAATTTTAATTTCACCACATGCGGCGTCCCGTGCGTTTCGCTCAACGCCGTGTGCTTTTGTATTCTCCCGTTAGTATCCTGGAGGACGAATGGCGCATGGCGTAATTGTTTAAGGCAGTGCGCTGCGGAGCGAGGAGCCACAGGTTCAAATCGCCGGCCGCGCGCTTCGGAAATTTCTTCTTCTAAATTAATTTTATTTGTGGCTTTTATGTATATATACTTACATATACGGGACATGAAGGCGACGGCGATGGCAAAAATCGGCCGAGAGCGTCCATATAATTGCTATCGCAATAAAACTAGGTGATGTCACAGGTGGCCATTCCTGCCAAGACCACATATGATTACTATGCCCAATATTAGGAACACGGCTGACAAAAGACGTGTCTTAAAAAAAAGGAGGAAACGTAGCAGGGTAAAAATATGCATGCGTAATGCATTCGTACACCACAGTTGAAACAGTCGTTTAGTGTGCATTCAGTTTGAAACGCGCACCTCAAATTCATTCATAAAAAGTTATATTTTATACAAGTTTTTAAGACGTTATTTCGCTTATGGAACATCCGGACATAAAGTAGAAACATTTATACAAAAGCGCTGAAAAATAGGCGTGGTTGAAAGTATCGCCGAGCCCCAACAAGAGCGCGTGTTTTCATACACACTGTCGTTTTCAATGAATCGTGCTAATCTGATTCATTCATATTCGAACGCCACACGCAGTGCAGTTCACTCGGTAGATATTCTGGTAATGTTGCGTTGCGTTCTTTTGTCACTCACATTTCCGTCTCAGCACTACATAGGTCCACATAAAATTTAATGACAACAACGCTTAAAGGATTTCAAGGGACATTTTTGTTGAACACAACCTGACGTACGATGTAAACATATGAGCTTGCACTGGTTGGACGAATTTCCAAGTGTTGCTTCTGAGCCCATAATCCTAAATTTGGAATCCTAAAGTTAAACGGGGTCTTTTGAATGGCACAGCATTCGGCGTGACACAAGTCCTGCTTCACGGCTTTAATATTGTGGCACTGATATTCAAGGCCTTTAACCCTGAGCCGTTCTAGGTGCTTCAGGTAGAATCAAGATAATGGCTCTTTTGTTTGGTTTTTTTTTTATTCTCGAAATATGACGCAATAGAAGAGCTCGCCCAAGCAACAACTGATGACGTAGGCAGCACCTTTAAACAACGTGCATTCGCTTCTAAAACCGCAGCGTTACGGAGCCACTTCAAACTGAAGTCTTTATAAGCGTTGCTTAGCACGGCCGTTTTAACATCTGAAGCACGCAGCATGGCGCAGCATCTATAATTCGGTACTTGGCTCTAGATAAGTCATGCTCGTTGGTCGCACTGCTTCTATATTCAGCTCTGTCTCAGTGCAGGTAAAGGTCAGACATCTCTCGCTTTGCACGCGTCCATTGCAAAAGCAGCACGACCTTATAACGTTCATTTCCCGCAGGGCCCAGGTATAAAAAAAAAATGAAGCGCCCCTTTTGCGCACGCTTAGACCCACGGGATCTGCAAAACATAGCGCAAACGTAGCCTGTCATTTACAGCTGTCCATACTAGCGCACCGCTGGAGACATTTTCTGTGCTCTTTCGGTAACGCGAAGCGTGTAGTCTGGAGAAACGTCGATTTTAGTTTTCTTTTTTTTGTAGGAGCAAACGAATGTATAGTTGAACGCTACTTGAAAATACCCGTCAGCCCATACCGTGCTCAAACACGAACACACAAGAAATGGGTGCTTGTAGATCATTTCTTAGTGAAGAGGAAGTTGCATTTTTCGCTCCTCTCTATTTTTGTAATTCCGTGAATTAGTTACACGATTTCACAGTCATGATTTATTTCTCTTTTTTCTTTGTGATCCGCAGGCTTATTTTGGTAGTGTGTTATTTTGCTATGCCGGGGAAAACATAGCAGATATTTTAATTAATTAATTTTCAGCTTACTACAGTACAGTTAAAAGACAAAAATTAAGGCCCTCCATGTTTTCTTTGGCGTAACTGTCTGATGGATTAATTTACTTGTCTAACAAAGCAACGATACCCTCGAAAAAAATTTCTCTTCTTTCGTTCAATTTAATGCAGGGTAGCAAATAAAATTTTCTCTCCTGATAAATCTCCATGCTTTTGTGTCTTCATTCATTTTCCAGATTTGTACACTGCATTTTCTCACTTGAAATGCATAAATACGTGTTGAAAGTGACAAAAATGAGAAGCGAAGAAGTAATAACAACCTCTACAATCCTTCTGACTAGTGTCTTGGTAAACCCGCAGGTTGCGGGATCAAATCCCGGCCGCGGCGGCTGCATTTTCGATGGAGGCGAAAATGTTTGAGGCCCGTGTACTTAGATTTAGGTGCACGTTAAAGAACCCCAGGTGGTCGAAATTTCCGGAGCCCTCCACTACGGCGTCTCTCATAATCATACGGTGGTTTTGGGACGTTAAACCCTAGATATTATTATTAGTGTCTTGGTAAGACGACAACGATTGACTTCTGCGGTCATTGCTTTACGCTATATGCTAAAGAAAAACAACAGACTTCCTGATTAGACAGGGTTATCGCGAACAACAAAAAAATGTTAACCACTTTCACTGAAGAATCAACTAGAGAATCGCGACAAGAAGGAATAAACCGATATTCCAGAGAATCCGGAAGTTCTGACTGGTGTGCAAGCTTAACAAAGCACACAGGCGATGGGCAAACATTAATCCTGACGCACTTCCACGAAGCATAGTAACCAAAAGTTCAAACAGTGTAATGAGAGCAGGAGTTCTTTGCGCTCACTGCGACTTTCTTGCTGTGAGAAAGTTTTTGGTTGCAGAAAGAAAATCATTCAAACATGGCCGACTTTCAATCGTTGTGAAACCCTGTATAGCTCTATTGTTCTTTTACTGAATGAGCGCTGTCAAACAGAAGTTTGATTGCTTTGTCTTTTCTCCTTTTTGTCCCCTGCAGTTAGACGCGGTCGCACACCGATGGAAGAAAGGATAAAAATGCGTTTATGAATGCAAGATTCTGGCAGCGATAAGATGTTTTCAGGGCCTCATAGAACGGCGTTTCTTTTCTATGTATTTACTGCTGAACTTAGTGATCTTTTTCTTTTTTTTTTGCTGCGGTTATTGCTTTCGCAGAATAGGTACCCCTGAATAAAAGTATAAAAAAAAAAGTCGCCTTGTCATCTAGCCTAAACACGAGTGATTTATAATACACTGAAAGTGTTTACGTCTGGCGCGGACGCTATTCAGAAGCGCACAAAGTAGTACCGGTGTTCAGGAAATTCTAAGCCAAAATTTTGAAGGCATACGATGATGAATTCTACTGGCGTCACTTTCCCACTTAAGCGATATACTAGGTTTCTTTTTTTTGTGATAAGTTTTTTTTTTCTTGCATGCTTGAGTTTTCATTATCATTCTCGAATATGTCTACGCGATGATCATGGCTTCTCCAGGAAACATCAATAACAACTAACCGATACTGTTTCGTTTAGAGGCGCAGATTTGTCGCCAAACATTGCGTTTGTATGATGTTACGTGTTATGCTAACGAGGTTTTAAAAGGGAGATGCAACCTCGTTAAGAGAAACTTTTATAGGATGAAATGCTGATCCCCGTCTCAGTGCCGTATACCACGATAGGACTACACGAGAGATCTCATTTTTGTGTGTGTGTGTGTGTGTGTGTGTGTGTGTGTGTGTGTGTGTGTGTGTGTGTGTGTGTGTGTGTGTGTGTGTGTGTGTGTGTGTGTGCGGAAAGCAAGCCAATTAGATTAATTTGTCGATTGTTTCGTATTCTTGTACACACTGCGTGCTTTCAGGCCTACTTGAGTGGTGGTGTTCAAGGGCGCAAGTATGTATGATGATGTATAGGTGAGTGAGTGAGTGAGTGAGTGAGCAAGCGAGCCAATTCATGCGTTTGTGTGTGTGTGTGCGTGTGTGTGTGTGTGTGTGTGTGTGCGTGTGCGTGTGTGTGTGTGCAGGAAACAAAAGAACAGGTACATAATATCCGGTTGTAGAAGCTACACCCGCTTTGTTTCTCTTTCAGAGGCGCGCACGCGAAAGAGAGAGAAGCTAGGAGAGTGCACGATCGAAGTGACCGCATCGATCAAAGTCGAGCTCTTTTCCGCCAACAACGGCCCGCGTGGCGCAAGACGGAAGCGCGGCGCGCGTCATCGCTTTGCCTCTTAATGCCGCACAAAAGGCTAGCTGGCTCCTCACAATATGCTGCTTCCTCCCGTTAAAGTATTCTCCCCACTGCGTTCCTTTCACGCGCGCTGCTTCCGACGTTTTCATTTTCACTCTCTCTCTCTTTCTTTTTCACAGTGTTCTTTTGCATGTGCGCCGCGTATACTTCCTCGTGCGCCTCGCAGCTTTGCGCTGTCCTTCATTTTCGTGATTCCCATAAGTGGCGGCAGTTATATCACTGCCCAGTTACGAAACGATCCACTTTACGTCATCGTTATTCGCGTACAGGCATCAAGATTTGAGCGGGAGGAATGCGAGACGACCGCGGCATCATTTGTTTTTTTGAGATTCACAAGGCAAATTACGCAATCGACGCATGTTCTTTGAGACATAAGTGAAAGTCGTTTTCAAGCTGAAGACTTCAGAAGTACGAATAAGGAGTTTCGAAAACACTTTTAGCGTGTGCTTGAACATATATTTCTTTTCATTGCTTTCTTTTTACGAGATTCTTTTCGGAAGAATGTTCGGCTTTGACGTGATAGAGAAGTTTTCTGAATAACGCGCTCATTCTCCGGACGTTATAAGCAGTTCGAGGCATCACTTCTGAACGTTCATATTAAGGAAAGTGAATAATATTGTTCTTTATTGTAGGCTTATTTTGGAGGAACACTTCGATTTCTTGGGATTTTGGGGATCGCAGGCTAGAACTCGCTTTTCATTTTTTGTTTTGAGGCTGTGACCTTTGATGTTTGTGAGAGTTGAGTTGCTATGCAGTGAGGCCTGCCACCTCTTCACGCAACGGTAAAGTACTATCTTCTGTCACCTAATTTCTCACAAATTTGGAACTGAGGCGGTGTTTCATCTCCGATGCCTTAGTTGAACGATTAAAAATTTTCATGTCATAAAACTCGCTTTTACCTTTTCAGTTTCCATGCGGCCTGATTGTTAAAGTGCGTCTATGCTAGAAAATATCTGGTGTATAACTACTTCTATTTTTAACACAACAACAGTTAATCCAACTGTTGTTGTGTTAAAAATAAAAGTAGTATACGTGCTGAAAGAGTAAGCTTTGAGGGCGTGGGGAAGGCAAGGTTCCTGAATCATCGACTGTTATGCGTCGGGCACTGATAACGGCCTGATGAGTACTGCCCTGTTTTGTAAACTAAATCCACCTCATTTACGAGAGGTCGCCAAAGATTTTAATATTTAAACAGAATCAAATGCAGGTACGAAATTGGCTGTCTAGATGTTCTAATACTTGTACTGCGAACACTCTGCATGCCATTTGACTAAAAGCTACTTTTAGATGCGAAGCATCTTATGGCGGAGTTTAAACCGGTGGTGGTGGTGGTGGGGTGCGGAGTGACCACCCTTACTGCGCATGCGCGAACCCTCTCCCACTTTCTCCCTCTCCCCCTTTCCCCTCTCCCACTTTCTCCCTCTCCCGCTTTCTCCCTCTCATCTCCCCATCTCCCACTTTCTCCCTCTCATCTTCTCCTCCCCCTCTCCCCTCCCCTTCTCCACTCCCCCTCTGAAACGCGGGCTGGACATGCCGAAACGCTGCTTCGCATCGCCTCATGGTCCCCTTTAGCGGAGATGGAGAGATTTTCCATGCTCCTTCGTCTTTGTAAAATACTTTTGTAAAAACCGTAAATTTACTCAGTCACCTGCAAGCTGACAAATCCTCATTCATGAAAGAAACGTAGGCATACGACGCCCTACCGTAAAGCGGGGAGACGGACTGAGTTCCTATAGGTAAGGCCATTTTGCACGGGGTTATGAACATAACGCACAACGCCGTTTTTCTGCCGTGGCAACTTTGCTCTTGCATCCAACCTTCTCAAAAAATAGCGAGGTACATTTTCTCTAACAATCACCAAGCCGTACACATGCGCTGCGCAAGATAACGGGCGTATCGCTACAGTGCGGATGAGCGGTGAGCACGTTCCTGTGTTTCCTTTGGGGTCTTGAACGTCTCCCCATCAGAGAGGGAGAGGGGGAGTGAGAAATGCTATATTGAAAGGCTTGAGGCTATTTATTGAAATGCCATTCGCCTGACATGATACTCCAGGTGCTGGGTAATTATGATTATGATATATACGCTAATAAACACATAACAGTACATATTGCCGCACAAACACAGATCGGTTACACTGCTTACAAAATTTCGTTAAGGCTCGTGGCTCGCAAGAACGTCAACAGCGTTTTCGTGGCACGTAACGCACAGGCGGTGCTTTGTTAAGGGCTGAGAATATGCCGCATTTATAAGCTCGAGTCCCGTTCAGGTTTGTTGTATACTTTTAGGTCTATGTGGAACCCCATAAGACACAGTTTAGGAGAGTGCAAGGGACTCCTAAGGTCGCTCGATGTGACACTTGAAAATGTAGAATTTAACATCCGCGCCTTTGGCTGTTCCCAACAGACAACACTCTTTGTGAGGTGCGTGGAGTCAAAATAACATCAATGGTTTCATGCAGAGAGCAATATAACCGAGTTGTAGCTGAGTCCAGCTTCTCTAGAGCTGGCGTGCGCCGTTACACTAATGTAAATGACCATTATAGACATGAAAATCGGTGACAGGACGTATAAGCGCTCGATAGCGGCTCACTTACATTTAGTGGGTGCTGGCATTTTAATGGTCGGAGTTGCAACTCGTCACGCTTGATGTTAGTTTCTAGCCCGATTTTCTTTCATCGCTTTGTTTCAGGAAACCAATAAAAACGTGCCTGAGATACCAAGGAATTAAGAAGCGTTTCATTAGTTTGCTGCAGTATTATTTCTAACTTAAGTTTTAACGACTCATGGATTGAACTGATAGTGTTTTGTCAATGTTTCCGCCCCTTATGTTTTTAACAGGGCAGTGATCTGTGTCTCTTAGCGTGGTCTTCGCAAGAAAAAGAGACTTCTTTGTAGAACGCACTTTATAAAGTGAAACAGGAAGAAAAAACATTCCCGTACACCTCTAATGTGCCTAATCGGCACATAAAAAAACAAACAAAACAAGTACATTTATTATAACTGAACCGTAACTTACTCAAACATTTCTGTGCGTGTCATACGAGGAACTTGAACAATAAAAAATCTGCTCTCTGTACTTCATTAGCGGCTCCTGCTTGATATAACGTCAATAGTAATACTTTAATTGTGGTGTGCTTTTCTGTCATGGCTTGCTGCATAGTGGAAAGCGGTAATGATAGCTGCTAGGAGATGGGGTGTGGAGGGGGTATTTTTCTAGCATACGAAGTAAAGAGAACTGTACGAAGTACAGTTCTTTCTTTCAGAGAACATGCTTTTTTTACGGTTGTCCAAGTTTCTTAGTAAGCCTTCGCAGGGCAACAAGTACCAACGACAGACAGTAGAATACAATGAATCGGGACAAACGCCAAATGACAGTTGCCGTATGTCGCCAATATCAATTACCTCGCTCGCTCGTGTTGCACAGGGAAGTGTTTCACTTCAACGTGTAAGCAAAGGACCAAATAAATAATCTTTATCCCTTCTAACATAGCCCGATTTTGGAGCGAGTGACGTAAGCGTGCTTTAATGCAAGGCCGAGTTTCAAGTATCGCAAAACGCGTCGAAGTAAGTTCCTCACTCGTGCGTTAATGAGAAATGACGTGTCCATGGTAAATGGAGTCCTGGAGGGCAACCGTCGAACCGTTAGCTTGGCCGTGGGTCTTCGAGGCTCTCCTCTGTTTCTAACTTGGCGAGCGAATTAGTGCTGGCTTCGGAGGCGTGTAAGGTATGAAACAACCGTGGTATGACGGGCTTTGGTATGGGTCCTGTAGTGATTCATGATCGGTGCCGCTGATGTAGGAGCAGCACGCCCGAAACGGCGCAGTGTGTTACGACGCCAAGAGGGGAGTAAAATGAATTGCTTTGGCAGGCATGTGTATCACGCACGTGTTCACTTACTCGCTCGGTTGAGTCAAGCTTGACCTCGAACTAGCATGTCGCGCTCTCCTACAAAGCCACAGAGGCTGAAGTGTGCATGTACCAATGTTATCGCCTTTGCATAGGGCGTGTCGTGTACACGCCTCTAAATATAAAATCATGAACTCACAAAGGCCATAGAAATCAGCTGATCAATACAGAATGGAGCTCAGCCTGAAGTTTTCTTTGTATTGCGCTAAACAGCTTCACTGGTCATTCACCCTGACAGAGTGGAGTGACTCACAGTGCTTCAAAGATGCCCCTGCTGCGCGAGTAGTTGTATGTGAGAGCATATGGTAGGCGTGTAATACACTGCGAGACCGGTCGCTTCAAGACTGGTATTCTAGCTACCCCCTCTTTTGCCTTTTCGTTTCTCACTTGCGTGTCTCATGCTCGATCTTTATGAGCTCTGGAATTCCTAGTGTCATGTGGCCAGTGGACATTGGCTGAGCGGTTAGCGCACCTCCCCCCCCCCCCCCCCCCCCCCCCCGATCAACCCGCTTCCTCTCGTGCGCCGTTAACGAGACGCGCGTGCTTCGTTTCCGGTCGATGGCGCAATCGTTCCGGCGTACGTCAGGCTCCCGCCGGATCTGTCGTTGTTGCTGCCCAATGCGGCTGCCAGACGTCTGCTGGCCGGAGACATCACATTAGGCCCGGGCAATTTGCCGGCTCTTGACAGGCCATCGTTGGGGACCAGCAAAGCTCGGTGATGTCCCTCTGCTTTCTCTTCGGCCACAAAGCGAGAAGCTGGATGACACAGGAAAAGTAATCTGATAAAAGAATGTCATTTCGAGCTCTTCTTTTCATTCTTTTTCTTTCCCTTTGTGTAAGCGCGTGCCATTGTAAGCAGCTGAGCGCTTGCCGGAGGGAGTGTACGAAACAAGCGCATGCAGAGCGAGAGAGGAACCAAGCAAAGCTATCCCGAAGATCACTGGACAAGATTGGCGGAGAAGCAGAGTGGCGATACATGTTTACTTCAAACTTTAAGTTCTCATCTTACAGCAACTAAATCTTGCGCTGAAGAAGTCTAATTTAGTAAGCGCTTAGTTTTACGCATTACACTGAGCGGTAACCTGGCGCTTTCGATTTCACTTAAGAGGCGAATATTTAACTATCATGAAAGAAACAGTGACCTTTATCAGATTCCTCCACAGTATGTGAAACGTTTGGACGAATTTGATTCCATTCGAATGATACAAAAGGTGATCGTAGCCTGAAGCACAAGTTGCTTCATGGAAGGGCTTGTTAAAAGCGCCTCACGAACATGCAAATGCGACGTATAGAACGTAATGATGCTAGAACAAGCTCCGGAATATATATGCACACAGTTGAACGCGAGAAGTTCGCGAACGCGAACAGCCATAGCATCAGCAAAGTCCACATAATGCCTTACAGATGAGTAGCGGGTACCACGCTTCTCCGCCGAATGACGAATAATGGCACAGTGGATGCTTCGTTATATATTTAAAAAGGAAAACTATGATGATTTATGGCCTAGTGGGTACCTTGCAAGTGTACTTTTATTAGTAGCCCCAAGAGAGTTTACAACGGGCTCTAGAAAGGCCGCTCTTCAAGCTTTCGCTGTGACTGTACTGCGTGTTCCGCGCAGGCCTGGCGATATTTTTTACTACTTTCTTACTTTGCTAGTATACGAATTGTTCATGCATGTTCTCTTTGTTAAAGTAGAAAAGAACCTCAGTTACAAAAACTAAAGCTAACATTGCTTACGAAAGCTCCGGTATCGGACGAAATAAGTAACAGAAAGCTACTTCTTATAAAAGAATTTCTGATAAATTTTCAACAAAGTTCAGATGGTGTTATTGGAGAAAGCCAGTAGCGATACTTTGACGGACGCTTCAGGGCGCTTATTGCAAAATTCTTCAAAAACATTAAGGAAGTCGCTAGCCCTAAATTGAACAACTCTTTTTTTAAAAATATAAACAACTTTCTTTTTCATCAGTAGTCGGAATGGCAAACTTTTTTTGCGAAACACAAGAAACTGCAAGATGGTAGTTTCACAGCAAGCACAATGGCAGAGAGAAAACTGTCAATAAGGCAAGTCGGGTTCCAAGCGGAGCAAGTTTACGAGATGAGAAAGACCGACTTAAGCTTTACTGCACACTAAAGGCGCGATATTCTAAATGACCCTGTGACTAACGCTTCTTCCTTCCTTTCCATACGAGTGTGGCCGTTCCATAGTTGAGCCCATAGCCGCGCCCCAAACCGCTAATACAGAAACCTACCCAGCAAAACAAAGTCAAAATGTGAAATTTCAAATAGAAAATTAATAGGAGTCTCTGTGAAAGCAGACAGTACGAAACTTTCAGAGAAACTCTCAATTTCCTTTATAGGGGGAGCTTAAAAATAATGTGGACCACTGCTTTTTTATGTTAGTGTTCGCCTTTCGCGTGAGGGGACCGCGCTGGCTGGAATTTCCGATGAAAGCTTCCTGGCGCGGGGACCATCTCCCTGCAGCGGTCACTTGGGGTCTTCAGGACCAATCCACTTAGTAATATTTCCGCTTTGTATTTGCTTATATTTTTTGCGTTTTATCCATCTGCACGCTGATCCCTGTCCGCGCTTCCTCCCCATTCAGAGGTCAACTCTATGGTCGACATATCTTCTTTCTTTACTTTTCTTACTCCCCCTCTGTCGTGTGTCTTTGTTTATTTATAGATTCTTGCTTCATTTCGGGATTCATCTGTAGTGCATCGACGCAAGATACCGTGGGTACTGCGCGCTACGGGGGTAGTAAGGTCAGACGGGGAAAGCATGGAGATGGGAAGAGACGAAAAACTTGCGCTACTAGGGGAAGTTATTCATCTGGGAATGCGCTCGACGGGGGAGGTTCCTCACTCATAGATCTCGTTTAGCTCTTCTTTTCAATCTTATTATTGAGTGCAGCTCTTGTGTTTCAGTCGTGTGCCATCAGAAAAGCTTCCTTCATCTACTGTTAGTCGGATAGAGAACGAAGACATGTGTAGTTTTTTGAAGTAACGATTAGCAATCGACTTGGAAGTGTTGTTTGAGGATTCAAAATGCAGATATCGAGTGATTTGGCAGTTGCAGCGAGCGTGGCTATCGTTCACAGGGAAATGCTGCGTAGCATTTGCTTTTCCTTTATCATCACGAACTATTCAGTGAAGTCACTACGCGCGTAAACATCTCTTGAGCCGAGGCGGCACCGCTTTGAATATACTGGGACGTGCATTCACTCCTACAAGTGTAACGCTCACAAGACGCAAAGTTGTGCAGAATGCTCAGTGTTGTAGCAACGTCCTGGGAGGGCGCGCAAGGGGGATTGAACTTCTAAAGTATAAAAATCCACTTGATAAAAAAAAACGCCAACAATGCATACTAACAATATTGAACTTGTTAAGATGCAGAGATTGCTAGTGAACCTTCTTAAAAACACGGGTGTCATACGGAGAATAAGGAGCGCATGGCATAGGACCGAATAGCCACTCTTATACGTTTATATGTGGTCTGTGGTCTGACCATGGTGGGAAGCTATGTCTTGGCGCTTCAACTAAAGCGTAAAAAAAAGAAATATGCGATGAAGAATAATGACTTGCTTCATGCGTTGCTTAATCAGAGTAAGCGTCTATATAAGAGTCATCGTTGCTGCATTATTTGTCCTGGTAATTATTTACATGCAGTTGCTTGCATTCAAATAGTCCAGTAATGTGATGCTCAAATAGACAGCCGTGGCAGTCGCGTGGAAGCATCACATCTTGCAACACGAAGCTATATGAAAGGCGAAGCACCGCGAGAAGTGAGAAAGCAATAGTAGGAGCACTCGCACTTGTCTTCCTAAGTTGAATAATAAATAATCTAAGGCACGTAAGAAATCGAAAATAAATCTAAAAAAAGAGAAACACTTCAGCGAACGATCGCACACGCTGCGTGCTCCTCTTGCTATATGTTGTCATTCAGGTTCATGTATAAGTAAAACGTACTTTGACACGACGCTGCACGAGTAAAAGATGCAACGAAGCGACATGAATGTATTCCTAGTCTCAAGCAGAGGCAATCTCATAGCATTTGTGACGTGCGCCCACGAGACATTAGCCCCCATCGCCATAGGAAGAGACGTTTTATTCGCCGCTTTCTCCCGTGTTCCCCGCACCTTCTCTTCTTGAGCGTCCAGTTCATTTCATCTTTGCAGCTTCAGAGTTTCGCTCGACCGGTTTTTGCTATAACGCACGTGACCGGTGACAGGCCGCCTTGCAGCTCATGCTTCGAATTACTGGCGTAGGCTAGTTGACGCAGGCCCACTTCTTTTTCTGGCTTCTTGCATTTCAGACATATTTATGTTCTCTATAGTCGCCTGGGCTTCTCGGATGTCCACGCCAGTGGCGCTCGTGCGTTGTGTCATCACGTAGTGAAGAAGAAAAAGAGGAAATAAGCGCAGGGTTAGGATGTCGTATGACGGTGTCGCGGGAGCATGCCACTGTTAATGATGCAGCGGCGTAAACGAAGACTGACGTATGCGGTTAGGGGAGTGTATTACATTGTATGACACTCATGTATTTACAGCGTGGATTGTGGAAAGCGATATCTGACAGGGCCCTTCGGCCAACTCTATCTCGAGAAAAAAAGTATAGAGCGCCGAGAGTGCAGAAAAAAAAGACGAACACTGACGCAGAGGACCTGCGGACACTCTTTGTCAAGGTTCGCTATAGTGCGAAAGGCCGTCGGTCATGTACAATTTTCGCGCTTCTTAAATTTCAAAGTACATTCAGTGTAAATTACTTCATTCATTACTAGGCCCTTTTCTGAAGGAACGGTGTGCCGAATGCATTGCTACACTCTAAATTTGTATTGAAATAATGAAAGAAAACTTGCATTTGCCACGCTGCATCTCTTTTCGAACGAACAACATTGCTTTCTTCAACAGGTGGTCATTCTCAAGACGAATACGTGGGAAGCAGTGTTATCAAGTTTTCGAACAATGGATAAACAATTACGCACCAAATTTGAGGTTAGCGTTAAATCCGGAAGGATTTTATTCAGGCGTTTCCTTATAACGTATGGCGTAGCTAGTTAAATATCTCGCACATTGTAAAAAAAAAAGAGAAACAAAACATGAGATATGCGACTATGAGGTAAAAAGCCTAAATCTTGTGAAGATCATCCAGAAGTTCAACGTTGTGTGCGTGAAAATACCACCACAATAAACAGTGTTATGGAAATGGTGGTATTTGATAACTGTATACGAAGATAAGTATAATTTATTGCGCCTAAATAAGGAGAGGTTATTCGAAGATACGCCAACGCAGCGGCCTAACTGCATTTTCTGCAAGGAAAGAGTAAAGTACACTGTGTTTTGATCGCGAAGAAACTGTGTAATTTTCATCTCTGAGAACAATCCCGCCAAAGTTGCTATCCTGGCTCCTTTTTCACATCATCCTCATACGACAGATTACGCGACATTACTCGAACAAAGTATGCAGGAAATAGTTGTTCAGAAGTGTGGAAGGAGTAGCCGTACTCGTTTCCACATAACCACCGGCCAGTTCTGGAAAATGAATGCTGGTCCGCTATACAGATCCATAATCCAAGTAACGATCATCATGTAGCGCGAAAAGACAAAACGAACACAGAACCACAAACCACAGGCGCTGCGGGTTTCTGTGCCCGTTTTGTCTTTTCGCTCTATATGATCCTTATTAGCAAGCACCAACTAGCCCAAGAGCAAGTCCTTCTGCATAATCCAAGTAATTACGCCGGAGCGTTTATTATCGATGGGTACACCTGATTTGCTGTAATCTACAGTGAGTAATGGTATTCGGGTTTTCACGATAGTTAACAATGTCTTCTGTTAGGGTATAAGTTAGACGGAAACGAGCGTTCACCCGCCCAGTCACATGAATTTGGAAAATATTCTACAAAATCCCGATCTAACATGAAGAAGAGGCAATGAATAAGCTATTTTGTCATCGATTCTTTGTCTCTAATGTTGCAAGGAAAACACGACACAAGCTAATGAATTCAGTCTTCATTAAGGTAATGCCATGTTGCAGAAGACGGTGTGCAATTTGCGACTGTGCTTTGATAGTAAAGAAAAAAAATTAAAGGTAATCTATATTCCAGGAAAGAAAGAAACGAAAAACCGGACTTATTCTTGAAAAGATTATGGAACCAAGCATGAATTAAAAAAAAATTCGAGAAGCTGATTTTACATGCCTCCACACGTGTTTTTTTTACCTTTTGTTATGTGCAGAATTTAACGTTTTGCAGAAAATAAAATCTAAAGAAAAAATTCAGGTAGCTTCGCACTAGTGGTGCAAGCCTGATGGAAGCGCGGAGCTGGGCGGCCTTCTTTGTTTCTTTTAGTTTTTATCTTTCTTTGTTTTCTCTCGTCTTTCTGTCTTTCTGTCTTTTTTTTTCTCTTTTTATTTCTCCTTCTTTTTTTCTCTTTCTCGCCTTTCTTTCACTGTCTGTCTCTATTTCTAGCTTCCTTTTCTTTCGATCTCTTTCTCTCTCGCTCTCTTTACTTGTTTCTCTCTTTCTTATCCTGTCATTCTCCCCCTTCTTTCTTCCTATTTATTTATTTATTTCTTATGCTATGCTTTACTCTGTCCCCTCCTCATTTCCCTCACATTTCTCCTCCTCACCCTCACTTCTGTTTCCCACCCCCTTGCTGTACTATACCATAGAAGGCTATGCTATGCTCGGCTCCCGTGCCTGGATAGCCGAGTGATTACGACGCTCGCATTCGGATCAAGGGTACGCGGGTTCGAACCTCGCCTCACCAAGAAATGATTTTGACCAAGAATTAATCTCCTTCTATATATTTATTTCTTTCTCTTTCTTTTTCTCTCTCTCTTCCTCTCTCTGTGTACTCTTTCGCTTGCCCATCACAGTTATTGCATCCCACGCCGGACAAATCGGCGCACTTGTTCGAAGCAGAAGCAAAAGACGAAGAAGACGAAGCCGAAGAAGAGGAAGAAGAGGACGAAGCGAGCGCGTGCTGGTTCATGATGATGATAGTTTTCTGTTCGCTCTGCATGTTCTAACTGCCAGCTTAAACCGCTCCAGAGTTAAATCAAGAATGTCGTGTGAAAAGGTCGCCATTTTCCGGCGCGCACATGTGCCAGCTACCTCAGCGATTTCGAACAGCTTTGAATCCGCTTTGCGCAAATTGCAAAATGTCGCCAAGTCAGATCGTCGACTGAAACTGGGGAGACGGCAAAGTCATCGTGTTGTCGCCTCGCGGCAGCTTGGGTGTCGACGTCGACAACCGCGCTGCGACTCGCGCCACAATTGTTCTTGCGCGCAGCCGAGGGAACAATGTTCTCGCAAAGGAGCCACGCCACCTCCGTCTTCCGAGATAATGCCGTGAGAAACGCTTTTCGTGTTTCGTCGGTTACGACAGCGGCGTCATAGCGCGTTTTCCCGGACCCCTACGAAACCGAGTTCGGAAGAAGAAATGCAAGTGCGGAAATATGTAACCTATTAAACAAAGAGTCAAGAATAACCGCGCTAGCGAATGAAATGAAGGAAGCTCGGAGAAGTGGCATGGCGTTTTTCTTTTGATGCCACTGTAAGAACGTGTTTTGACGTATGTGTATGTGGTTCTTTTTTTTTTTTTGCCATGTCCTGGTTTTACTTTGGAAACTATGACAGTTTCTAACCACCATATTCTGTTGCTCCTTTTGTTAGAATAAGAAATGTGTGTATTGCATGCTCGATCCCTGCAAGAGCTATATGAAGTAACTGACGCCTTATTTGTGCGCTATACATTTTCTCACATCATATGAAAAAAAGAGAAAAAAAATGAGCATGCCAGAGAGGCAAATTTTGTGTGAAGCGAAAATGAGGGCCCGCACAGAAACAAGAAGAGACACTCACGCACGTGTCAACGCTACCCGTTAACGAACAAAAATGAAAGACTGCTTCAACTCTTGTTCTCAAATGTGGCCGTCTCCCCTTTCCTCCCTCGCTGTACTTTACAGCCCGTTTCCCGCAGTGTCGTATTCAGCTGCACGTATACACAGTCGCCATGGCAACGGAGGACGCCTGAAAGGAACGACGTTCACGGTGCGAGAAATAATCAGAACGCAAAAGGTTGAAGCGAGAACGCGGGCGCGCAGTTACGCATACAAAATATGGGGGAATGCGGCGCTGAGAACACAGTCTTGTTACGTGCAGTCTCGATGGAAAGTCTCGCAAGTGCTCAGCGTGCACGACTCGGGTTGCACGGGCCGGGCAGTTTCCCATTACGAACGCTGCTTCGCTTTGTCATTCTGAGGCGACTCGGGTTTCTCGGCATCCCTCCTCTGATGCCGAGCCGAGCGCAGCAGGCAAATTATAATAATATAATAAGGGAGCGCAGTAATGGCTCCGGGAGAGAAGGGAGTGCGAATTTATGTTGCTCTACTTGACAGGAAAATGAGAATGAATAAAGATGTACCTAGCGAAAGAAGAGGAAGAAGGGGAGTGTTGGAGGGGAGTAGATGGAAGAGCCAGAGTGGGCAGGCCTGCTAGAGTGAGGGAAGAGAGTGGTTCATCCTGCTATAAATAGATTGTGTAAAATCGTATTTCTTGATTTTGATTTGCACTTTCTGTGTTGTAGAGAAAAGAAGATCAAAGACAGATCTGAATCCATATAGAGTGGTGTGCATGCGACAGGTGTGGAAACTGCAGTGAGCAGGAAGTAGTATACAGATAAATACGCATCCATGTTTCGACGAAACTTGTAAGCTAAACATGTCAAGTGTATTGCCACGCCCGCTTCTTGTTTTATTTTGATGTATTCGGGTTTGACCAGCAATGACGGTTAGCAACGCTCGGCGCTGACCGCGCGGCAATGTTCGACAAGCTTCCCGATTGTAGTAGATCACTTTGTTAAGATTGCGCGCAGGCCGCGAACAGCCTAGGTTATTCCAGAGCTTGTGTGACCACCAGTGATAAGACTGAAAAAATCACACCATCTCCCGCTAAAGGGGATCATGAGGCGATGCGAAGCAGTGTTTCGGCATGTAGAGCCCGTGTTTCAGAGGTAGAGTGGTGAGGAGGAATGGGAGAGGGGAAGTGGAGAGGGGGAAGGAGTGGGGGAGGGGAAGGGAGAGAAGTGGGGGAAGGGGAGATGAGAGGAGAGAGGGGATGGGAAAGGGAAATGAGAGGGGGAAAGGGAAGGGGAGAGGTGATGTGGAGAGGGAAAGGGGAGAGAGGGAGTGGAGAGGGAAGTGGAGAGGGTTTGCGCATGCGCACTAAGGGTGGTCACGCCGCACACCACCCCCACCACCACCACCACCACCGGATTGAACTCCGCTATAAGATGCTTCACATCTAAAAAAGTTCAATGCGTGATGTATAAAAGGCGGCGCGTTCCAGCCATGAGCAGTTTTTTCGACGGCCGACGCTCTGTTCGCCGCTATCAGTGTACAGTGTGTATTGCTGTAGTTTGACTTTCCTTTTCCCGGCCACAAGTTCGGCCAAATAAAAGAGTTTCATCTAAGAGACGCCGGCTGCTTCCTTCGTCGACGTCACGACCCTGTGACAATATATACTGCTGCTGAACACCCCACACTTTCTTGCGTCAACAACAACAAGATGTGGGTTTGTACGTTCCAAAAGCACGTTACGAGTACGTGGCACTCCGTAGTGGACGGCTTCAGAAATTTCGACCGTCTGGGGTTCTTTAACGTGCACTGACATCGCACAGTACACAGGCCTCTAGCATTTTGCATCCATCGAAATGCGACCGCCGTCGAACCCGCATCATGCGCGTCAGCAGCCGAGCACCGTTACCACTGTACCACCACGGTGGCCTTTTACAGCGAAAGCTGTTATGAGATCATTTCACCGGCCGTTTCTGGCTCCGTAGTTGTCCGCCGCCGCCGCCGCCGCCGGTGTCCGTAACCAGTATCGCTCGAAATGAGAAAAAAAAACGAAATAAGAAAAAAATTCCAGGATGGAACGAGGTTCGAACCTAGGCCCTCTGCGTGGGAGCCCAGTATTCAACCTCTGAGCTATGCCGGTGCTTGAAACTGCTTTGCAAAAGGTCCTATACAGGCTTCATGTCGGGAAGGAACCACATTAGCATACGCAATATAGCGTGGTAGAAGAGTAAAATAAGCACCAAGCGTCGCAACACGCGAATTCCGTAACACGACGTCACACAATGCGAATTGCGCAACGAGTAGATTGTTGAATGCTTCGAACCCATTACAAAGGGCTCTGCCATAATTCTTCATCGTCATCAGGCACAGCATCAACAAAGTGCGCATAATGCCTTAGATGCGTTTAGCAGGTACCAACGCTCTCCGTAGAATGACGAAAAATGGCACAGTGCCTGTTGCCGTACTTCTAAAAATTACAATGATTTATAGCGTAGTGAGTTCCTCGCAAGTGCAATTGTATTGGTTGCCAAGGAAGCCCATAAGCGCATGATCCACTTCCTCGGGGTCTCAGTGAAATTACAATGATTTATAGCGTAGTGGGTTCCTCGCAAGTGGGTTCCTCGACAGCAGAGGGTAAATGAAGCGCGAGCATAGTGGCTGTCATTGTGGACTGAATGCAACTTCCATCCAGAATGTCTCCGTGGCTTCCAATTATTCGACCAGACAGTAAAAAAAGCAAAATGATATCAGTACGAGACAACAGCATTGCTCCCTGCATGCACGTCACAGGCGCCCATATTTCCCTCAGGCTTGACCGATGAATGCTTCCGGACTCGCGGACGATGGAAGCTGTGGCGGTCGCGGGGGAGGACTGAGGTAATCGGAATGAATTTCTCAAAATGTCGTTTTCTTCATTAATACTTTTGCTTTAGCTAAGGGCGCGTTAGTTTATTTTGAAATAAGGAAGTACCAGCGCAGACAGACACCCGCACGAAAGACTACACGTCTCTGTTTTGGGTGTTCAACGCTTGTGTGTACGTGTCGTCTGTGCTGTGAGTGTCTGCGCTGGTACTTCCTTATAAGGAAACGCGCTCATAAGGAAGTACCAGCTATTTCATCGTTTCTTCTTCTTCCACTGCCCCTATCCTTCTTTGTCCGCATGTTCCCAGCACAGAGGTCGCTTTATCTCAGTATGATTCTTTTTTCCTTCCTCAGCAGCGTCAAAGTTCTGTTTGCTTCTTTGCACATTTTCCTCGCTCTTAGGCGCAATACCACCGATGTCCAGCTGGGGATGGTAAGCGCCTAAACTGGAGGAGGGTAAATACGTTCGTGTGGAGAGCAACTTATTTATCTGCGAAAGTGAACCACGGGGTGCTGGGTCGCTTCTCTGATTACGAGACCCGTCGACCATCGACGACACTGCACTCGTGTTCTTGGTGTCGTTTTTAGTTGTACTTTTTTCTGTACGAAAAACTTTTTTCTTCCATTCTTTTTTCTGCTTCTTTCTCCTTCGCTTCGCTCTCACATTTCGCTATCCGCGCCTTCTGGGAGTGTGAAAACCACTTTTTCTATCTAGGTTTCTTCTGTAGCTAACACCAGGGAGTAAATAACGTGTACCAGCATTTTCAAGGTCACACCCGACAAGAGTGCTTGCATATACGCTGGGCAAGCATATTTCCCGCATCTGTTGTCGAGCGTTGTACGCCGCTCGCTGATACTCTACAACTGCTGCCAGCCACTCTGATGCGCCGATGCGTGAAGTGCATTTCTACGTAAATGCATAATCTTCTCAATCTTGAGCCAAATCTAGGAAGCTGTGTGGAGCGTCTATGCATGTCTCATAGTATGCTCTCAGGCAGAGTGAAGTTGCCAAAAAAGAGAAGCAGAAGAGCATCGAAGCTTTTCGAGCTTCAACTTTCCCGACACATTCGAATCACTTCAGTTTTCCATACCTTTGTGTTATCGTGATACCTAGTCATCCCAGCTATTCGCAGTCGCCGCAGTAGTCACCATAACGCATACTCTTTCTCCAGGATTTACCACGGGGCACAAACCAAGTTGCTTGAGAATGTAGGCTACTTAATAAGAAGGTAGACGAAGTAGTGGTGTAAATGCGGTTCCGATAGAAAAGAAAAAAAAAGAGAAAGATCTTACCCTGTTTATAATGTATGATTTACTTATGTCCCACAGATATGAATAGACACACCAGGGCTGAGCCTTACGGTATTTCACTGCAGCCTCTGTGACAACCATCGCGACCTTTCTATCCCCGAGCTTTTCTGCTCAGGCGCTGAGCCTCCCGCCGCATCCTCGGGCTACGGACCGTGGTTAATCTTGTTTTCTCATGGGCCCTGCGAATGGCGAGCGAGAGCTCACGGCAGATATTGGCCACACACACAAAAAAAAACACACGAAAAGGCTGTATTTCTCTTTTTCTGTTCCTTGCCGGCTTTCTGAGTCAGGCTTTTAATGACGAACGGGGCGCCCCGAGGCCCCAGTGGTCACCGACTTGACCTGCTGCCCTTTAACCCTGCCCTTCGGAGGAATAAAGATATGCAGTAGGCACTGAGTATTTTGGTCCATTGTTCCCTGGATCGTTCGTACTGTCTTCGGAGAGGTATCTCTTCTTTATCGTAATCATTCGCGTTCTTTTTATTTCCCTTGAGAGCAGACAGGAAGCAGCCGCAGGCAGCCCCTTATGCTACGTCCTTCTGCCCTATTGATCTAGTAAATCCCTGAGTTATGCTTAACAGTGCCCTTGCAGCCGTCTTCACGAAAACGTTTCAACGAAAGGAGCTTCTTCCCTTGTTATCAGTCTTACGTTACGATAGTGCACTTCCGGAGAGCGAAAAGAACAAAGAACACAAACAATGATGGCCGCCGCCAGACAGAGAACTCATCTGGAAACGTCTTTTCGAGAATTGATAAATGCTGGTTGCCCGTTACTTAAGCCCAAACTTATTGTGGCCGCTCTCGAAGTAATTTATTTCTGAGGTACTGAGTGACCGACATCGAAACAGGTGGGAGAAACTATGCTCGTCGTTTTCCACAGTAACTGAAGGCAATCACAATTTCATGTAGCGCCAACGTTTGTGGCCTAAAAACTTGCTGCAGTAAACTGAGATGCAAAATGAAGTAGATACAGTAAGTCGGCTTAGAAGCACGATAAAAATGCCGCACGATTGACTCATAAGCACGAAGACCTCAAGGTCTGTGTAGGCAGATGTCCTCTTTAAACTATCCTGAAAATTGACCTCGGGCCACCTAGAAGCTCGACGTTGCGCTTCTCAGCGCAATTTTTGGATACCGGGCCATGGTGGCCAAAGTTTGATGGACACGGAATGCAAAAGCGCTGGTGTGAAGGTATTTGGGCTATTATTTCGAAGCTTGTAACTGCTGCATCACTTATATTTCGCATTGCTGTTCAGAAACCTTCAAGCTACTAAGCTTCAAGTGGCTTTCTTAACAACAAAAAATGTTGCAATGGCTTAGCTCGGCTATGCCAGGATAACGTAGCGTTAGCAAAGGTTCAGCTGATTGTTCTTAGGTTTCCTGATTGTCTAGGATTAGCTTGATTATCATGCTTACTGCTGCTCCAATGACACACACACGGTATACGTATTATGTGGCACATGTATATTTATTTTTCCAGGCAACTACTTCGGGATCCGATGAGTTACTCTTCGCCGCTCTCCTGCGCCGTTGAACAGCATTTGCGTTCTCCTTCTCCATGGCTAAACCACACTGGCAAACGCCAGTCAGAGGCGCTATCAAGCGGCTCCAGCGCAGTGTCAGAAGGCGACTGCACAGTGAAGGCGAATAGCTGAGCGCGCGCTGGCGGCAGTACGTCTACCTAGGCTACGACGTCACTCCTCTGGAAAGCGCAGAAGGGCGGCAGCGAGTCGCGCGCGGCAGCGGCGCAGTGCGCGGGAGGTGCCGACTCCGATGCGCCAGCTGTGTGACATCACTGATCCTCGCGCATGCGCAGCACGGATCTTGAGGAGCCACGCGAAACTGGCTCGGCTAGGCCAGTGTAGCTAACGCTACAATAAAACATTTATAAAGCTGTCTGTGTGGTGCTGGCACTTCGAACACGTGTTGAGGCTTTTGAGATAGTCTGCAAGCAGTCTTTGCCTCACATACGCTGTAACTGTGGCAAAGCTAGCTCTCCGTCCATGCGCGCGGAGAGTAAGCATTATTGCTTGCTTCACTTGAGACGCACTCTGCTTCCCAGTAGAGCGTGCCTCAAGTTAATCATGTTGTAAAGCCTATCGGGAGACATTGGGCATTCACACACTGTTCGTACGCACGAGTTTTTATTCATAAACTAGTGATTTTGGGCAGAGTTGTCTTGACATTTAGAAACACTCGACGCTGTGTTTGTAGAGCCGGCATGGCTTGTGCAAGTACAACGTGCAGTTGACGATAATGCTGAAAAAGAGAAAGACACACAAACTACAGCGGTAAAGTGGTAGAGCGTGCGCCTCCAATGCATAAGGTACTGGGTTCGAACTTCAGTGCCGCAGGGCACCCAGCGATCTTCATAACAGGGAGTTATTCCGACCCGGGGCTCGGTGGTGTGCGTACTCCTTAACGAAATGGGGGCTCTTAAATTTTGCTCTCCCTTATCTGATGAAAAAATCCGTAAACAGAGGGTGGGTGCTCGAGCCGACGTAAACGTCGGCTCGAGCAACCACTCCCTGTTTACGGATTTTTCAACGCAAGCTTCCATATTCCACTTCCTGCCGTTTTATTGGCTCTCCCTTATCTGTCACACCACTCACCCCTCACTTAAATGACGCTGCATCATGCTACCTTACCGGTTGCAGAAATAAGCGTCTTTCCTATAACCTCAAAATACCATCTCCCTTGCATTGAAGTGTGATTGCTTCATTCCTTCATTCATTCATTCATTCAAAGACTATGCCTGAGAAAGTAGCCGTCGTCGCTCTATGATAAGTCATTGTCGCAGTAAATCAGTTTAGAATGAAAAGAGAGACAGACACACAAATGAGGGAAATGCAGGTCAAGCAGAAATGAAACATTCGGTCTGCTATCCTACACTAAGGGGAGGGTGAATGGGAAAGAAAAATTTTAATAGGAGCGGAGAGAAGAGGAGGTGCGCAAGGAAATCGCTGCAGTCAACGATCATTGTTTTCTTTACCAGTGTATGAAGTGCTTGTTTTTTTTTTTTGGGGGGGGGGGGTGACTAAGGAGGACTGAAATGAAGAAATTCTTAATCACACCTTATGACTATGCCACTGTGAAATTGACGGTTCTACACAGGAAGAGTATTGAACCAGGAAGCTTTCTACGTAGTTTCCTATGAAGAAAACAGTCCAACTCAGGCGCTTGGATTATTGGAATTTACAAAAATAAAATTCGTGCAGTCGTGCAGGAATTGAAAACATTTTCATTGCCATTAAATACAGGCCCTAAGTAGAGGGATAATTTTTCATGCAGATATTCTCTGTTTTGTTTGCCAGAGAAAACGTGCCAGTGTACGGGATTAATGCAGAATTATGTTAACGCAATGTCGACGAAAACTTTGCGTAATGAACTATAAGTAAGCTGCGCCACATTTTAAAGACCACTGAACATACCGCTCTAATAAATGAAGTACGAGAAAAAGTGCGTGCTGTTAAGGACTAAATAGGTAATCTCATGTTTACTATTCATATTTTTTCCTCTGAGGTAAAAAAGTACGTCTCTTAATTAGAAATCGGCCTGATTGAAGCTACAGGATATGACTGAGGCGGTGTGTGAATTTAAGACCTGATCTCCTTTAGCATTTTCTGCGTGAACCTTGTTAAGGACAGTCTACTCAATTAGTTAAAAAAATATAGACGAGAAATGAAGAAATGAATACGTTAAAACATGTTTAGAATACACGAATACAAAAGGAACATGCCAAAACGGTACTGTTTTAATTCACAGCCGAAACAAAAAGGAAAAAAAATTCGGCAGATCCCACGTACCGTGGGAGTCGATGTTATGCGAAGCATGCGGCGGGTAGGTGACTGTGGCGTAATTTTTTTTACTGAGCGACACGTTACAAAATGACGCTAAAGATATGTTTAAATTTTATACGCACACATATATATGTTTGAGCCACATATGTGTCCCGAGAACGCACGCACGTTTCACGAACACGTGTGCATGTGTGGAAGAAGTTCTTGACAGTTCTTGAACAAGGGCATCATCACCGTGATCAGTGAGCACCAGCAGCTGGTCATGACTTGTTATAGGATCCGGTCGTGATCGTGGTGACGAGGGGTCCATGTGTAGTGAAGTATGTGGTATAGTAGAGCTGTTAAAATTCTAGGATGCCTCGGTTCCTATACCTACACCCGTTCATTACGTCACATTTTAGCATAAAAAAGCGACACTCGGCTCTTGCCTGCTTAGTGTGAACAAGGAACCCGTATGGGTCCCGAAACGTCTCTGTGTTTTTCACCTTGACTTGGTGAGTGACCGCATCTACATCCTCATGCCTCGGTCATTTCATGGACAAATTGGCTGTCGACAGAGCCGGCGACAAGTAGGAACCTGAAGCCACCCTTCGCGTTGGTGAGGTATAGGCCGTCGAGGCTGGTAGGCCTGGATAGTGCTACGTGGACCAACATCAGTGGATGGTGTTTGTCGTATTCGTAGACTACCTGGGCGTATGTGGCCTGCGTAGCCTAGTCTACAAAGCGGCTGTCACTCAATCTGGCATCATCCTCGGTCAGCATGAGGCCATCGCCCAGCCTCGTAAGAAATGAAGTGGACACTGCGTCGTTCTTGCGGACTAAGTGCAATTTACGGTGCGGTGATGTGGATATCATATGTAACTTTCGTTAATGTATTCCTCCGGGGTCGCGCAATGCTTCAATATAGCTTGCTGAATCATATGAATACAAACGCAATGCTTATTAGACTGCTATAAAAGGGGAGCCAACAGTGGAACTACAGACGTTAATCTGATATGATGCATGTATCGTAGGAGTACACATCGTAGGAGCATCATGTAGTGTTTATTGCTTTCTTGTAAAATTAGATAGCAAGCACCACAACCACAATTGACGTTGCACTGATATTACGCCTGCGTAGGCTGTTTTTCCAAACCAGTTTACAGACCTGGCATGGCTCAGTGGTAGAATACCTGATTGCCACGCAGAATGCTTGGGTTCGATTCTTGCAGGGATCCTAATTTTCATTCATTCCATTCGTTGAGTCAACGCTGCCATTGTTGGTTTTCCTTAACGCTCTAGCATTTAAGTTACCAATGTCCGTTCTCGCCGTTCCTGGGTAGATATAAGCTGTCAATCACCTGTGGCGCATACCCGTACACCGCGGCCCGTGGTAAACGGGTATGTGCCACACGTGTCCAGTGGAAAGGGTTTGACGACGTACGCGACAGGATTTTAACGTTATTCATGTCATGATCCGGCAATCATATTCGTCAAATCCTCTTACCCTCCCATGCAAATTTTGGTCTTCACCAAGTTAAGGAGGCGATCATGAGAGCACCCAGACGTAGGCGGCTAGATAGATAGATAGATAGATAGATAGATAGATACGTAGATAGAAACGCTCAAAGTGCCAGAGGTTCGCTAAGAAATGCTTCGCATTTAAAACAGAAAAGACAAGCGTATCATAAATGGAACCTTCGGACCATCAGACATCTCAGCTTCCTGAAGGGGAGATTACTGACATGGCTTATAGACGGGAAACTCATTACCACGGAAACTGTGCGAGATTATCTACTCAGAAAGGCTTTGGTGAAAAACGATCAGTTAATCTACTCCTAAATAGAAACTTTCGAAAATACTTTTACAATTGAAGCGTTTGCTTTGCCTTGGTATGCTGCCTTATTTCCTGCCAATATTTTTCACCTTTTCGCAGGGGGATTATACTTTAAACAGCATGGTAGAAATATATTGAACATATTCTAGCTTTCGTTTCGATGTTTACTAGGTTGCGCGTGACGTAAGAAAACCTGTAAAGCTGAGCGCAGCTGTATATCGTTACGGGGAGTATTTATTTCGCAATCATTGCCACGTCCCACGCACTTCTTCGTTTTACAAAGGTGTCTCTGATGTCCTCTAATCGCACGCTGATAAACGCTGCAACCTACTTAAACCTTCGACATGGTTGCGCTTTTTGTGCTTGAAGTGACGATAATGCCTTGTGTGAGTCAATGTGTTATTCTGAAATGCATACCGACTATTACAAATGCTTCGGGTGACGAACCACATGAGCAAGTGTACGCCTAATGCTATACCAGAAAATGAGAATCAGTTTCTTTATTATAATATTTTCTCTAATATAAGCCTAGTCAACAAGAACCAATATCAGGTGGGCTGCAAATGTGGGCAGCGTTTCGTTTCTTTGTTTACCGGTGGCCGTCTCTTCATATGTTTCAGTGAGGATGCATTGAATACAATCCAGTGTACGTCTTTGCGTTGAGAAATGATGGGAACAATTTACATTACCATTGTGTACTCTAAAGATTAAGCAAGCAGTGAATCACCAACAATTTATTCACATTTACTAACTATAACCCGCAAACCTGAAGTATACAAATCACTATTGACTGCTGTGGTTGAATCGTTACTAACGCAAATAAGTGTGCGTTAAGTGGGATCAAGCAATTTCTCGTGTTATCGCTCAATCGCTGTAATGTGGCCTAACTATATTATCTGTACACTTTTGCTTCTTCAAAGATAATGAATTTTAATGCCCTTCCTGCTTTTATTTCTCATTAGATAGCCATGATATTTCTGTCACCAATTACTTTCTTGGCAGCTTCACCTCTGCTCAAGATACTTGAAATTCAGGATGTTTGCATTGACGCATCATTAGTGAGCACGTGTGCAGCGAAGTAGAATGCGCTTACTAAAACTTTCTTTGAACAAAGTGCTAGAGCGTTACTACTTTGTTATATGTTTCATCTTATTACGTTTGGTATGTCTCTCAAATCCAGGTCAAATTTTATTAAACTTATTAGAGAAATCAGTATGGAGCTGTTACCCGCATCGCACATGATATCAAACTGTCCTGCCAATATATAAAGTAAACAAAGGCATTCGTATCTGAAATGTATTAAGAAACAGAATAGCTTTCTAGCATCCTCTGGCGCACCACATACTCGACTCAACTGCCTCCTCTGTCGTTCGATCCTGCGAGAAATCCGACATGCGAGCTCATTATTTAGGCTGACGCACGGCGGTTACTTTGTGCTATTTGATTTGAGCACATCCTTGCTCGCCCCTTTGTAAAACCAGACGCCACAATTCCAATCAATAGCGATAAGAGGGGCATGTCGACGGTTACTATTAAGGCTTGCCGGCAGCTCGGCCCGAGGTAATAAATGATGTGTCTGACAGCCTGACACTGGAGCACATTATGATGCCGAGTTAATGACCTATCGACCAGCTCGATGAGTTGCTTCTGACTTCGGCGGTCGGTGCTCCAGGTTTAAATATAACCCTTTACCCGTAAAGCAGTATAGTGACTTTGCTGTGGTCAGCCGAGGCTTTATTGTAGATTTGCTACATGTATGACACGTAAAATGCGTGTGCTAAGATATAAATATTTTAGTGCAGCAAGACATTATAATTTCCAGCTCGAGTAAAATACGAAAAGTTTACGCAGACCGCAGTAAGCGTACCGCACTGAAATGATATAAAATGCGGCGCATGCAAGTTTGTGCCCAGTTGGCAGTAACACCAATTAGAATGTTATCATCGACGTTGAGTAAAAAGCGAAACACTATCAGCTGGCTTCCTCTAATTTTAGTGAACCTGCAAACATACCAGAAGAAAATAAAGGCGATGAAGTGTCAACGCAACATTTTCAGTTATGTTCGACAATATTCCTGAGCACTGTGTACGTTTTGATGTATATTTTCGTACTCGCATGTATAAAAAAGAAGTACCGCATTCTGGTACAGTATTCAACAAGACTAGTGCTCCGTGATGGCAACAATGACAAAGGCACTCAGATGCCTGCTGTGAAAGAATTTTCAATTTTTGCTGTAATTTCCTGCACTCTTTTGAAAATGTTTTAGGCACATTGAGGACAATGATTATATTAGTACTGCTTCATCAAACTCTAGCATAGGTATTGCTTTCTCCTCTTGAGTTAAGGCCAAGGCCACGTTTTACTTGCCGAAAGAAATTTCTGCAAGTGTTAGAAAATATAAACGAAAAATGTTGCAGCCGCGGCAAACGAGTCGTTTGCGATTATCACGCTTTCTGTTTCGAGTCAAGAAAGCCTGTAAACCGGTGAAATTGCAGCAGGATGAAGATGTTCGTGCTTATGCTGATTACAGTTGTCTCCGTTCAGGTTAACTGTTAGTGATTACTTCTTCCTTTCTGATTCTAATTTCTATACGAGTCAACTGTTAATGAAATCCTCGTCTGGAGACTTTGAAAGCCGCTTGTGTATACTCATACTTACGGTGAGAGCCAGCTTGTGCATGTCATTCTTAGATTATAACATTAAGCAGGGGCGCTTGTTTTCACTGCTTCAAGTGTCCCAGATTTCCAATTATTTGTTGAGCGTTGCGATTCCATAGGGGACGTTCAGTGCGCATCTGCGAGGGAATGTGCACGTGCGAAACTCATTAAAATCGACGGTTTATTTTGTTACTGTTTTTGAACAAAGTTCAGGGAGTTATTCCTGCGCAGGATAACCCCATTCAGAAACAAGCATCTTCAAGCGCGTGAAGTTAGTATACAAGAATGCAATAAATGGCAAGAATGCTCATGTCTTCATGAACTTAAAATTCTCCATAGTTTCTTTCGCTTCTGCATATTGAAAAGTAGAATAAACAGAGCAGTGGAACCGACCTCACTTGTTCCAACTGATAAACAGTTAAGCTTAACTAAATATGTCTGTACAGGCCAAAATGAACAAACTCGAAATTTTTGAAAATAAGTGTAGAGAAAGGCGACTAGAATATCATTATTATGCTGTAAGAATTTTAGAACACGATTTCAAAAGCACCGCAGGAGCACGCGTAAGCAGCTTCACTTTGTCAATTGTGAAATTGTGGAATGTGAGCGTGGCGTCACGTGCGTATGGCAGTGACTGAACGGAATACTCACTCTTACTACGCTTACCGAATGACCTACTTCGTTTTTCAACTCTGTAATGACACTTTTGGAGCTGACAGTGACCGATAGCGCGGTGAACCAGCAGTAAAGGGGCATCAAGGAGCACAGACCAGATGCATGTCCTGTCAGCTCCAACGGGCGACGTACCACGCTAACGGTGTGGCCGATACAGAAAGCGAAAGAAGGGGACGAGGTGTTTCGATTACTGAAAGGCGATCTCAGCGGCGTGGTCCACATTCCTTCTTCTAGTGCGTGTTTGTTAGGGTATGTGCGGTGCACGCACGAGTGCTTCTGAAATATACGTGAAGGGAGACCGGTGCACGTAGGGTTGCGAGGAACTCCGAGCACTCTTTCTCTGCTTCTGCACAGTGTTCGAGTTTCGCGATATCTCCCGGCTGACAAAAGGAAGTGAAGGAAACGGAAGCGCCGTGGACTCTCAGCGCTGCCGCGGGCTTCCCCACTCCATCATCCAGAAACGTCCGTTTATCGCTTTGCAGGAACCCGCCGAACTGCCGAAGCACTAGGTGTGAGCACGCCGACTACCGAATCGAGTCCCCGAAGCAGAGATTGCTGAGGTGCGCTGCCATTACACGTCTGTTGTCGCAGCAGTCTGTGCTTCTGACATAGTTGCGTCAGGGTAATATAGAACTTAAACTCTTGAATTCGTTCATGTAGTTATACTCAAATGTCCTGCCAACATGCCCTAAGTGCTTTGTGCATTTCAACTCTTAAATACACGAAGTCGTAAAAAACGTTTTGATTGCAAAGCGAATTAGATGCGAACGAGCACACACTCTGCATATTCGCAATATTTCTTTCAGTATTTTTCGAGTTCTGAGAAACAACCGAACCACCTTCAGCTGCTTTTGCATGATTCTGTGTATTTTTGTTCTTGGCATCAGCCTGATGGAGAGCAATCGCATTCATAGGCTACATGCGATGGACGAACGTTGAATATTGAAGACGTGGTGAAGGAGTAACGGCCGTGCCTCACACAAATTTGCCTTTTCTAATTTAGCCAAAGAGCATGCGTGTTCATTCGAGAAATTAGCCCATAAGAGGCAAGGCAGCTTGTGCTAATCACAGCGCATCAGCACATTACAGCACATCAGCGCTTCTTACGACCTGCAAGCGACATTGGCGCCTCCTATAGGCTTTTGCGTATAGATTCTTTCCGCAGATATGTCAGTGCGCACACTCGCGCGCCTCCAGGCTCCTGCGCAGACATTGACGTGGGCGTGCTCGTAAAGACATTCACGGTGTTTCATAGTTTCTTGAATGTTTTTAACCCCTCCCCCCCTTCCCGCCTCTCCATGAAAGATCGCTTTATTCCGTAAGCTTCCCAGCTATTATTCCCGAATGAACGATGGGATCTTTTTCTGTTTTCGCGATTTAGTTTTTAACCCGCCTCCGAGTGAGCTATCACTCAACGAAATAAAAATTGGGTTTCTGTACATGACGGGACCCTTTGTGATTACTTCTGCGCTCTGCGCGCACCGCGCGAACCTGATATTCCCCTTTCTCGTTTCTAGAAACAGCGCTTCTGGCGACACGTGTCATTCTTGTATGCTCTAATTTTAGATAACAATAAAGGAAGGTCAGCGATACACACACAGGCAAATAACTAACGAATACGGGGAATATGGAAAGAAAAATGAGAGTTCGGAAAATTAAAGCGCTGCTGCGCCGTGTCAGAGAATCAATAGAAAAATTAAAAAGGGGCGTTTTTTTCTTTGTTGTCCGGCAGCGTGTGACTTGGCCTTTTCATTTCCATGAGGAGAACATGGATATTCTCGCGTTGTCATCACTGGGTATATTGATTTGTCCTATCTAGATCGCCTGTCAATGATCAGCTGCTGTTGTTTTTATGCGTGGCTCTTTCCTTAAAAAAATAAACAAACAAACAATCAGACAAACGTAACACCGCGCAAAGCATTCATAACTCGTTGCGCCAACTTGATAATGTATTTACAGGAAGAATGCTTTTTCTCTCGGTGAATACATTGTATTCTTATATAGCAGTAATAGCAGGCGAGTACATCAAAATTTACATAAGCGCTTAATGAGGAGACTAATGCAAACTGCTGAGTTTTTGTCACATACCCTTTGTTTCAGTGGTTCCTATACTTCTCGCGTCATTCTTATTTTGGCGTTGCGGGAAGTTGTGTTCCGAAGGACACTCTCGACTGACACAAGAATGCATCGCTAAGGCGAGCGCCATTACCGTTTGCGAGGCCCTAGTTCACAAATTGAGGAAGCTGCTTCGACAGTCCCGGAAGTCCAAAGAAGCAGACATGGAAGCGAGAAAAAAAATGTGAGTGAAATCAACAAAGAAAAAGAAGAAATCTGTCGGTCGAGGCAGCCACAGCTCGTAAGCGAGGGGACCAGCTCACATCGCTCACTTTTGTAGATGAATACCTTCTCCGCCACGCACAAACTTTCCTCCTTTCCCTTCTTCACCCCACACGTTTCCCTTCTCTCTCCCTTTCCTCTTTAATCTCGTTACATTGTGGGAAGCAAGAGAAGCAAGGGAAAATAGGATGGAAAGAAGAAGGAAAGGATGGAAAATCACAGGCAGTGGCTAAAGTGACCCCTAAATTGGGGTAGTGCGGACCCGGCATAAAAAGGACAAAGTGAGCAAGATAAAGAGCTGTAAGAAAGGCGCCAACAAAGAAGAGCACAATATGTGGATTTATTCAGACTGGAACCGCTGCTGCTGCTGCTGTCCTCAGTCTGGGAACCATTCATCGGGACATCCCAGCGAGATCGGTCTCCAAGCACGCGACACGATGAAGCGGGGTGACGGAGTGCAGCCGTGCGTTTACGCTCCCGGCGGCGTATACGACGCGGGTGCGAGCGAGGCTTCCCCCAAACGACACTTTGATTCCGCTTGCTCTTACTTAGTTCTCGGTCCTATTATTTCCTTCATATTTCACGCTGGTAGCGCCACGGAATAGCCACCGTTTCTTTTTGTATTCCTTTCTGAGGTAATTGTTATACTAGGAAGCGAAGTGGCAGACGTTACCAATGGAATCGTTTAGAATGGCGCCTGTTCATTAGCTGTTATAATAGTGCCTTCGTTTTCAACCTAGTTAATTTTCTTTTGCGAACAATAACGAGGAGGCCGCCACGCTTCAGTGATTTCAATTATATTTTTTTTTACTTTATTGCCTCGTAATTTCAAAGCTTGGCTTATTTCGCCTTATTTTTGATTTTGTTGCCTCTTGTAGCAACAGTTGCAATGAATAGAATTCTTTTGTTTGTGGTGGCAAAACGACGGTTCTATTCTGTTTTATTATACGTCTGTCGAGAGGTTCATGTAAAGAGCACCAGGGATGATTCATCTCTATGTATTGCAATAAGAAAAAAATACTACTAATTGAATGACTCAATGAATGTCGGGAGAATTTTTCGAACTCTAAGTTTTGTTTTGCTGCACGAGCGCAAAAGTGTTGTGTACTATGGTTCAAAATTGAACAAAGCCGCTTCGTCAGAGGCCTCTCAACTGCACGTGTTTGAGCTCAAAGGAAATCTTTTAAATATATGCACTAAAATAGCATGAAATAGGTGAGCTTGGGCCGAATATGTATCCTTTCATCTGTGTTTTGCAAGCTTGTGTTCTTGTGTTTTCTTCTTACTATATAGCCTTTCATTTGATTATTGGTCTTTTATGTATACCATGGAGGACCTTCCATATTTACTTCATACCTCGGCACCATGTAGCTATGTCTAATCTCGTCTGCACGTCCTGGAAAACGAGGTAAGGCTCCTACTTAGAAACCATGTGTGAGTATATGCAAGCTCACAGGCATACCCACGGGTCTGAATGCCATATTAGCTTACTGGTTGCTTAATAGCTGGGGTGTCATTACTGCCAATCTGTTGGGGCCAGTAATCGCCGATCCCGAGTCACCGTACTGTCCGAGGCTAATGCGGCTTGCAAGCGCACGAATGTTGTATCACTGGCTTACTGCGCAACGGAGACGGCCTATCCGGGCGGATGCAAGGGAGATTGTGCTATTGAGCAGACTATCGCCACGCGAGTGTCGTTAACAGTTCACAAGGAAGCACGGGGATATATGGGATGAAGTTTGTTCGCAACGCCTACGTCAAAGTACGGATGCTTTCACTGCGCCGGCTCACATACTAGGACACCCTATGGAAGCAGGAATCAGAATGACAATAAAGGAAGGACAAACGACTCTGTCATACAGTGAAGCCTCTGGAACTATGCGCACAGTGCGATCCTACATCATAATTCCGTATCAGCCCATTCGCTCAACGAGAATTCGTGCTTCCATAAAGGACACATTCCTTCCAACTTCTGGTTACACAGTGGAAAATGCGGGAATAACTGAATGGTGAGGCACCTACGGTACTTCTATAAGGGCATTACCACATAACTTTAGACTTTCATAGACAAATATGAAAATAAATGGGCGACTATCGTTTCACCGTATGGTTCTCTGCGTGCATTCGTTTGCATGCATGTTGACTGCCTTTAGAGGCACACTTGCGCGTTATGCTTGATGGAGTGGGTGATGGACAGAGCTGGAGCGTAGCAGCTATCTACGATCACATCCATGGTCGGGCCATTTCGTGTGCACTACCAAAATGTTTGAGAAAGGTCTGAGAACATAGTCATACTACTTTGATCGAACGGTGTGAATACACTGATAGGGTAATTTCTTCGATCGCGGGGTTAAGCACATCCTGAGCACACTCGTCTTTACATAAACAAAATTGTTGTATAGTACAGCGCTCGTGTTTGTCGTTCCTTGCTCGTCCTTGTTTTCCGCGCTGTTTATTTCGTTCAAGATGGAAGCACACCAACGCGCCCAACTAACTGTTCTGATGATATAAAATTGTCCAATTTTTTGGAACTCCATCTCTCATTTTCAAATGCGATCATCGGGAACCATGTAGACGTATACAATGATACTGAGGTATATTCCCGTGTGCTCCCTATATGCAGACTGCGCTCAAGGCACGCAATAGATTAACACAGGACCAGTCCACTTCAAACAGTGTCTTTCAATGCAAGCATTAGATTAAGCGATAGGCGTAACGCCCTCTAGCAATAATAAGCTTCTCACTAGACTCAATGAACCGTCTAATCGAAGTACGTCTACCGCACATGTTACAATAATGAAAGTGCTTACAGATAACCAGATTAGCCAGAACATGTACAGAGTTCGCTGGGCGAACCTATATGAACCAATACCAAGAAACAAAGCCAAAATGGATATTTATCCTACGTCAATATCTGTGAGATTGATCAGAGAAGCACTCTCCTACATTGCGCTGCATCGCCGCTCATAAAAGTTTTACAGCACCGTCATGTTCTGTTGACAGTCCGTTCGTATGAAGCCGCTTTCGTAAGCTTAGTCTACTGTATAAGCTCTGAGGCAGAGATATTGGGACATCGCGGTCGTGCCTGAGGCTAAAGTATGCGACGATTACTGTATAAAGTATTCAGACGTCTCAGTGTATTATAAGCAGGAAATATGCTGAGCGACGGTTGACAACTAGTAAAACAACTTTCGACGTCACAGCTTCCATGGCTTTTAAACTCTACAGAATAACAAAGTGAGTGACGAAGCACTTTACTTTTTTTTTGCGATAGCAACTATATGTACGCTCCCAACGGGTTCTTGCCGTCGCGGTCACGTACCGTATAAAGGCCGAATTGATAACACCCCCCCGCGAACCGTATGTTTTACCGCGGGTAAAAGCGGGCGTGCGGGGGCGATGAACGCGGCTGAAGCAGAGATCAAACGAGCCGGCCCATCTCCGTCGCTCGGAGGGCGCATGCTATAACATTACTCCGCTCGGGAGGCCTGCCGTCGAACCAGAGAGGGAACGCCCCACCCGTCTTGAGCATGAAAAGACGCGAGGGGGGGGGGGGTAGGGGTGTTTCAATTCGAGTAGCAACCTTGAACTTTGATCCTAAGGGCGCGCTCGCGATCGCTAGCGTGCGCGCTATCTCGGCAGTCATCAGCGGGCGGCTCGTATGCCCTTCTACGTGCTGCGCTCTCAAAGCGAAGAGACTGTGCAGAAAGCATCTCTCCCTGGAGCGGCCGTATTCTCTTACACCAGTGTTTTGTAGAGTTACGCGAGATCGGATCCAAAAGAGTTAGCTGCCAGCCTCACTTCGTATAGCATTACAATTTGTTGCTGTCGCATTCGTTGCGTCGCCTTTGCGGTGAAACTGGGACTTTTTTTCTTGTGTGGACTGGAGAAATAGAAATGGGCCGAATCAAGCACGCGAGTGGGTGCAGACATATTACCGCAGCATTAATATCGAGGACTCAGCTAGGCTTAGAGGCGACTAACCGAACTGAAAGTTCTTCTGAAATACAGTCTTTTATTCTCCTGTGTGATTGTCACACGTTTCTGCGGGTGTGAGATTATTTGAGTGCCTGTAGGCTCATTTGGGGCTCTGCAGACGACAGAAACGTAGGCGCAGTGCAGAAGCATTTACCGGCGCACAGAAGGGTAAATGATGGCACAAAGGAGACCAGTCCTTGGCCTAATGCGCTATTTTGCAGAGATTTTCGGCGTTCTTCTTCGCACTCTGCTGTTCTATACTGACACGTGAAATTGACATTTCTCCTCATCTGCTTCCATTTACACAACATTTTGTGCCGCTGAACGAAGAAATAGCTGAAAGGTAGAAGCAGAGTTTGACGGCTCGTTTAGCTTTCTTTTTTCCATGTCGCCTGAACACACGCGAGACGTGTAAAGAAGCAAAAGTCGTTTCGAGACCTCAGTAGCAAAGTGTGCAACCCGAGGTGAAATTGGCTTTGCAAGCAAAGCCTTCATCGAGAACATCTGGCTTACTTTCGCGTTCAACTAGCTCTGTACTTGTGTGCTGGGCTGTGATAATCGCGTTATTTTTGTTTAGTTTTTTTATTGATCCGTTACGTTGTTTGCGTTTTCTTCCAGCCATGCCTAGCTAGTGCCGGTAAATGACATCATGTACAGACAAAACGGTGCTTCATGAGCATAAATATGATAGAAGGAAACAAGAAGAGATTCAAAAATCTCCCCAATGATACAAATTAAGAAACGGTTATCGCTCTCTTTCCTACCATTATTTCTGGAGAAATCTTCCTGATGGCTAATGAGATTTGTTAACCACCCACGTTGGATTTGTTCATAGTTAAAACGCGTTCTTGGGCTAGCTGGTGCATGGCCTGACAAACATTTGGAGGCAAAAAATCCAAAACAAATGTGTCCATTACATCAATGAATTTTAATTTTCTTGATGAATACGTAAATCCAGTCCTTGCTCTCCATAATAGCAGTGTAAAAGCACTATTTTCGTCATTCGGGACATTGTTAATGGTGTGACCGCGGCTCAAGATCCCCTTGTTTTAAGGGCACAGGGTGGGCCCTATATCTTTAAGGCTAATTTCTTATTTAAGGCTTCTTTAAGACCCATTTTCTCACGAACTACTACATGTAAAGCGTTCGGGTTTGTTTCATTTTACTTCCTTGGCGTCTCTTCTTGAAAATAAGCTGGAATTACAATTGCATTTCAAGGGTTGACATTTTTGTAATTTTTTTGCAAAGCAGGTAGTTTTTGTCATTATTTTTTTGAATAAAACTTGCTGAAGTCCTCGCACGAGTTCTTCCAGTCTCGTTTCTGTTAGTAGCCGAATCGTGTTGATTTCCAATTGTACTGCGCTTTCTGAACAGTTTCTTTGTCAACACGAGAATATCTTTTGCCGCCGCAACAAAATCAACAAAAGCGCAACTAAACTCAACATAAATGCACAGCACCCCGTCCGCACGCGGGTCTCACGCACGCAAGGCAAGTGGACTCGGTAAATGCCACGTGTGCTCAAAAAACAAAAACAAAAAAAAAACCAAGAAAAAAAAAACGTCCATCATGTGTCTTTACGTAGCCGGAAAATTTTTTTAGAAAAAACTTCTAAGCTCAGATGAACTGCCAGTTTCGATTTTTCAAAAGTTTACTTGAGGTAGAAAGCTCAGATTGTGCGCGGCCTGACAAAAAGGGGGCTTGGCTGCTCGTCATTTGGTCTCAAAAACCTTGACCTTTTTTCTAAACAGGCAAAATCCAAATTTCGATTTCTTTTTAAATTTTACCCTACCTTGTCTCCTTAAGCCAAAACGTGCTCAGAGCCCATCCCTTATTACGAACCGCCACCACCAACACCACACGCACGTAAAGATAGTTTTTTTTTGCCGGAAAAATGGCCGGCGCGGTTCGCCCACGAAGTTCGCCTGCGTTGAGTTAAATCGAAAACGAAACACGCTTGCCGCAGCCGCTGAAGACTTGGTAGCCAGAAGCGCGATTGTGGTAAGATTGTAAATGGCGACCATACCTTTGTGAAAGCCCACTGCTGTTTCAGTTGTTCGCGAACGCCGTTTTCGCTCCTTTGCGTCGTATATTTGAGGTGCTTCATGCTTGACGCGCTCCGAGGATCATCCAAATTAACCAAATATTACCAAACTAACGAGCGTTTGATGCCATTAAGCAATACATATGCCTGTTGGGACCACAAAACATGTCCGCATAAGCCAATTTTCCGAATTACCGGGGGCCGAATTAACGAGCTTTTAGTGTATTTGCAAAAGCTCTCGGCAGCTCCTTCGTGTGTATGCCGCTTTTTAATGCGAAGCCTTCCTTAGTGAAGCAAAATTCGCTTTGAGCATTTTTTTTATCTTAATATATATCTATCTATCTAGCCGCCTACGTCAGGGTGCTCTAGTGGTCGCCTCCTTAACTTGGTATTGACCAAAATTAGCATAGGAGGGCATGAGGGTATGACGAACATGAAATTCTGGTCATGACAAGAATAACGTGAAAATCCTGTCGTGTACGCCATGAAACCCTTTCCTTCAGTCGCGTGTGGCACAAACCCGCATACCACGGGCCGTGGTATGCGGGTATGAGCCACAGGTGATTCACAGTTTATTTCGACCCAGGAACGGCGACAACAGACATTGGCAATTTAAACGCGAGTGCGTTAAGAAAACCAGGCGCATCGGCAGCGTTGATCCGACGAATGCAAAGAATAGAAATCAGGATCCCAGCAGGAATTGAACCCACTCATTCTGCATGGCAGTCATGTATTCTACCATATATAGAGCCGCGCCAGGTCTTGAAACTGCTTTGGAAAAAATACTATGCAGGCGTCGTGTCGGTTCAACATCACTTGTGGTTGTAGTGCCAGCTATCTCAATTGATAACAAGGTAATAATGATTGCATGTGTACATACTTCTACGATACAGGCGTCGTGTCGGGTTAATGTCAATTGTGGCTCCAGTGGCCTCTCCGCATTTATAACAGTCTAAGAAACATTCTATATGCACTCCTATGAATCAGCAAGCTATATTAAAGCGTTGCTCTATTACGCTAACGCTAACGAATACGCTAACGAATGATATTCACATCATCGCCCCATAACGCGCACTTCACTAAGGTAAAACTGACGCATGTGCTCTAACGTGAGTGCTGACGTTGCTTCAGGCCATAAATAGCCCTCTAAACGTCAGTGTAGTCGACGTGCCTGGTAAGCCTACGATTTGCACACTACTACTGCACTTACAAAAATACGTCAACGTACCTCGTAACGCTTGTGTTAAAGCAAAAAAAAAAATGCAGCATAGACAGTTACTCGCCAACTGATTCGCATGAAACCGATTCCCACAATGCGTGGGATCCGCCACATTTTTTTTCGGCCAGGCTTTGTAAAATTGGTGCTTGTAATGGGTGGCGTAACTTTTATTCTCTAGAAATGCGGGTGTCTTATGTATTTAACTAAGTTGCGCTCGACTTGATTGAGTCAACCTCCGCCGAAACCAGAAAGCTTTTTTCTTATATAAAGTGGCTTCGGGTAGATTGCTGCGGATGCTGTCTTGTTTTGCCGTAATGCAGTTGTGAAACATTGTATACAGTCGCGATTAAACAAATTCAGCAACACAACTCAGGCTTTTCGTCAACGTACAAAGTACTGCACCGCATCCATCATTGCCTCTCCTACATCCTTTCGGAGCAGTGTTAACTTAGATTTCAGCATTCTTCGTGCTGGCCATTGAGCGACCATCCCGGCATAGTTAGGGCAGCAGCCGTTCGTATTGTCAATGTATGGGACATGACCATCGCTTACTACCGTTTTGTTAAGCGTTACACTGATTGTTAAGCAGCTACTCACACGGACGCATAGGCACGAACCTGTGAATACGAAGAAAAATAGAATTCATCTGAAATTGAAACAGGCATTCTGTTCAAAAAAGATTGAACCGTTTCGTCGTTAAAAAAGCAGAAGAAAAAAAAAACCTTTCTGTACCGTTATATATCTGTGTCGCTTATTCAAGGGATAGGAGGGGAGCAGGTGAAGCTTCTAATGTCGTAGTCATCGATTCGGTTCTCGTCTGCTCGCCTATCTGACGACGGGAGATTGTCTTCGCTGGCTCGCGCTCTCATGAAACATGCATTCTGCATCAGTTAATACACGTGGGCCTATGCGAAGCCCTGGCCAGGTAAGGCGCTTTTATGCGCGGCAACTTTGTTTGGACGACGCATGGCATTGAAAACGGGTACGTTCCCAGACGTCGAAGCCTCAATGAATGCTTGCAGATCCCATGGGCGTTGAGTTGAGCTCTGCCGCTCCACCATCACGTCAGCGAGGATTTAAGGATTCTGATTTCGCTAGTTAGGTTTGTTAGTAGCGCAAGCTGTTGTCGGCTGACTAGTTCCGGAACTGTGCCCACGAAATCGCACTCGTATAGTCGGTAAACGTTGCCGGATTTGGTAGAGACTTCTCACTGCACTTAGTAGTGTGAAACAGTTTGTTCGCAATCAGTTGTGGCTCTAAAGCTGTAATTCAGCGAGACGTTAAGATATAGCCAGTGAGCATACTGCAGTAGCGCAAAGTTCGTAAAAGAAACGAGACAGAAGAAGAAGAGCAAAGACAGACATGTGCTGCACTAAACAGTTGTGAGTGAAGCGACTGTATGTCTTTCCTCTCCATAGTCTGTGTCGTTACGTTTTACGAACTTTCCGCTACTACAGTATGCACACGCGCCTAAACTAACCATCAAGGTAAGCGGATTGCGGAGAGGAAACAAGAAAAAATCAGCAAGGTTAATGCAGGCCGCATGTATCGGGGCCCGGCGCGGAAAGTCTCAAAGACAGCCGAGGAAATGTATGCGGCTTTCTTTTTAAACGGTCCTGCCTTCCTGTAGACTTACGCTATCAGCAATCTCAGCATCCTTCCTTAATGCATTTTCTTGTGAAAGCAGCTTTTTTCCCCCTTGCTCTGCGCACTGTGCCGTTTATGAAACCTTAGTAAACGTTGTCTAACTTGCAAGAGGAATGGCTACACCCCACCGCGTGCACCTAAATTGAAGGTGCTTGCTGGCGATGTCATGAATGAGTAGGCGACAACAACAAAAACGCTGTGGGTGTGTTTCTTGGAAATTTCAAGTTATCTTTATCTTTGTTTAGTCTGCTAGAAGTACCGGATGTTTGCTAGCTTAGAGGCCAGTATTACAGAGACAGAAACAAGAGAAGAGTTCCCAGAAAAATAAAGAGAAACCCGGGAAATTATAAGAAGCAAGGATTGACCTCCCCCCCCCCTCCCCCCAAAAAAAGAAAGAAAAAGAAAAGCGTAGCTTGCACTAAGTCGCGCTGGGCTGGGTCACAGTAGAGCTGGTTGGCACGTTTCAGCTTCTCTTGTTAGCCATCTGTACAGAATGCTTGGGTCGTCACTGAGCGCATGCCGGTTCGTGATGATGATAATTTTCTTTCTACGACACACGGCGAACCTCGGCCATAACAGCTTTGTTGTAAAAAACAAAAAAAACAAAACAAAAATTGAATCAGCTTCACTGACAACGATGAGGGTTGCAACATGGGCTTGTTGGTTACTCATATGAAATGCTTTGGTGTTGCGCAAAACGACGCACGAACACGAGAAGGCAGATAGGAACAGCACACAGCGCTACTAGCAGCAACATGTTTATTTTCAAGAACCAGACCCCGTATATACCATCAAAACCAGGCAGACAGCTGAACACGTGGGATCACTCAGATAATGCGCAACAACCACTTCACCTAAGCAAAATCATGACAGGATTTGCAGTTTTATCCTGTCATGATTTTCCTATATCTCGGCGACGCGGCAGAATGACTTGGTTGTGAAAATTTGGCGGGGCAAGGATGCGGCGACAGGATGGCGGCATTGTGAGTTGCTGCCTAAGTTTCTACAAGGATATTCTCACGACATACGGGTCATTTCATTTGACCCATGACCTGCTCTGTGAGCTCCAAATTACTGGTTTAATCAAACTTGTCCAATCTTTTCTTCTATAACTTGCCGGCCGTCTCGGCCCCATTGGCAGGTCGTCTAGACCCCATGGCAATAGCAGGTTTTATACGGTACCTGTTAAGTCAGTCGTACACATGCAGACAGTTGTCATCGATTGCGCATGCAACCGTCAGTTTTTCGTAAACGGCACGCACACTTTATGTCATTACCCACAAGCGAACATTTTTCTTTCTTAGAAATGTTTTGCAAACTGAATAAAATTTAACCTGACAAATAACGCAACATTCTTTAAGAAGGCAAGCTGATTTAGGAAATTTTGCTCGACGTCCGTGCTAGCGAAGCCACACTGTCCTCACCTTAAAGTTTTAGGCCGAGAACAGAATACCTGCATTTTTGTTTCTCTCGCTTCAGTAGTAGAAGGGAAGAAACACATCGAAAAGAAGATTTAATGTACGCTTTCAATTTTCTCCCGCAAAATCAGCTAAGATCCCAGAACGACGTCCGAATTCGAGTTTCTCGGAAAGCGCACGGCGAAGATTACATTTGCATGTTATTAAAGTGTGAGAGGTATCGACCAAACACACCGCTGACGTAACTTCGTACGGAATTGAAGACCGAAACAGAGTTCGCTCCCCGCTCCCCAGATAAGATATTGAAAACACGAAAACGAAATTATTTTACCCTCTGACGTAACTTCGTTGACAGGTAATCTATCGGGAGAAGGTCACGTGTTCATTCATAACAGCGCTGGTAGGTATTAAACAGGCAGCGGCTATATCTCGCCGTCTTGGCTTCAGCAAAAGGTGGCCAACAGCGAGATTAATGGTCAAATGAAAGGCCGGGATGTTAACCAAGGTTGAGCCCGGGTGGCTAACCTAAACCAGGCAAAATGGATGAGAATGTTAAGATAAAAAATACGACTGGCTACAGGTATCGCGGCAGCTATTCTGCGTTCTTCTGCAGCTGTGATAAGCGAAACCGTGGCACAAAGATTTCAGAGTGAGACATGTAGAAATAGTCGATTTTTTTTTCAAACGTGCAATGCTTTTACATTCGCAGTACTCATCGTCCTTGAGGGATTCCTATTTAAAGACTAAGGAGATCTCAGATAACTTGAACAGAGTTCAGATTTCAGAATATAGTTCGAGTTCGGCACAAGTCTTTTTTTGATTTCTAATTTGCTAGTATGCTAGTAAGACGAAAGCTGCGGCAGCATTTCGATGCATCGGGCACGCAATTAATGCATTTTGGGGCATTCAGTGAGCTCAAGCGAATGCGAAAAACTGTTGACACATCAGGCTTGAGATATCAGCCGCCTGACAAGCTTTCCCTACCTGTGTGAAGAATACGCGCACCAACCACGCAATTAAGGTGAGAGAAAAGGGATTCTTTCTTCCCTGGTTGTAGCGTTTTATTTCCACACTAGTTAGCATGTACCAACTCGCCCCACAACGAGTATTGCTAAACTTGCCCTAGATGGCTTGAGTTAAAGGGTGTAGCAACAACCCTTCGGTTTGCGACATGAAATTCGGACCAAGTAATGTCTCTGGTTACGTAATGTTTCAATCCTGTTCTCCTCAAGGTCGTTCCCGGCGGCCTTCATGGAGTTAATTACGCATTAGTGAAGGCGATCGCCCCATTACGCCCCCCCCCCCCCCACACACACACCCACTCATGAACCCGCTCCTCGGGCGACCGCTTTTCTTCGTTCAGACACGCTAAGGTTCAAGAGCAACAGACAAGACGTGCAAGAGTTTCATATCCCTAATAAATAAATGAGACAAGATAATAATATAAAATTGAACTTCGGAGGAGCCTTGAGGAGCCTTAAGAGCCGGCATTACGCTCAATTTACCGAAGGCTTGCTTCTACCTTGGCGATTACGACGCGTGAAGTTGTTCTTGCCCGCTCCTTTGGGAGCAGCATTACTCATTACTCTGTCTCTGATTCCTTTCGTTAAATTTTCTTAATTTCATTCTTTTTTTTTGTATGCGGCGCAAATGAGAATACTTCTTTTCTCCTCTACACGTTGTGAAACGCTTGCGCCGCAGAGTGTTCGCTCTGATGTTTTGTCCTCCAGGTTAACAATATATTAATTAGAACTAACAGACAAGAAAGCCAAAGGAAGTATAAGTGATGTTATTTGTAGTAATTATGATATAAATGTGAAGTAAAGTGGACGAAAAGATAACTTGCCGCCGGCAGGGATCGAACCTGCGACGTTCGAATAACGCGTCCGATGCTCTTCTTACGTAAAAAAGATCACGTGCTTCCTGACGCCAGCAGGCAGAAAGAGTGTTCCACACTCGCCGTCATGGCTACTAGCGGCGCCGACTAACACTCCTAGGTTTAAATGCACATATATATGCCATAAAGTCGACGGAAGGATGACCGTCACCGTAATTCAGTGGTAGAGCATCGGACGCGTTATTGGAAGGTCGCAGGTTCGGTCCCTGCCGGCGGCAAGTTATCTTTTCGTCCACTTTACTTTCTTCACATTTACATCATAATTACTACAAATAACAACTCCCATACATTCCTTGGCGTTCTTGTCTGTTTGCAAAATACAAAATAATTAGAGCTAAGAAAAAAGAACCCTTATAATTCCCGTTCCTTTCGTTCAGGCTAACATTATGTGAGGCGTGCCACTTCGTTCTCTCTTCTTCCTCCAGTAATAAGGCTCGACTCGCAAATCTGGTTACTAAACGTTATCGCATGTTTCTTACCACTTTCTTTTTGTTTATGGCCTTACGTCCTAGATCACCTACGTCAAGTCTGTAATAGCGCAAAGGGACGGAATGATCATGTTCCAGGCATAAGCTATGCGCACGCGATGGTCATGACATTTTGTTTTGCAATGAAAATGCGTTACCTATTTTTCACGCCTGCTAACTCCACACAAACATATCTAATTCTTTTCTGAATTATAATTTGCTATCTACGACATCCACGAGTGCGTGACGTGACTGCACTGCCGCACAGCCGAGCATTCGTTTTATGCAAATTTCTGCAGTTCCAGAGGTGACGAACAACTCCGCTGGTTTCCGGTAGTCAAAATTATTGGCTTTTCAATTATTGAAAAGTTTCGCCGCTTATGACACGTCGTTTTTTTTTGCGACAGCAATCTGCTAAAGCGGGCGTTGTGAAATGTTTTCGTTAAGTATAATTAAGGCATAATAACGGCCAACAAGAATTCCCAATTGTATTATTACGATAACTAATGACATTGTCATGGTACTTTCCTTCACGGTCGTTGTGTAGCTAAAACGTTGTCGACTGGCAACGTTAAATGCAATACTGCTGGCAAAGCTAATGGCAGGCTTGTGTTTCGTAAGGTTCCTGTGAGCGCTAATGTGATTTTCGTGTGGTTAATGAATCGACTGGGTAAGCTGCTGTGGCGCCGAACAACCTTTCCGCTGTGCCATATTCAAAGCCAAGCCAACCGGTGCGGAGCTCTCAAGAAGTTACGAAATAATTTATTAGTGCGACTTAAGTGCCGAGCTTGCTCGATTGCATGCAGCCTGCATTCGTTTAATCAGTGCCGTTATGCGTGTAATACATGGCTGGTCATGTTTCCCCATTCCCGAAAACACGAAAAGCGTAAGCTAACCACGAATGAAAGCACAAAAACGCAGTTTGCAATAAACTGCTTTGAAATAACACACGGTGCTAAGTTCGATCGTGTGACTGTAGAGGACAACGTGCGCTATTCTATTGTCTCATTTATTATATCGCGAGTACGAATACTTCTACAAACAGTATGTGCGTTCGTATTGTCACTGTACAGTGTCCTCCGACAAATAACTGACATGCGCATTCACAAATCTGTTACTTTGACTCCCAATAGATGTAGCAATTTGTCCTTCTATCTGTCATTAAAGATGCCTCGGAACGCTGTGAACGAATGCGCTTGCATGCCTGCACATCCCTAGCATTCCGCAAGCAGAATAAGCGCTATGCTGGGGCCGTGCTCGTACATAATCAGCTTTGCCTGCTTGCGCTAACGTATAATTTAGTTTGCTAGAAGACATAGACAGTTTTAGTTGGGTGTCCGCAGCAGCTCTGTGAACGCCCAACTAAAGTTTTCTAATGGCGCTTTAAACGACTCTTTATTTGAACCTTTCTGGGCCAACAGGCTATTTAAGTGGTTGCGCTGTCACACGTGCCAAAGTAACAAAGAATTCAAAAAAAAAAGAGAAAAAGAAAACCTGTCTGCTTCACTGTCTCTTCGAAGGGCTGCGTTCAGTTGATAGGACACGTACATCAAGTCTAGTTCTGCACCACACATGAGCATGTCTGCTCCTCCTTTCCCTCCTTTCCTTCCTCCTCAGCCTCTTTTTCATTTCCCACCCCTTTGCTATACTATACTTTACAAGGCTATGCTACGATCTGCTAGCATGCCTACATACCTAATAAGTTTGGCCTAATGGTGATGTCACGTTAGTACGAGAATAAATTGGATGGTTTACTGCTACTAGTACTAGTTCACGAGGCGAAGTGAAAAGAAGAAACGAAAAAGTAGCCTAGGGTGACATAGTTTCGCAAACAGCGATTCCTTGCCCCTAACATCTTTGAACTCTAGAAACGCTATGGCTGTGCTTTTATTCACTCTAGTGACCTGTTATAAAACTACTCTTTCAAATAACCAATATAACCGAATACTAAGACCGCTGCCAGAGCTGATGCTTTCCAGCCTCATAGCTCTCGAATGAGTACTGCCGAGAAAAGGCCCCGCCGGCGAGGTAAAAGAAGAAAAGAAAAAAGGATAATGTGAACTCTGAAGAAAGAAAGCGTCAAGCGCTATTGAGAAAGAACAATATCCGGAGACAGGCATGAGTGGAGGAGTATGGCTGTTTTCCAGAATTCGAGACTTCTTTAATCCTTTCCTGAAGTCGAAACCAGAAGAGAAGCTTTGGCATTTCTCTCTATGTTGGAAGAACTTGAATAGAGAAAGAAAGACAGATAGAATCGTGAAGAATAAAAGCAAACGCGCAAAAGAAAAAGAAAACACAACAGAGTGCTAGTAGTGGCTCTTCAAGGATGTTCAGTGTCTGCAATGGCTTTGGTTGGTATATTATTTTACAGGCTGCAAGGGCGACAGCAGCCTCAACGGACGTGCAAATATTTTATGAAATTCGGCTACTGATTGAGGTAGGTTCCCGTGACAGTGTTCAGTAATAACCGTACCACCTTCCCAATGCTTGTACCTTGGACAGATCCTTCGATTCCGTCTCTTGCTCCAATTTTCAGTCATTGCGGCAGCGATTGTAGTTTGTAGCAAGGCTGAACGATCTCTCTCATGAGGACTGGAAGTTTCAAAAGGATAGTGACATAATAGAATAACATAGAGCTGAGGCAGTTGATAGCTATTCATGTTAAAAGAACGGGCGTGCAAAAAGCCGGTCGGTGTGCTTACGGTCGGTCTGCTTGTGGAGGCCCGTGCATTGTTGCCCAAATAACAACGCCGGCAATGCAGGTTGTTCATGTGGTTAACTCCGCGTTTGTGTTCTTTTGACTTCTCTCCTGTACATTTGTTTGCACGCCCAGTCTTTTAACATGCGACAGAATACTTCGTTGTTCTGAATACGCAGCACTTTTAATTTCCTTTTTTTTATTGCGCAGCGAGAAGAAAGGAAGCAATGAGGGGGGTAAAATTCATTTGCAACGTCACATTTGCTGTCCGTGTTCGTAATTTATGACAGCCACACGTTGCGCGCTTTTTCTTCGTATTTCCTGGCCTCCACTTTCGGTGAGCGGAGCCGCGTCAACGTTAATCATCGCAAATAAGAGAAGCTAAGCTGCGTGATCAGGGGAGACAGCAGTTGCCCACCGCGCCTAATGAACCTTGCGTGCTGTGCCGCTTAGGAAGGACGGAACAACGATGAGTTCGAGGGGAGCACAGCAGATTCGTTAAGTCAAGCGCATTGTATTATATCATCATCATCATGAGCCTGACTACGCCCACTGCATGGCAATGCCTCTCCCGTGTTCCGCCAATCAACCCGGTCCCGTGCTTGCTGCTGCCACGTTATACCCTCAAACTTCTTAATCTCATATTCCCACCTAACTTTCTGTTTCCCCCTCGCGCGTTTGCCTTTTCTTGGAATCCAGTCAGTTAGTCTTAATGACCAGCGGTTATGTCGCCTACGCGCTACATGCCCTGCCCATGTCCATGTCTTCTTCTTGATTTCGACTAAGATGTCCGTAGCACCCGTTTGTTCACTGACCCACTCTGCTCTTTTCATGTCCCTTAAGGTTACACCTATAATTTTCCTTTCCATCGCTCGCTGCGTCGTCCTCAGATTAAGTTGAACCTTCTTTGTAAGCCTCCAGGTTTCTGCTCCGTAGGTAAGTACCGGCAAGATGCAGCTGATATACACCTTCCTCTTGAGCGATAGTGGTACATTACCATTCATGATTTGAGAATGCTTGCCGATGTGCTCCAATCCATCCTTATTCTTCTAGTTACTTCAGTGTCTTGGTTCGGCTCCGCGCACCCTACATAATTGTATCATATAGGGTGGTTATTTTAGAACTGACCTAATCATTGGGCGGAAGTTTGTTACAAAGTATCCGATTTTATTGCAGTTTGCGGCAAAACGTTCAGGAAGGATGAAAATTTAATGTCCCGTCCCGTTTTTATTTGCATCTCCGAAAAAAGAATAAATAAGAAAGAACAAACATGGCGAAATGCTATACAACGAGGGATGGCTTGGGCCAATAAAACGTTGTTGAAAACTCTGCCATAGGGCCTACCAAACGTGTCTAGTAAAGGCTTTTAAAGGTTCAAAAAGTTTATAATCACTTGCCCTAGGGGGGGTGTTGAGATCACCACCAAAGATGTTGTGAGCAACTTTTGTGACTTCAACACTATGCAGTCCCTCTTGTAGGGGATTCCGCGGAATGCCGTGATATTCGTTAATTCTTATTTGTTCTTCTTTTTTCGGCGTCACAAATAAAAAAAATATAAACTTGGCGGACCAATAAATTCTCGTCCTTCCTAAATATTCTGCCACAAACCACATTAATCGGGTAATTCGCAACAAAACTACAGCCCAGTCAAATAGGTCAGTTCTGGAAGGATCACCCTGTATAAACCAACAGAAGAGCAAGAGAAGCGTTTACAGCCCTTTTTCTTATGCAGCCGAAAAAATGACGCACGCGCCTGAATGTATTTCGCTTGTTTTTTCTTGCGTGTCTTCCTAAATATATGCTATTTCTCCTTGTAAGCGCGTAGCATGTCCAAACTACAGACGGTTACAAACCTGTCCGAAGTTCTCGTTATCATGTTATCAAGTGCACGAAGCATTTTCACCACTTCCTGTGATGGAGGCCACTCAGAACCGAGCGGAGAAAAGGGTTACGGAGACCACAGATTAAAAAAACAGCCAAACATTCTGTAACGGCAAGCGCAAGTATCCTATTAATTTATTGATGTATATATCACACAACTTGGGCAATTACTTATTAAGCCAGCAACGTATTAGCGTTCTAGCTTAAAAAAACAGAGATCCCGAGCAAATGTGTCAAAGTGTGCTGCGATACTGACTTGCTTCAGGCTTAACAGAACATTTAGGAATGCGCTACTTCCTCTTTCCTTGGGTCTTTTCAAATCTGATTGTCAGTACAGGGTGATACTCGTAGTAGATAATTGATTGGATGTGGCGAGTTACTGACCAGACCCATGAAACTTGGCAAGACTCATATTCTGAACGAAGCGCATCCCAGCAACTGCACAATGATGATGGCAATTCACCAAAATAAAATCAAGGAAACAAGTAGAACGCAGTCAGATGCTAATAAATAAAATAAAACAATGAAAAAGCATTCATATTGCGTTCTTCGCGGAATTCGTAAAGGCAGACAAACCAATGGTGTACTTAAATTTCTGGCGAAAAGGACCTCAGCTAGAACGGCGATGCTTGAAAAGACCCAATCTCTTTCCAGGGCCACCGTAAAATTTCGTAAGCGTCTTTTACGGCACGAGATGAGCATTTTAACTGAAATATGCGCTGAAGGCCCAGCGGAGAGGATTTGCATGTAGATCGGCCTGATTGTGGCTGTGTATACGTTTCATACAAAAACATCTTGGCGTGCAGTGCTATTGAGTCAAAGAATAGGCCCATGGATCCTGCGAAACAGGCAAGAAAAATTGCTAAAAAACATTATGTTCCGTGGAACTTGTAAAACAAAAGTTTTATGTCTGTGTATAACGCGACGTAAGATATACGTTCAATAGTGAGTGCCCAATGAGCCATTGCATAAACACATACATCCGCGCTAGCGGACGAGCACTTGCTCACAACGAAACGGGGTGTGGGGAACAAAACCATCACACGCACAAAAAGTAAGCAGAAATTTATCCGTAAAGAAGGGAAAAAATGAAGACGGTTTTCGCGAATTGTCTCCGAATGAGGATGTCGTTTTCCCTTATCGACTGCCCAGTTTTTATTCCACACGAAACTGGACGTTTTCTAGACGAGGGCTTATTTGGGGCATACCGTCTATGCATACCGTAGATTTCCCCGTCGGAAGTCTACAGCAGTTTTTTTTTTGTTCTTTTTTCGTCGCATATATTAATCTGTATGCTCTAAGAACATTTTAGTCATGTTAGTTTCCAGGCAGCCATTGCCATACATTTTTTTTTATTGGCAAGACTGCAATCACGACGTTCCTTCTCAGTTTTACCGAAAATGGTGAGGCGTATCTGCACACCCAATCAACGCTATAGGTCGCTGGTGCGCAAAAAATACTAAAAAAAAATTGGGGGACGTTTAAGCTTCACCGTTAAGAATTGAACGCGATTGCGGTATCCTGCCCCTAGTGCGCACTTCGAACACTACGACTGTTTAACAGAATGCGCGCACTAAGGTGTGTGCCTTAGTAATGGGTAGCATGCTTTCAACCAGGAGCAATTATTCGCGAGAAACTTTTTCGAAGTTGCGATGCACCCACTACGTGGTCTTAAGGGAATATGCGCAGTAATGTGTGTGCCTTTTGTAATGGGTGGCTGTCTTTAAACCACCAAGTCGTTATGATATTGACGTGACGTGACGCCCGATGGCAATGTACGCTTGTACAACGCAAGATTACTGCGACATTACATCTCGTACTGTGACACCTGTATACAGGACGCGTATTTTTGGGAAGCATGAAAGTTACTTTCAGTGCAGCTCCAAGCAGAGGCGTGGCTGTGTGGTAGAACACCTGCTTGCCACGCAGACGGCCTTGGTTCGATTCTCGCTCGGATCCAACATTTTTATTATTTATTTTATTTGCAGCTTTTTCGATTTTTCGGTCACGGACAAGATGATGATTTTTCGCTCACAACCAACGGCGCCGACACCGACGGCGGAATTTCTGCGATACGAGCTCTTTAACGCTATCGCGTTAATAATTATATGCAAGAGTGAACATCAGCATTTTCCTTTGCACTGTAAAAATTACCGGCAAGGCATGTGCTCCGGTGTTTTACTCTCGTCAAAGTAACGTTCTGTGGGTTCAGCCACATTCAACATTTAGTTGACAGTCCTTTTTGTTTTACTTTTTTGAAAGAAAGCTTGTCGAGCTATTCCAGCTAAGCTAGAGTAAACACGGTGTAAGTGCGAAGGTTGGAAGCAACTCTAGCTCCTCCGATTACTCTGTTCTTTCTTCGTATGTAAACAACTTAATTTGCTTTTGCATTCAACTGAAAATAATCATAACTTTAGTCACACAAACCGCTGAAGGAGAGCACCAAGTCGGGATATTTGGTTGACATTCATCGTAAAGGCTTTTAACTGCGTTAAAAAGCATGGACAAAGAAGAGGGAAGAAGACTCGACGTGCGCAGGCTCACAACTGAGATTTTATTGTCCTAATATATATATATATATATATATATATATATATATATATATATATATATATATATATATATATATATATATATATATATATATATATATATATATAAGAGGTTGCAAGCCTTATTTATGACCGTTGGATGTAAGTTCTATAAGTTTGCCATTCCATGGAACTTATCCAGCCGCTCCGCAGTACTTACGGAACCCAACGACCTTCGCCGTTCTGAGTGCTTTGCAGAAAGGCGTTGGCGTTTACTGACGCATCAGAAGTGCAATGCATAACTGCCTGTCTCTTAGAGAGTAAAGAAAACAAGTATCTCTACTGGAGCGTTAGAACACATTCTTCAAGCCAATGATGCACGAAACTACCAAGTTGCAGAAATTCACGCACACTCAGTTCTTGAATGGTATCACCGACCCCAACTCCGGTCGCGTCTCTCGCATTTCATTCTCTATTTTTCCCCTATTTCTCCTTATTCTGAACATCCAATACAACGCTGCGTAATGAATCGAAGAATGAAATGCGTTGCGTCGGTGTTTGCGCAACATGTCAGTTCGTTCTCGGCGTTGGAGATAACGTTGCGAAATCGAGGTTGCTCAGCCAACGTGAAGGACCGGAACGCAATCCACTGAGGTCGTCTCAGGAATTCCATCTCTAGAAAGAACGCAATCAGCGATCCGTAAAAGTGGTTCGAATGCCGCCGGCGCCCGTAGAAATCAAGGGACAGCGCAAATAGAAAGACCTACATCTTTTTTTTTTTTCTAAAAGGCATATTCTCTCCAGAATGTCTGATGTGAGAGAGAGACGGAAGGGGGGTTTGCGTATTGCGCAAAATCCCGTCTTCTTTTTTATGCAAGTGCAGTTCCGGCGAGAATACGCCTTCGCATGTCGGCCATCTTGACGTACTCGTGCTGAAGTAATGTTTAGCATCGGAGTGTTCATGCACTGAACGGGAACGACTGCCTATGTGTGCACCTCTTGCGCCAACACTGATTAGTATGCGTAGATCGCAATGTAGGTTATGCATTGTTGAATGAATATAGACATTTTTTTTTTGCAGTATCTGACTTCATTTCACATCAAAGTACTAGAGTCGCCGGGTCACTGGTTTCTTCTTGAAATTTTACAATGTGGAAAGTGTGTGTATGCACTTTGGTCACCTCCTTTTCTACATCGATGATCCCCGATTGCTGAATCAGGGCTGAGCTCCAGCAGGGGCCCTAATATATTGCATGATTATTTTTATAAGTGTAGTTGAAGAATTTTTTCTTATAGACGGCGTTAACAATTTGCTCACATTCACTATTGCTTGCTTGTTCATAGTTTGACTACCGCACCTCAAAATGCAGGTTAATGGAAATATATATATAACTAAACTACTGAACAAATCACTTAACCGAGTAATTCAAACAATCGCTCAACTACCGAGCCATAATTTAATGCACATTTATGTAGGTTTGTCTCTTACGGTCTTTTCGTAGCTTTGTAACACGACAGTAACAGACAGTTTTGCGTAATCGGAAAAGCCATCGAGAATCTCGCAATTGAAGGGATAATTTGTGCGAACAAACTCATGAAAAGCTATTTTCAGGCATACACTTTTTATAAGCTAGGCCTCTATTTCTTTGTTTCTCTTTTGTCACATGGAAAAAAAAATCTTTGAAAAACTGATAACTGCAGCCTTAAGATAAAAACTATGACCAATAACGGACCAATATATCGATATGCTATGCCTTTGTTATATAGCTGTTTCATGAATGATTGTGTTGAGATAATCAGATTTGTCTTTGAAATGCATCAGTAAGCAGATGGACGGAAAAAAATTGGCTGCGTATCTGCGTGCTTCGCTGCAAATGCCGTCTAAAGACGATAGAAGAGGCGCTGCGTGAGATATGGACGCCATCTGGCAATACGTCGGGAAACATGAGTGCAGTGTTGCGGGCTGGTAGTCCCGGCGCACAGCAGGCGAAGACCGGCGGTGACCAACGCGACCGGCGGGGACTCCAGCCAGCCCGAACACGCGGTTTGGCGCGAAGCGCTGAAGCAGAAGAAACGTCCGCACTCAACCAGTACTCTCCACACACTCTTTTATTTACACGTCGCCTGGGTAAAACAGGAATGCCAGAGCGGCGCCCCATGGCATTCGTACAGTGCAATACAGAACCGAAACCGAAACACAAAATGAGCTCGTGCGGAGGACACGGAGGAAGGCAAGTTTCAGCGCAGTCGCATTTTCAGCGCAACTTAAGAAACTAGGGTCTTTAGAATTACGTATGTATGCATTTTCTATTAAAGGAACACACCACCTAATAATTACCTAGTGATGTTGCGCCTCAGATATGCGTAATGTTTGCTTGTTGATCGACAATGCACACAAGTATGAACCTAGTCAGCCATTCAAGATGCCTGGCCCTTGGGCAAGTGGTTCAACTTTGGCCGAGTGGCTGAATCGAGTGACGTGCCGACAAACAGAAAGACAGAAAGACAGACCAAAATTTCTCCGTATAAGTATCTCAAGAAAGACTATCGTCTTTAAAAGGTCCAGAGGAGGATTTGAAATTTCGCCCTAATCTTCTTTGCATAGTGAAAAACAATGGTGTGCTATCCTAATTTTTATTCCTTGTGGTACAGGTACCTGGAAGAAATCACGCCCTTTCCGTGTGTTCTCCCGAGACTTTTGCCAAGCTGTCAGATACAGGCATTCTTCCTGGTTTCGCTTAGTCATGCTTCGCTGTCTTTGCATCCTTTTCACCATATATACCGTTGACAGTGTCAAAAGAACCGCGTTGCATCCGCCGTTCGCAAGTTAATTAACGACGAGTGGCGACTTCATGGACTTAGTGGTATGCGTATTATCTGAAAGGTGCTTTCGAATGCGGAGTCCTCCTTTCAATTCATTCATTACCCGCATTGTTCTCGCTGAGAATTCACAATCTCGCCTGATAACTTCCGTACGCTTCAGCAACACGGAAGTGCCACGTCTTCCCAATAATCCCTGTTCCTATACGCACCAAGTAAATCTCTGCCACTCTACAAACCACGCGCAGAGATTCTCTGAACATCGACTCAACCACTTCGAGAACGGACACAGAGGGTATACTCTCCACGGAAGTCCTACAAAGCGTTCGTTCGCCATTCCCTCCTACCAAATACCGCTTTCAATGGAGGCGTTGTCGGCTAAACACCGCCTCTATTGAATCAAGAGAGCTTGCGTTATAAATGATTGCTCAGCGCTTTTGGCAGAGCGGTGTATCCGGGAGCCGTGTGCCGGTGCATATTGCAAGCGCGGTTAGGGCGTAAAGCGGGGAAACAGCGGAAAAGTGTCGTCAGCTAACGATCGCTTCATTACCATTCCTTCCGCGAGATATGCGGGGTGCGTAAGCAAGGAAGGAGGAAGTTGCCAAACGTCGTGGTTATTGAACAGGCACTCAACGAATCTATACGTCGTTAGGTTAGCCCCTGTGCCCGCTTCGTGCAGCGGTGCGCGGTGCGTAGTGCTTACATGGCATGGTTAATGCATAACCATGCACTGTAGACGCGATTCCACTTTGCTCAGGTTTTTCGTTGCAAAAGAGGTGTTACCTAACGGCATATGCTCTATAAAAGCAATTGTAATCACTTCAATATCCGAACTTTGGTTAACCGAAAATGATATCTTTAGAGCAAGCCTTACCCACAAAAAAAAATGTTTTGGAAATTATATATCTAGTACTTGTGCCGCTAAACTTAAGACTAAATCTTTAAGGAATGGCTACTCCTGCTCTTGCAAGTCTGCTTCATATACCACGAACACATAAGCATTGACGGAAACGCTTGATTCTGTTCTTTAATTTTCATTCTGCTCCACATAGAAAGTACGCAGCACAAGACGGGCGCCGAGAACTATTCAACTCGAACGACTCGAAGTGCCGGAAGGAGCACCGACACGACCATGCGGCTTGGTGTCGGCACCCAACGTTTCGTTGGTATGGAACCAGCAGCCGCATCAGTATGTTGTTTTACAAATGCTCGCGCACATGCTTTGTAATACCCACTCGACTTTTACGCTGCTTCCGGTTGGTTTCTTCTTTTTCGGTAATGTTCTTCAGAGTTTCATTTGGGCTTTGAAAAGCGTTTGGAGTCAGAAGGGAAGCTCTTAGTTATATTTAAGGCAGTAGGATGGGATTACGACAAAAAGAACAAGAAAACAAACAGCAAAAAAGAAAGAAAGAAACAAAGAAAGAAGAAGAAGATTAGGTGAACTGGCTCTCAAGCTCATTCGCTGACGAGACCAATCACAGTTGCACCTCTGCGCGACATAGAGAGAAAAAAGCGGGCACGTGCGAAGCTTTCCTTCCGTACTGCAGCACGTTTGTTTTTATTTACTTCCTGCAAATCATTACGTTTAGCTCTCTGTACTAGCTGTAAGGGAAATTTTGAACTGAAACCCAGCGGCATTTCCGACGTAGCATTTCCGTTCCTGTCTCACTACATTCCTTTTTGCTCATCCCGGCACCCTCCCCTTTTAAAAGACTCTAAAGGACAGCGTAACGGCAACAATTGCCTCCGGCAATAATCACCGTCGTACCGCTGCCCCAAAGCCATCAGCGGGCCTAGCCTCTAGGTAGTTCTAGCTTCAGGTGGCGGAAAAGCAAAGTGCAGAACCCTTGGAATGGTACAAGGACCCGGATCTGAGAACGTAGTATAGACATTTAAGACAATAAAGGGACTGTTATAACCAGTGGCGAATCCAGGGGCGGGGGGAGGGGGGAGGAGAGAGAGAGAGGGAGTTAGAGGGGGCGACACCTCCCGCAACCCCCCCCCCCCCTCTCTCTCTCTAAGAAAAAAAATTCTGGCCCCACTACTGGCTATAACATCTGCTAATGCAGGGCTTGTGTTTTGTTAACTACGCTTTGTACAGAAAGTGTTGATAAAATTCAACCTGAGGACACGTTTTAAGAGCTGCTGCATGCGGCGCGCCTCTTTTTATATTTACACGGGAGAAATAGTTTACGCAGACAAAGAGAGTTCCTCGACTATGCTACACGTCCCCCTCGGTATCTTAACATGTAACGGGATACTACTTATTATAGCGTTAGCGGGACGTTGTCAACGTCAGTATTATAGCCCGGCGTTGTAGACTTAAATTACAGGTGAAGTTGACAAATTACCGTGTGCTGGAGATGTTAGCCTGGCTATTCGCCTGACATGCTACTTCAGGTGTTGGGCGACATTATGATATATACACTGATAACCACACACACACACACACACACACACCACACACACACACACACACACACACACACACAACACACACACACACACACACCACACACACACACACACACACGCACCACGCACACGCACACGCACACACACACCACACACACACACAGTTTACAGTTTCGTTCAGGCTCGTGGCCTGAAAGAAAGTCAGTAGCGCTTTGGTGGCGCTTGTCCTCAGTTCTAAACCCACATGTCTCAGTTCTAACCCACATGTCTCAGTTCTAAACACGAGTCCCGTTGAATATGCAAGGGGCGCCTTCGGAGATCGTCTCTGTGATGCTTATCGCTTGCATTCACACAGAACATGTTTCAGGTCTTCCGAGACGTTACATTGAACGCACAATGGTGAGTTCGACAGGTGAATTTTGCTCTAGAAGTAATTAGTTTAGGCAACGTTTAATCTGATGCTGTGCAAGCATGTTTCTTCTTGTCTGTTAAGGATCTCTCGGCTTATCGAAGTCACACGATGGATCAATTTTGTAAAGAAGCCGCTACTGGTTGCTCGCATCTGTCCAGAGGGATCACTGGAAGCGCCAGACATGTGCCGATACGAGTGTCGACGCGTCTTTTCCCGAGAAAGGTATCACAATCAAAAGGACTTGTTTCTGGGCTAGTTGGTGCGTACATTGCTAAGGTACAAACTACCGAGGCGCGAAACACATTCTTGAACAGTTGGTAGTTGGCGCTTCGCTGTCTTCTCTTCTGCTTCTCCCTTTTTCAAGAAATCTATTTCGCGTCTCGGTCGTCTGTACCTAAGCAATGTATTACGATCATTTGTCTCGAGGCGTCGTGTCCAGCTTTGGCAGCGTCATCAGCCTGAATGTTGCCTTATGTTCCGCAGTGAGCAGGTATCCGCTGTAGAACAGTGCGGTGATTCAGTTCGCAGGCTTTGTTGCATAGGCGTTGATGTCCGTTACGAGCTGTTCTTGCGTGCTTGGGGACTTCAGAGACGGCAGCGTTGCTCTTGAGCCGGTGAAGACGACTAAGACTCAGCCGTCTGGTATGCGATGTAACTAAAAGCAGCCCCTAGTGCAGCCATTTCAGTGGCTGTACGGCGACTGACAGTGGCAAGATTGTGACATTGGTTGACGGAATCCAGACACCGGACTAGGGCTATAACTCAACCTTGGGTTTAGGAGTGCTTTGGTTTGGGCCAGTTGGTGCGAAATCTGCAATGTTAAGCCGAACAAAAGACGAGGACAAGCTCAGTTGGTAGTTAAGCACTGGTCCTGCGTGTGCGTGCTTTCTTGTGTCGTCGTCTTTCGTGCTGTAAAACATTGCAACCTTAGGTTCTTAATATGAGCACAAATATAGGTACACTAAAGTCCCTAAATTTTTCCCTGTTCTTTCTTAAGTACCGACAACCATTGAAGCGCCGGCGACGAATCTCATTGGCTAACGCTCGTTTTCGGTAGCCATGTTTCTTCCTAACTATTTTCCAGCACCTGGTGAAACGCGTCCCCCATTCACTAATGACAGGGGGTCGACGGGAGGAGAAAGGTGCGTCGCGGTAGCATATTGTCCGCTGAAAGATGCGTGGCTAATGTACATACGCACATGGCTTTGTAAATCTTCCAAGTTAGGAAGAAAATGGCGTCGGACGCCAGCTGCGCGTGAGAGAGGGCCGTGAAAGAAGGCAGTTGTCGATACTTAAGTAAAAAGGAAAATCTAGGGACTTTAAGGTACACTAGCGTTTTTTTAAAAACTCCTATATGAATGATATAGCTACGGCCTGGATTCATGCCTCGGCTTTGTGCTTTGCACTGCAACTGCATGACCCGTGAGCTACCAAAGTGTATATACAGGCGGCGCATGAGTACGCAAATGAGGTTAGAGGTGCTCGTTATGACATGCAGATCGCCGTATAAATCTGCCTCCTCAAACACTTTAAGTTCGAAATGATAGACGGAAACAAAAACTGTTTATTGACATTATTACCGTCATTGTTGGAATAAGTTGTACACTTAGCATTAGCAGTCGAAATCACAGATGCATTTGCACGAATTAGCGATCGCTACCTGAAATAACATTTTCATTCACTGCGGGGAGAGAGAGAAGCGAAGAGGAAAGGCAGGGAGGTAACCAAGCTTTAGCTCGGTTGGCTACCCTATACACGTGGGGAAATGCGTCAATAAAAAGGCGCCTCAGTTTACATTTGATTTATTCATGAGCTTTTCTCTCTGCAAAATGAAATGTCTGATTTTGCAGAAATATGCAAAATCAAACATGCAGAGCACGACATACGGACATATATTCTCTGAAAAAAAAAAAACGCGTACGTACAAAAGTGATTAAGCAACTAATGGCAAGAGATCAAACTTAAAGCTACGATTGAGTATTCCGACATAATAGGCTATTATTTTCCTTTTAAACCATAAAGATAGAAACATAGACAGAACGGAAATGCGCCCACAAACGTTGTTCCTGCCAAATGCGC